>NC_052147.1:126681443-127010884 GCF_902713615.1 Scyliorhinus canicula
CCAACAGGAAAGTGACCACTGGCATTCTCCACTTTTTCCTTGAGACCTTGCATTGTCTAGGAATGGATTTATTTGAATTTAAAGGCAAATGTTTTCATCACCATCATTGATTACTACTCCAGTTGGGCTAAAGTGAGCAGATTGCACAGCAACAGAGTGGAGACAGTCAATACATCACTAAAAATTATTTTTATGATACATGGCATTCCGGATGTTGTGGTGTCAAGCAACAGTCTTCAATTTGCTAATGAGCTGTTCCATAACTTTGTGCAGGAATATGGGGCTGAATTCGCCACCGTCGGGATTCTTCATTTTGCCGGCAGCCCGGGGGTTTCCTGAAGGCGTGGGGCTGCCCCACTATGGGAAACCCCATTGATCAGCCGGTGAAATGGAGAATCCCAACGGCGTGCCACACCAGAAATCTGGTGCAGCGGGATGAGAAACCCATCCATGGTTTCAAACTAGTTCACCTAAATACCTTCAGTCGTATGGAGAAGCTGAAGAAGGAGTTCAAACAATCAATCGATATTTAACTTTGCCTCTCTTAACTACAGAACCTCACTGCTAAAAAACGGGTTGTTGTCATCCGAATTATTGATAGGAAAATGTCTTTGAACACAACTTCCAGCTCCAGAATAAACACTACACCTAACATTACCTCAATTGTTTGTGAGAAAGTTTGGAAGCATGAGGAGCAATAAAGATATTGTCAAGCTCCAAATTTCAACTTCAGGCACGGAGGACAAAACTTAAAAGTGCTCCAGCTCAGGTAGAGCGTGGATACGAGAGCAACAGAATGAAGGCTTTGTAATAGAAAGAGTTCCACAACCAAGATCTTATAGAATTGGGATGGACCAGGGAAATATCAGAAGGAACTGAAGAACCGCAATATCATTGGGAAGGAAACCAATGGGACATTGGACACATTATTTAGATCCGGATGGAGACAAGGAACCAGAAACAGTAGAAACTGTACAGCCACCCACAGGGAAGACATTCTGGTTGAACGACGAGAGAGTGCAGGTCATCCTCAACCTCGAAATGAAATCAAGACCAGATCAGGGAGATATAGCAAATTACTGCGGATGCTGGACTCTAAAACTAAAACAGAAAATACTGGACAATCTCAGCAGGTCTGACAGCAACTGTGAAGAGAGAAGTAGCTAACTTTCTGAGTCTAGATGACTCTTTGTCAAAGCTGGAGAGAACTGGAAATGAGGTCAGATTTATACTGTAGTGGGTGGGAGTGGGGGTGGTGGCATATAACAGTGGGGCTGGATAGAGGGCAAGCGATATGTGGCCCTCTATCCACATCGACATGTACATCCTTGGCCTGCTGCAATGTTCCAGTGAAGCCCAGCGCAATCTGGAGAAATAGTACTTCATCTTCCGATTAGACATGTTACAGCCTTCCGGACATATCATTGAGTTCAACAACTCCAGACAGTGAACTCTCTCCTCCACCTTCAACCCATTTTTATTTCTATCAATATTTTCATTTCTTCCATTGATCGTTTTTTTCCCTCATCATTGTCCGCCCTCCCAACTTGGGCCATCTGTTCCCTTTACACACTGCTCACCTTTGTTCTGCCATGAACACATTTTAGTCTCTTTATGTGCCACTATCAGCACCTTTCATAGCCTTAATCACCCCCATTTACATTCCCTTTTTCTTTCTGTCCATGACATCTTTGTCAATTTCCACCTATCGCTGGCCCTCTATCTGGCCCCACTGATCCAGGCCCAACACCCCCACTGCAGTATATATCTGACCCCATTTCCAGATGTCTCCAGCTTTGACAAAGAGTCATCCACACTCGAAATGTTAGCTCCCTTCTCTCTCCACAGGTGCTGTCAGACCTGCTGTGTTTGTTCAGTATTTTCTGTTTTTGTTCCAGGTCAGGGAGATTGGCCAAAGCACCACATAGATTAACACTGTAAAGACTTTGGGGAGAGGTGTAAACGTATGTACATAGTTGAGATGGAGACTTGGTGAGATGTCGAGTAAAGGGTTAACATCAGGAACACTTGATACAGATGTAACTACTGATGTAACTATGATGCTGTGTAACATGACGAAAACTGCCATCTTCTGGGAAGCAGAAATATGACCTAATGTAGAATTACTGAGATGTATATAGATCCGTCAATAAACAATGTTTTTAATGAATAACAGTCCTTGGCAGCATTCTTAGGATAACAGGCAAAAAGACAAACACCACCTGGATCTTTTTTTTAAAAAAAATAATTCATGGGATGTGGGTCATCATTTATTGCGCACCCCTAATTGTCCATGAGAAGGTGGTGTTGGAGAGCTGCCTTCTTGAACCACTGCAGTCTCCGGAACTGTGTAGGTGGAATAGGTAAACCCATAGTACTGTCAGGGTGGGAGTTCCAGGATTTTGATCCAGTGACGAAGGAACGGCGATATATTTCCAAGTCAGGGTGGTGAGTGACTTGAAGGGTAACGTGCAGATGGTGGTGTTCCCATGTATCTGCTGCCCTTGTCCTTTTTTGGTCGTGGTTGTTGATTTGGGAGGTGATGTCTAAGGAGCCTTGGTAAGTTCCTGCCGTGGATCCTGTATGGTGCACATGGCTACCACTGTGTGTTGGTCATGGAGGGAGCAAATGTTTGTGGATGGGGTGCCAATCAAGTCCTGAATGGTGTTGAGCTTCTTGAGTGTTGTTGGAACTGCACTGGCCCAGACAAGTGGACTCCTGACTTGTGCTTTATAGATTGTGGACAGGCTTTGGGGAGTTGGGAGATGAGTCAATTGCCACAGGATTCCCAACCTCTGACCTGCTCTTGTAGTTACAATATTTATATAGCTAGTCCAGTTCTGTTTCTGATCAGTGGTAACCCCAGGATATTGAAAAGTCAACGGTTGTAATGTCATCAAATGTCAAAAGGAGGTGGTTAGGACTCAACTGAAAACAATTGTGAACTATACAGAGGCAAATCTTTATTTAGTTTGAGATGCAGAGATGAATGTAGGTTCCAACATACCTCCATTAATAGCCACTTCACCAAGGCAATTATTTGGTACTTTTGGGGCACATCGTTTATGACAGTTGAACTTGCAATCTAATAGAAATCAAAGATTTAGTTAATAAATGAACTGCTCAATATTCTCAATAAATTTCCTGAATTAGGAAAGTACAATGATTTGGTTAATTAAGAAAAAACAAACATGTCAATATTGTGTCAATAATAGATTTTGACAATTGAACCTGATCATATTAGGTGAAAAATGAAATAGATTGTGTCCTGAGTTGATTCCGTGATACAGCAGAGTTTGTCTGCTGTACAATGGAAACAGTGCTGAAACATGCATTATTCCTTGATCTCCAGTCAGTATTTATCAGAGATCCGAGAAACTGAATTGAAGGGACCTACTTCTCCCCTGGGAGACGTAAGTTAATAAAATTACACTTAAACAGAAATCAATCAATATTTCTGTCAAAGGTTTTCTGACAGTTGTCTGAAGGGTAACATCTCAACACCTCGGGGAGAAGGTTTCTGCCTGTTTTAATCAGAATGGGACGAGCAGCATGAAATAGCACAACAAGTTGCATTTCTGGAAAGCACTGGGCTGGATTCTCCGCTTTTGAGATTCTACGTTGCACCGGCAGCCCGGGGGTTTCCCGACGGCGTGGGGCTTCCCACAATGGGACACTCCATTGGCCGGCTGGCGAGACGGAGAATCCCGGGAGCACGCGTGGGGCTTCCCACAATGGGACACTCCATTGGCCGGCTGGCGAGACGGAGAATCCCGGGAGCACGCTGCACCAGAGAGGGAGAATCCCGCCCACCTGTTCTTGCTTTTATATTCCTTTTATTTGCTCCATCACGGAAAAGTAAAACAATGATGTGCAAGTTAATTAAAGAACATGAGGTTCTGAGCATCATTTAGTGCATCAAGACCACTTGGGAGAATGAGCAAAATCAGCATTTGACTGTCCAACCTAGTTACGCTAAAGTAAGTAGTGTTGGCCAATCAGCTTGAACCCCTGTGTCACATGCCGTTAGGTAGGGAGTTACAGGATTTTGACCCAATGACCAGGAAGGAATGACAATAAAAGCCCAACTTGGGATGATCCTGACTTGAGAGGAACTTGCTGTTTAGTGTCTTTCTAGATAGAAGAGATCATAGGCCTGAGAAGAGTTGGTAAAAAAAAATCTTAGTGTCTTGCTACATTACATCCTGTAAATAGTACTCATTGTAACAAGGGTGGATGGAGTGGCTGTTTAAGCTGGTGAATGGGGCTTTGTTGCGGGTTTGTGAACGGTGGTGAGCCACGTTTTTTTGCAGGTGCACCTGTCCAGTGGAAAGTATTTCAAAACAATTCTGACATGTCTTGCAGGTGGTGAGGAGGTTTTGTTGAGGTGAGCCACTTGCCACAGAACAGTCACTGACCTACTCTTGCAACATAGCATTTATGTGGCTACTTCAGTTGAGTTTCTAGTCAATGGTAATTCCTTAGGGAGTTGATGGTGGGGGAAGTCAATGATGGGAGTGCCATTAAATGTTGAGAGGCGTTGGTTAGAATTATTACAGATGGCCATGTCTGCAGTTCAATGGAAAATGTTATTTTCCATTGTGAGTCTGGATGGTTTCCAGGATTGGGGAATGTGGTATGGACTGCTGTGCTTTCTGAAGAATTTTGAATGAAATTAAATGCTGTAATTATCAACAAAGAGCCCAACATCTGACTGTATAGGAGAGAAATGTGATAAAGACACTGCCCTGATTTATGTTTGATAACTCCAGCCTTGATTTTCTCAAATTATCACGGTTATTATGACTACCTTTTAGACAGTCTTCCTGCAAAATCAAAAGTTTCTAGAAATGTTAAGTCAGGACAAAATTAATACACAACTGGGCAAATGCAGGTTAATTAAGGAAAGCCAGCACAGATTTATTAAAGGCAAATTGTTCTGATAGGTATTACCCATTCATTTACATCAAGTTGAGGCAGGTGGTGCTTGATCTTCTGGTCGTTCACTGGTATGAATTTCAGCTAAGATGCAGGGTAACATACAAACCCGTTTTAACGTCTTAAATCATCTTAATTACAGACAAATTGTCAATAGGGAACCATTCAAAGACCCGAGCTTATCAGCGCTGTCTCCCCAAAGCTTTAATCCACATAAATTAATTATGACGTGGAAAGCTGGGCTTAGTGGCTCAGGACCTCAACCATTAACAATATATGTTTCAATTTCTTTCCTTCATCCCTAACAGTTTCACAAAAAATGGCCATCACAGCAGGTGCTTGGCAAAAATAAAATGTTTGATTTTTTTTACTCTGTGCGGCTGAGGGTACAAAATGGGAGTATAATTATATTTGCAGTTCCAATTCACCACAAAGGAGTTTCATGTTTTTATTGGTGCAAAAGTGGCAACCATTTGCAATCTAACACTACCAGAGGTCAGAGACTCCTTTAGGGAAGCCATTTCATAACACTTAGGCCCAACAGACTGTGGTGTGCAATAACAATACAGTGTAAAGACTAGTTTAAAAACGCCCAGCATTTGCTTCAGAGTCTACTTAATGGTCTCAAAATGTTAAAGTATATTGTCCGTGGAATCTTATTCTGCACATGCTGGTAACTTAACTGCAATTTTCTGTCCCAGTTCACTGCAGCCTTAGCTTTGGGTTGTAATGGGATTTACAATCCCACCTGGGTAAAAATTTGCAAGGTTTACTTTCATGCATTCAAATATAATTTTAAGAAAAATCAAAAGTTTCAGGGCAAAATTAATACACAAATGGGCAAACGCAGGTTAATTAAGGAAAGCCAGCATAGATTTATTAAAGGCAAATTGTTTTTTATAAACTTTTTGATGAGGTAACAGAAAAGGTTGATGGGGGTAATGTTGTTGATGTGGTGTACATGGACTTTCAGAAGGTATTCTATACAGTTCCATACAACAGACATGTGAGAAAAGTTATAGCTCCTGAAATAAAAGGGACAGTGGCAATGTGGATACGTGGCTGAGACAGGAAACAGTAATGGTTATTGGTTGTTTTTCAGACTGGAGGAAGGTTTCTAGTGGACCCTGCCTCTATATGCCCCCAGGGATTGGTGTTAAGACCTTTGTTCTTCAAGAGATATATAAATGATTTAGACCTTCACAATTTCAAAACTTGTGAATGATACAAAACTTGGAAATATATGGTCTGTGAGGTGGAGGGTGTAGAAATTTAAAAAGACCGACAGATTGGTGGAAAGGGTGGCCAAGTGGCAAATGAAATTTATGTGGAGAAGTAGGAAGTGATTTGTTTTAGTAGGAAGAACAGAGCGAGATAATCTAAAATAAAATACAATACGAAAAGTGTGCAGGAGCAGAGGTATATCGGTGTATATGTGCAAACATCATTGAAGGTGACAGGACAAAGTTGAGAGCGCGGTTAATAAAGCAAAGAGAATCCTGGGCTTTATAAATAGGGACAGAGAGAACAAAAGAATGTTAAATTTGTATAAAACATGTAGGGAGCGATTCTCCAAAATGGAGACGAAGTGTTTGCGCCGTCGTGAATGCAGTCGCGTTTCACAACGGCGCGAAATGGGCACGGGGACGACCAATTCTGTCCCCCATAGGGGGCTAGCATGGTGCTGGAACGGTTCATGCCGCTCCAGCCTCCCTTCCGGGTGCCAAATGGGCACTGCGCCAACCTGCACATGTGCAGTTGGGCCGGACTTCTTCAGCGCGCTGGCCCCGACACAACATGGCGTGGGGTTCAGGGGCCGGCCGCGCAACAAAGTAAGCCCGGGGGGGGGGGGAAGAGGCCAACCTGCCGATCAGTGGGCCCCGATCGTGGGTCAGACCCCATCGTCCCTCCCCCCCCCCCCCACTCTGGTGAAGGAGCGCTTTTCCCCGCCCCACAGGCCGCCCACGACCCTTCGCGCAGAGTTCCCGCTGGCAGCGACCAGGGGTGAACGGCGCCGGCGGGACTCTGTCGTATCTGCCTGGCCGCTCGGCCCACCAGGGCCGCGGAATCGACAGCCCCGCCGATTCCAGCAATGGCAAGCTATGCCCACAGCCGGCGCAAATGGCGCCGATACTCCGCATCTCGGAGAATCGCGCGCTGGCGTCGGGGCCCGGTTGCGGCGATTCTCCGGTCCGGCGCGAGGCTCGGAGAATCACCCCCGTATTCTTTGCTGAGGATTTAGAAGCAGAAGTTGTCATCATAATTTTAATGTCAAGTTTCCTAACGAGTCCAATGCCCTGCTGGAGAGCAAGTGTCATCCCAGGATGTTTTCCATAAAGTCTAAGGAGCTAAGGAGCAGGATTCTCCATCGGCCAACTCCGGAACTGGGAAGCGCAATTGGGTGGAGAATTGTGGCGGGCCCCGTTTAATGCCAAATTGCAATTTTCCAGTGCCTCGACAGCGGCCTAAATGCATTCGATTCTGCACGTACAGTAAACGCTATGGGCATATCATTAGTGGGCCCAACCCGGTATTCTCCTGGGCCTGCGTGATCCTTCGCTGCGGTGAATTCCCGACGTGGCTGATGAGGGAGAAAGAGGTAGGACATGGAGAGGCATCGTCTTAGGCTGCTGGTCCTGACACTGGCCGGGTTGGCTGGGGTGGGGTGGGGTGGGGGGTTGACGGGAGGATGGGCCGTGGGGACCCCCCATGGGACTGGGGTGGGGCCGAGGCATAGCTTGCCATTGCTGTGGCCTAGAAGACAGCCATCTTGCTGCGCACCGTACTGATCACCCACCTTGGCCCCTGGTTCTTCAGAGTGACATTGGCTGTGTGGATGCATCCACTACACCACAGCCCATACTCCGCCATACCCCCCCACCAACCAGCCGCTGTCCGCTGACAAGGTAGCTCACGGCCCACACAAGGACAACACCCACAGTAGCCCCTACAGGGAGGCACCAGGTGGAGACCGCAGAGAGTACTGCTGGCAAGGGCAGGGGTGGTGCCAGGACCAGAGGCCCCCATGGTGCCAGGTACCAACATGGTCAGGGGTTCGGGAATGGAGGAGGAGGGGGACAGGTCCGCAGTGCCAACCAGGGCCACTGTGTAGCCCGGCGGACCTCGTGGGGCATGGGAGTAGACACCACGCTAACATGTCGGCCTTTTACCCCCTGCAGACAATGGATATCGGAATACAACCAGAAATGGTGGCCTTCCTCCTAGTCGCCACTGCCCTGGGGTGCCCGGTGGCTGTATGAGCTGGAAATGCTCGTGGAGGAGGAAGCTGCAGCAGCAGAGCCTGTCCCAGGGGCACAGGAGGCAGCCACTGATGACGGAGAGCTGGCTGCCTGACAGGCCGAGGAGGAGGTGCAAAGGAGGCGCCAAATGTGCCTCGTGTGTATAGGCAGCACTTGTCATTCGAAGACCTGCCTGCCCAGGCACGCAGTCGAAGACTCTAGTTGAGCAGTAGGACAATGCGACATATCTGCCAGATCATGGCTCGCAATGCACCGTGGGGGAGGACAACTGCTCCCGGTGGCCAACCAGGTGACTGTTGCCCTGAACTTCTTTGCAACGGGGTCTTTCAACGGGTCAGTGGGGACCTGTCCGAATCGCTTAGAGCTCGGTGCACAGGCACATCTGTGCCGTCACGGTGGCCCTGTATGCTTGTCAGCATAATACATCCATTTCGATGTGGACCGCACCCATCGGGATGACCGGGCAGCGAGGGTCGCCGTCACTGCGCAAATGTCCTGGGACCAGGTGATGACCAACAGGATGCATGTCACCCTACAGGCACATGCAGATGACATGCCGCTCTGCACAAACCAAAAGGGGTTCCCCTCGATCAACGTGCAGCTGGTGTGTGATCATTAGATGCGATCATGCACATCAGCACCCGATACTCGGGCAGTGAGCATGACACCTACATCCTGGCGCACTCAATGGTTCCTGGCTTTTCCGAGGCTCACCCCGGGTTGGGGTTTGGCTCCTAGGAGTCAGGCTTTATCCGCTGTGGTCGATGCCGATGCTGCCTATCTGGAGGCCACAGACCGACACGGAGACCCACTACAATGACACCCATGCAGCAACCAGGGGAGTAATCGAGTGGAGCATCGGCATTCTGAAGATGCTGTTCGGATGCCTGGACGGTTCTGGAGGGGCCCATCAGTATGGCACTGGGAGAATCGCCCACAACGTGGTGGCCTGCTGCATCCTCCACAACATCATGCAGCAGAGCGGCGACGTGCTGGAGGAGGAGGATTAACGCCAGTCCTCCTCCAAAGAGGAGGATGCGGGGGAAGCTGAGGATGGGCAGGACAAGGGGCCCGGGAAGGGCGGGAGGCCACACAATGTGTGCGGCATGGCCAAAGCATACAGGAGGCTCTGATCGTCTCCAGGTTCACTGACTGGTGGCCATGGCCAGGGGAACAGATACCGCATCTTACATACCTGCGGCACTACGGGGTGTGGCCCTGGGGTGGCAGTGCCATGGGATGGAGGATGATTATAACACACTCTGCGATGAGCTCTGGTGCTGCACACTGTCTGATTCCCACCCACGGTAGCACTTCCCACCGTTCACCTGGGTGATCCCTGCATGCGCGCGGGCCATTCCATCACATGTTCCCATCAAATCCCTGGGTAGCAGGGGTGTGGGGGATTGGGGTGGGACACCAGAGCAACGATCACTGAGCAAGCAAACATCGACCATCCGTCCACTCCCCCCAAACCACCCCCCTATGCCCCGTCAGCGGCCAGCCCAGACCAGCCCACTCCTCATACACTTGTGACAGAGCACCAAGACAGGTTCTAACATGGTGTGACAGCATATATACAGATTTGTTCCCTGGACCCATCACTAAACTGTGCCTTCACCCGTGCCAACTTAACTGGTATCTCCGGGCTACTCCATGGTATGGGGGTGAGAGCAGAGGTGGCCCCTGAGGCTCCACCGGCACCTGGCGCTGCCAGTCCTGGAGGCCCGTTGCTGTCTCTATCAGGGTCTGCATGCTCTCGGGCATGGAGCATAGGGAGGGAACCGTCTCCGTCTGGGACTACGCCACATTACGCTGCGATTGTGCCATCACCTTCTGGGACTGTGCCACATCACCCATTGACTATGCCACCACTTCTGGGTCTGGGCCACATCAGCCAGTGACAGTGCCATCTCCCTCTGGAATTGGGGCACCTCCATCTGTGTCTGCGCCACGTCAGCCATCAATGCTCTCAGCCATGGCCCGCTGTGACTGGGCCACGCTCAGGAACGTCACTGCAATGTCCAGGTGGCTCTGCCACATGGCTGCCTGTGAGAGGGCAGCCCTGTCCTGTGCCTCAGCCACCACCTGCATTGATTGCCCCAGCCCTTGGACACCACCCGTGCGGAGTTGGCCTGGGTGCCACCATGGCCGGCACCACCTCCTGCACATGGTTGGACTCCTCCACCTGCACCTGCAGGTACTGGATGCTCGCCCACAACCCCTCATGTAGTCCCTGGCTCTGTAACTGTATCTCCACAATCGACGGAACTGTCCGCTCCAGAAACCTGAAACTCGTCTGGGAGGCAATTAGTCCCTAGAGTCGACTCACCCTCCGACCGTCCACCCCCTCGGGTGTTCCTACCGCCACTTGCTGTACCGGATCACGTGTATGGTGCGCAGCAGATAGTGTCCTAGGAGATTCTTGACTGAAGCACCCAATCGAGGTGAGTGTCTCTGGGATGATGGAGGGTGTGGGAGACAGCTGTGACGGGAAATATGTGCCATCCTCGGACTCGAGCTCCAGGGTATCCTGGGTCTCGTGTTGACGGCTCGCTTCGGTGTCCTTGTCGGAGGTCGGCACCTGGGATTCTAGCTGTGCTTGTGGCTGGGGCGGGGGACTCCGGATGGGGTTCGGCCGCCCTCCGGGTGGGGGGAGTTGAGTAGGGTTACTGGTGTGTGGGACGGAGGTTAGTGCTGGGGGTACAGTGCTGCCTACTCACTCTGGCCACGCTGAGGACGTTGTGCAGTTTTTCCCGGCACTGCTGGCTGACCCAGTGTTGCTCATGGTGCTGACCACCTCTGCCACCTGCGCCCAGGCACGAACGGTGGCGGCTGGCAACTCCTTTCTGGGCCGGGGTACAGGGTCGCCTGCCTCTCCTCCACGGCAGCTCGCAGGTTCTCGAATTCGGCATCTGTAAAACGGGATGCCGCTCTCCTCGCTGCCACCTTGTTGGTTGGGATGGTGTGTGTGGGGATTGAAGTGTGTATATGCGGCTGCAGTTTGTCAGCCTGCTAAGTGTCAATCGCGAATCTGGTAAATCCCATACCGTTTCCCATTGGAATCGATTGTGTTCCACATGGCGCCGGTGCTAGCCCCTTAACAGTAGCTGAATCAGTCCAGTTGCGACGCCAGTTCTGCTGTCGTAGAAGTCCACGGATCCTGTACTTAGTCTCAGTAATGGAGAATCTAACCGAATATCCTTTGTTTGGTCCATGGTTTTATTAGGGTGCAGTGGTAGTCAGATGTGACTTTGAGGCCATGTCCAGTTTGTAGTCTATTCGAATTGTTCACATGGTCTGAGTGAGATTGAAGCCTGGTTGTTGAGTCAGAGACAATGGGAGGGTTTATCTGGTCCCATTTACGCTGGGATCATCCAGACATGCGGAATGTCACTGGACTTTTGGCAGGGCCACCGAATATCCCACGGCAGAACCCACGACGATGGGACTGGAAAATCCCAGCCAATGTATTTATTCGGGGGTGTTTCCTGCTTGAGTTTTCCTCCAGGTTTCATCAACGTTTTGGAGTTGGTGATATTTGATTCATAGGCAAAGGGGATTTGTAGAGCGATGAGGCGTGTTGCTGAGGATGAGGGGGTGGGGGAGGTGGCGCTTGAAGGTCACTCTGGCTGGTGAGGTCCAGATTTCTGTTAATACGACTTATTTCTCTGTTGCTGTGTCCCATTGACTAGAGGAGGAGCAATATTTGAGAGGACCGGTAACCACTGAACTGGGTTTGATCGCGGAGTTCCAGAGATGATCTTCATTACTGAGTGAGGTTGTGTGTCTGTGTGTTAGATGTAACAACTTGAGGCCCCGTGGGTGCACATTACTCAGCTGTCCAGAAGGCAAGAGCTGCAGCAGAAGTACGAAGAACGGTGTTTTTGTTCACCCCAGTTTGTGCCGGTGACTTTGCAGATGATGTCCTTTCACGTCTTGGACTTTTCAGCAGACTTTCAGAGGTGAGTTGATAAATGAGGGAATGGTCAAGGGTCAATACAAAATAGGTGGGAGTCTGGTCAGGCTGCACTTTTTTTCCACAGAAGGTAATATTTAGGGTGTTGTATGCCGTGCGATTTTTCAAGGTGCAATGCAGAGACTATGGACTCGGCTGGGTTTGGTTGTCGTCTCCGCTTACAGAAATAGTCAACCATTTTTGACAGGTCAGAGTTTAGCATGGCTTCCATCCCCTGGAAGGATTTCATTTGAGTTTTAAAACAATTTCGCCAGTGTAAATACATTTTCATGATGATGTGGTGGACATGTCACTTCAGTAGATGTTACAATGTCAGTGCCAGAACACTGCTGTGTGAGAGACCATTATTTTGTGTTCTTGGTATTCTGACCTGGTCTTGTAGATATATGGGTGGCACGGTAGCACAGTGGTTAGCACAGTTGCTTCACAGCTCCAAAGTCTTAGGTTCGATTCCCGGCTTGGGTTACCTTCTGTGCGGAGTCTGCATGTTCTCACGGTGTCTGAGTGGGTTTCCTCCGGATGCTCCGGTTTCCTCCCACGGTCCAAAGATGTGCAGGTTGGGTGGATTGGCCATGTTAAATTGCCCCTTCGTGTCCGAAAGGGTTGGGTGGGGTTACTGGGTTATGGGGATTGGGTCAAAGTGTGGTCTTGGGTGGGGTGCTCCATCCAAGGGCTGGTGCCGACTCGATGGGCCAAATGGCCTCCTTCTGCACTGTAAATTCTATGATTCTATGTATACCTTCATTCATCTGTTTCTCAGAAATGTCCAGAATAGTTTGGCACATGGGAGCAGCAGGGACAGTTTGAGCACCTGTCCATATTCTGACACAGATTCTTGGCTGAGGAAAGATCAATGAAACCGACTCCAGTCTTGAGCTTGCGATGAATCAAATCTCCGTGACAGCAAGGACTTAGTCAAGCCAGCCTGATCTTGTGGAAGGGGTAAGTTGGTAATGGGGCGAATAATGATTCTCAAACAAATGAGTCGCCTCAGGAACTTATAGGCTGTACAGAGCAGTGAAATGGGCCTGTAGCCCTGAGGATTATCTGCCGGCGTTCTTGGTTTGGCTATGGCTATTACCATCATCGCATGCCAGATTTGGGGAATGTTACTGCTCTCCATGACAGCTGAGAAGAGTTTCAGCACCCATTGTTTAACCAGTGAGCCAAGATGGTGCAGGAGGTCTGGTGGGACACCATCCTTCCCAGCAACGTTGTCCTTTGTACGTAGTACATACTGTCCAGCCACAACTGGTGTACTGAATCCAGTTCTGAGTACCACACTTTGGGAAGAATGTGATATTAGAGAGGATGAAGAAAATATTCATGAGAATGGTTCCAGTAATGAGGAACTTCAGTTATGCAGATAAATTAGAGAAGTTGGGATTGTTCATGGAGAAGTGAAGAAGAAGGAGATTTGATAGAGGTGTTCAAAGGGGGAGAAACTGTTCCCACAGTGGAAGAATTGTGACACAGGTTAAAGGTAATCGAAAAAAGAAGCAATGGAGAGATGAGAACACTTTTTTTTAAATTTAGAGTATCCAATTATTTTTTTCCAATTAAGGGGCAATTTAGCATGGCCAATCCAACTATCCTGCACATCTTTTGGGTTGTAGGGGCGAAACACACGCAGACACGGGGAGAAGGTGCAAACTCCACACAGGAAGTGACCCAGGGCCAGGATTCGAACCCGGGTCCTCAGCGCCGTAGGCAACAATACTAACCACTGTGCCACCGTGCTGCCCCGAGGAGAACATTTAATTGCAGCGAGTGGTTAGGATCTGGAATGCTCTGCCAGAGAGTGTGGTAGATGCAGATTCAATTGTGGCTTTCAAGAGAGAATTAGGTAGTTAACTGAAAAAGAAGAATGTACAGAGCTACTCTGAGAAGGTGGGAGAGTGGCTCTCAGTGGATTGTTCCTTCAGAGGGACAGCACAGGTGTGACAGATTGAATGGCCTCCTGTGCTATAACCAATCTAAGATTTGAACAAGAGTTGTCGATAAAGTGGAGCATTTGTCACTTCCTGATCTAAACTGGATCACAGATGGAACCTGGGTACATGTTACAAAGCCTGGTTCTGTGAACTGACGATGAAACTTCACATCTAAATTAAAATGAATACCTCTGGGGGATTCTTCAGCATATCACAAATTAGATTAGTCAAGAATGGTGAGGAGTTATGGTGGCTATGATGTAAACAAGCATTGAAAACAGAATGGCAAGATTTAAGTGTGAGCAGTATTGAGCATGTTGGGGATCTGGTATGAGCAGGAGAAAGTTTAGCTAGTTTTATAATGTGGGCTCATCATGAAATATAAATATATAACTAATGTTGGCATTTTGATTACTTTTATTGAACAAAGTGAGTGGGGTTGGGAATAAATTAATTAGCCAACATTGTACAAAGAAATTGGTGTCCTTTCATCTGAGAGAAGTAAGCACAATACACATTACACAACTTTTGAAAAATTACTTTTCAGATAAATTTCAAGTTTTCACGATCTGGACTTGAGCAACAGTGCATGTATATTGATTACAATACTCACCTTTACACTGCACTCCTTGTCTAAAAAGCCCTTTTAAAAGCTTCTTACAGTACTGGCAAACAGTGGGCCGGGTGTAAGAATGAATTGCAAATGTGTGAGGCACTTTAACTTTGGAAAGGAAAATCTTATCCAGTTGAATGGGACGACCAATGTATGACTGTGAATTTGAGCGTTTCTCTCTTCCAATGAAAGACTCAGATGCTGTCTTCTGCTGTAAGTAGATAATAACGAAATGTCATTTTATTTGCACAGTCAGTTCTGTAACAGATTAGAAAGATTTTTGAAAAATATGCAGCACATATTGAGCAACAGCTAAATAGTTATTTATATGATAGTGAATAAATTGCAAAATGGCATTATGTATACATCAATTAGGATTCACCTAATTACTTAGGCAGGTTAGAGACATTTTTATTCTTTACCACCTATTTTTTCTTGTACTATTAAACGGCAATTTGCACTTTGATTGGCTTAAGTTTGTAAGCCGATTGGCTTAGCTATAAGACAGCATTATACAGGCTGGAAAGACATACTGTTGAGTCAGTTTTTAAAGTGCTTTGGAAAGTGAGGGTTAAGCAAGTATTTCCAATGTGCAGTTATGGAAATAAGATTGTACTTGAGCAATATCATTTAGGTTAAATCATAAAATGAATCTATGATCTCTATATTATCTGACTGAATCAGAGATGTGATTGTCATTTTCGATTAGCAATATCACAGCAGTTAATGTGTGCCTGAATTTTAAAATACTGTTTGATCTGACATTTTCTTTGAATTCTAAAACATTTTCACTCTGTTTCCTCAGTTTCCGGCAGATGCTTCGAGCACACCTATTATGCAACTTAAATACTAATGTATTGAACTCACAGTATGTTGGTATTTATACCACAAGTGTGAGGGTAGATTGCTGAATAACAAATGCTTGCATTTGCATAATTTATTCAACTGTCGGGAGTGGAATTGCTTATCCTGCCACTCATTCCTTTAGTAACCTCCCCACAGCTAATTCCATAGATGTATTTTAATAAACTGCGTTTTAATAATATGATGGTGGTGTCACCTACTCCTAATTTAAATTTGTTTAATTTGAATTATCCAGTAACTGACAAATTAATTAAACCAACAAAATTGGAGCTGATGGCTAATTAATTGCTTTTCCACTCAAAAAAACCTTTCAATTAAAGGTAGTTGACTACTTTAAATTTCTACCTCTGTGCCTCACTGGGACTTAATTATTGAGGGGTATGTGCGCGCGCACACACACACACACACACACACACACCTTGCAGCACCATTGGTAAGGCTGAGTTAAGGTCTATCTTTTCCCTTCATCTTTATGTTTAGCAGCTTTCAGCAAATCCCAAAACATGGAATGTGGTTTCAAAATCTTCAATCTCTCAAGACTCCAGGCAAATAAAAATTATTCTATTTTCGTGACAAATTAAAATGATGTTCACAGCCAATGTCCCAGATTTGTACTTTCAATCCTGTTTTGTGACATTGCAATCTGTCTTCCAAAATTACTTTAAAAATCTTGGGAGATGTTGAACTCATGAATCACTTCATTATAATTAAAATTAAATATCCCCAACTGAGATGCATAAAATACATATAAGAAACCTTTCCTAACAATTCTCAATAAGTAATGATTGAACCTTGAATTTTTGTCACAAAGGGAACTGCCGCATACTACTCAAGATTTCTCATTCATTAATTATTTGGTATCATTAATTGAAGAATCAATTAATGGATGTTGAATATCTACAAGATCTGTTCCTGTGGTTAATGTATCATCTGGTACCAAGTTATATGAATTGTTTGTCCTCTGTAACTACTTGTATAGGTAGCAGATATTAACTTGTACATATCTCCGTGTTAGAGGAGACTGAAGCAAGAAGGAGAAAGTAAAACCCATATTGGAAATACACAGAAAGGAGAGTCAGAAGTGAGGGGATAGTTTACTGCAGACGTTGAATGTTTAGGTTCACAAACTGGGGTTAGAAATTTCACGTCACCTCACCATCAGTTTTAAAATTCACTTTCAACTATTTGCTTCAAAGTAATCAAGATGTTAATTATTTGGTTTGTAGCCATTGGATATAATGGAATATTTCACAGGAGAGTGAGTTCCAAAGGCACGAGTAGTCGTATCTCTAACACCAATGAAGAGAAAAGCTTTACATTCTCTGAACCGCCATGTTAAATTGTAAGGGGCCGGTTTAGCACAATGGGCTAAACAGCAGGCTTGTAATGCAGACCAAGGCCAGCAGCGCGGGTTCAATTCCCGTACTGGCCTCCCCGAACAGGCGCTGGAATGTGGTGACTGGGGGCTTCTCACAGTAACTTAATTGAAGCCTACTTGTGACAATAAGCAATTATTATTATTATAACTTTGAAATCTGTCTCTTTTTCAGTGGATAATATTTCATATGCAATTTATGTTGCTTTTTAAAAAAAAAAAGGGTAGTGTTAGGTTTAGTGTATATGGGCGGGATTTCCTAGGCAACCCGCCACACGTTTTTCAGCGGTGGAGGTCTTCTGGTTCCGCCATTGCCAACAGGATTTCCCACCGGGAAATCTGAGGCGGGGGTAGGCCGTTGGTGGGACCAGAATATCCCACTGCCGTGAACAACAGGTAAGATCCAGCCCACATATAGGGCAGGATTCTCCATCTCGGGATATCCAGAATGTGTTCCCCAATACGACAGAGAATCGGGCAATGGGGCAAAATTGGGATCGGCGTACACCATGCTCCGGAACCCCTCGCTGGTGGCATGAATGGATTTCATGCCGCACGCCAGCGGGAGCATGGAAATAAATGCAAATGGGTCGTAATGACCCATTTCATCTATTTAACAGGCCCGGTGCCCTATGCTCCGCCCTCCCATGATTCTCCAGTTCCTGTGGCTGGGAATCACGTGGGCAAGGTTCACTTCTAGTTTCAGCAATTGGGAACCTGACGTGGTGAACCTTGTGGTGGGCCAAGGAGACAACTGCCCCCTTGGTACACCAGGGGGTCCACTATACCAGGACCACAATGGTAGAGAACATCCAAGCCCAAATGAGGCCCAACCCCCCCCCTCCCTCCCTCCCGCCCCACAGCAGTCCCCGTGTCCCAATTGCCTGGGTGCCCCCTTCACCCCCAAGTATGGGGTTGACCCTCCTCACGGGGACCCCTGTAATAGGGGGACACACCACAGGGACCCTTGTAATAGGGGGACATACCACTAGGACCCTTGTGATAGGGGACCCCGCACGGGGACCCACTGCTTAAAGAAATCCTGTCCACAGATTGCCCTAAACAGACACCCGCACCGAAAAGGGAAGCTAGAGAACAGTCTCGACAGGGCAGTGCTAAGCGTTATATCTGTAATACCTACCTTGCAGCTTCACATGCCCATTCCTTGAAGGTGAGCAGCTGTGCCTGTGTCTGATTCAACAGATCCACTGTCTGCAATCCATTCATGGCTTTCGAGTAGTGGTTTGTGATTGACAGCTCATAAAACCACCTGCAGCTTTGATACATTCATATTCCTTCACTCGTCAATGGCCTAAGTGGTGAAGCCCAAATGTTTGTAAACATTGACTACATCAAAGAGTGTTAAGTGCAGTGAAATCCGAGTGATTAAAATGTACATAGTGCGCTTTCATCTCTATGAGCTGTGGTGATCTTCAGGTTAATTCACCACCAGTCAGCTCTCTCCCTCAAAGGGGAAAGCAGCCTATGGTCATCTGCGTCTCTGACAACTTTACCTTTACCTTACCCTTATTGGTGATACATAATCTTAAGTCTGGAAACAAACAACTGTAATGACACGTTGCATTGATTAGACAGAACTGGAAAAAAAGTCATGTTGGGAGTGAAAATGAATGATTCTTGTGATAGACAGGTGAATCAGTTGTAGTTTTAAAAGAAAGTAAGAGCTTGCCAATCATAAACCCAGGGGGCAGAATTCTCTGTCCCGCCATACCCGTTTTCTGGTGCGCCAGCAGCGGAATCCTCCATCCCGCCAGCCGGCCAATGGGGTTTCCCACTGTGGGCGCCCCCATGCCATCGGCAAATCCACGGGCGTTGAGTGAGCTGCCAGCGAAACGGAGGATCTCACCTACGGAGAATCCAGCCCAGAGTGTCCAAAAATGTCTTCCGACCAATGAAATACGTTATGAAGTGGCGTTATTGTTGTAAATAGCAATTTGTACACTGCAAGGTGCCATGAATAGCAATGAGGTGAATGAGCAGACACTTGGATTGCAATGTTGGATGAGGGATAACTATTGGGCAGGACACTGGAGAGAACTTTTCCACAACTGTTTTACATCCACTTGAGACTAGATGGGGCCGCAGTTTAATATCTTATGCAAAAGACAGCAATTCCAACAGTGCTCTGCACTCAATACAGCAGTCAGCCTAGCTTGGACCCTGAAAACCTTTTACAGTCCTGCCTATTGATCAAGTGTCAAAATCCTGCAACTCCCTTCTCAACTGCACCGTGGGTGCATCTACACTGCAGTTCAACAAGCTCACAGCCACCTTCTCAAAGGTAATTAGGGATGGACAACAAAGGTTGACCTTGTCAGTGGGGTTCAAAACACATCAACAACAAAAAAAAATGCTTCTGGGCAAAATGTATTGATTCTCCAACCCCTCTGTATTGGATAATGATTTAATGAACTGGAAACAATCTCTGGTGTATTTACTGAACAGTTGCTTGTAATCTCCATCAGCTGTTAGCAACCAGGGGAAGCAGTCAGAAAGTGGAGACTTCAATCAGCTGCTCCTGGAATAACAAAAATGGATGAAAAGGGCTTTCACTGGCCATTATTTGTACCAGATGGATTCCTATTAACTGAGACATGTTGCATTATAGTGAGGCAATCAGTTCCTCAGGTGAACATTTAACAATACTTCATCCAAATTTAACAAGGCGTGAACAATTTAATGAATTGCCCACAATAGCCAGGGTGCTTTATCCCTTATCCATGAAGGCTGCCTTTGTAATTGAATTCAAAGGTAATGATAAATAATTATCATCATTTGCCCAATATAGGTAGCTACCCGGAGAAATAGGGACAATGTAGGTGACGAGGACTGTACTTGGTTTGACCCAAGAACCTTCATTCACCGTGTTATTCAGTTTAAAATCAATAACACACATTCTCAGATTTCATTGTAAGATTATACTAGACGACACAGGCATTAATGTGAGCACCAAATCACAACTGTTAGCCAAGATCAATCCATCCAGATTTTCTTGCGATGCAGCAGAGATTTTGGAAGCCCCGTTTCAATTAGCAAATGGGCTTTCACTGAACGGTCACTTGTTGGCCAATAAGAGTTAAAGGTCAAAGCAGATTTTGCAGAATGGAACAGGTTCATGTCCACTTGTGTGACTGCGATATCCAGGTTTGTTGTTGAATGTAGTATCAACTGCAGAAGCAGAAAACTGTGAGATTACGCCAATCTTTAATGCTGAACTCCAGTTTAGAGAGCTCCTGTTTTTGGGAGGTCAGTGTTCAGTGATTTGACCAGTGAATTGAGAACAGTGAGGTTTCTGCAAAATGAAGTTCATCTAACTGTGTCAAGGAACTGTAAATGTTACCACTGGGATTCATATCAAAATTGTCATTTTGAGGTTCTGATGGGCTAAAGTTCACCATTTAATGGCCTTCGATTTTTATCCACTTTAATTTGGCAGACTTTAAGGGATGCAGTGATTTAATTGATGAAAGTGGAAGAAAATTAAGACTTGTGTGAACTGGAACTGAAATGATAACTGGAGATGCTCAGTGTAAAACAGAATAAATTAAAATGTTTATTTGCTGAAGGTGTTTAGATCCAAAAGAAGTACAGATCTTAAAAAAAAATGGCTCAAAGTAAATGCAATTTTTAAGTGAGCTGGGGAAAAATGAGCTTCAGTCTATTTATTATTATTTGTTTGTGGCATGTGGGTGTCACTGCATTTGTGTGTGCAGCATTTATTACCCATCCCTAATTTCAAGGTTCTGAACTTGCTGCACGCCACTCTGTCAGATCCAACCCTGACTTTGTCATTGAACCCGCTGACAAGGGTGGGGCTGTTGTCTGGGGTACTGACCTCTACCTCACAAAGGCTGACTGCCAACTCTCAGACACTTCCTCCTACCTCCTGTTGGACCGTGACCCCATCAATCAGCACCAAGCCATTGTTTCCAGAACTGTCATTGACCTCATCTCCTCTGGAGATCTTCCAACCTCATAATCTCCCAACCCTGGGCAACTTGCTACTACCTCATCCTCAAAATTCACGAATAGCTGGTCGGCCCATCGTTTCAGCCTGTTCCTGCTCCACCAAATTAATTTATTCCTCTTATCTTAACTCCATGCTCTCTGCTCTTGTCCAGTCCCATCCAATGTGATTCCTCTGATGCCCTACATCATACTAACAACTTCCAGTTCCCCAGCAGTAACCACCTCCTCTTTACCATGGATGTCCAATCCCTCCAGACCACTGTTCGCCACCAGGATGGTCTGAGGGCTCTTTGCTTCTTCCTCGAACAGAGGAATGAACAGTCCCGATCCACCATGACACTCCTCCATCTGGCTGAACTTTACCTCTCACTGAACAATTTCTCCTTTAACATATCTCATTTTTTCCAAACCAAAGGTGTTGCTATGGGTCCCAGTTTTGCCTGTTCACTTCCAATTTCCACCCCTCTTTCATCTTCAAATGTTCCATCTCTGAAACTTCCCTTCCTTGACCGTTCTATTTCAATTTATAGACTGTCCACTAGCATTCATTATAAACCCATTGAATCCTACAGCTACCTTGATTACAGCTCCTGCAAGGAGTCCATCCCATTCTCCCTGTTCCTTCGCCTCCATCACATCTGTTCGATAATGCCACGTTCCAAAACGGTGCTGCTGACATGTCTTCGTTCTTCCTTAATCGTGGTTTCCCACCCACTGTGGTGGACAGGGCTCTCAATCTCAACCATGACTGACCCATCTCCCCCATCTCTGTTCACACTCGATCCCCTTCCTCCCAGAACCGGATAGGGTCCCCTTTGTCCTGACTTTTCACCCCACTAGCCTCCGCATTGTCATGTGAGAGTACCTTTAAGAAATGGGTGTTTACTACTGCAGTGATGTCAGAGAGTGGGTGGAGCTGGGCTGTCTGGCAGCTTTTTATTTTCGTTTTAGACTGTTTGCTGCAGGGTGTGTTTTAGTTTTGTTTTCAGTGTTGGAGCTGAAGCCAGACAGAGCAGGTGCACTGTTGATCTCTCTGCCATGAAAAGACTATCTCTTGATCATTTGATGAATTCAGAATTATAAATGTTCTCAGTAATGAATGTAAACCTAATGTGCTTCATTTCAAAAGGTGTTTCTTTTGTCTTCTGGATGTTGTTTGGGAAGTTATTAAGGATTACTTAGTGTTGTATTCTTTGGGGGTTGTATTTGAATCGATGGTTGCTAAGATGTTCATTGTATATTTTAAAAAGGTTAACTTGAGTTCATGGAATAAACATTGTTTTGCTTTAAAAAATACTTTTCCATTTGTGCTCGACCACACCTGTAGAGTGGGCCGTGTGCTCCCCATACCACAATCTATTAAAAGTTGTGGGTCAGGTGAACTCCATGATACACTTTGGTGTTCTCTAAACTCTGGCCCATAACAGCATTCAAAGAATTATTGTTGGCCAGTTCAGCCAACTCCAGCATCAAGCTACCACCAAACACATCTTCCCCTCACTCGCCCTGTCAGAATTATGCAGGGGCCATTCCCGCCAGGATACCCTGGTCCACTCTTCCAACACCTCACCCTCTTCCCACGGCACTTTCGCATGCAATCACAGAAGGTGCAACACCTGCCCCATTACCTCCTCCCTGCTCATTGTCCAAGGGCCAAAACATTCTTCTCAAGTGAGGCAATGCTTCACGTGCACCTCCTTCAATCTGGTCTATTGCATTCGCTGCTCCCAGTGCAGTACATTGGAGAGACGTTGCAGATTTATACTGATGTGGAGGTTTGTGAAGCGGTGACTGCTTTACCGAACATCTCTGATCCGTCTGTAAGCAGGACCAAAACCTTCCTGTCGCTTGCCATTTCAACTCACCGTCCTACTCTCACGCCCACATATCCGGCCTTGGCCTACTGCAATGTTCTAGTGAAGCCCAGTACAAACTGGTGGAACAGCACCTCATCTTCCAGTTAGGCACGTTACAGCCTTCTGGACGTATCATTGAGTTCAACAATTCTCTCCTCCACCTTTACCCCATTTTTATTTCTATCAGTTTAATTTCATTTCTTTCATTGATCCGTTTTTCCCTCATCAATGTTTCCCCATCCCACTTGGGCCATCTGTTTCCTGTTCCTAGTTGCCCTTTGACCCACTGCTCACCTTTGTTCTGCCATTAGCACATTCTAATCTGTTTATGTGCCACTAACGGCACCCTTCTTAGCCTTAATCACTCCATTTACATTCCCTTTGTCTTCTGTCCACAACACCGTTGTCAATCTCCACCTGTCTCTGGGCTCCTATCCAGCCTCACCGCTTCACAAACCTCCACATCAGTATAAATCTGACCCTATTTCCAGTTCTCTCCAGAGTCGTCCAGACTAGAAATGTTAGCTCCCTTCTCTCTCCACAGATGCTGTCAGACTTGCTGAGATTGTCCAGCACTTTCTGTTCTTGTTTCAGATTCCAGCATTCGCAATAATTTGTTTTTATCTATTTGCAAGGCATTGGTGAGCCACCACGCTGGCCCGTTGCTGTCTGTGATGTAGGTTCACCCACTGAGCTGCTGGAAAGTAATTTGGCCCAGTGACCATGAAGGAACGGGGATATATTTGCATTTTAAGGTGATGTAAAACTTGTAGAGGTGACTCGCGCATCTGCCACCCATATTCTTAGAGGGTGCGATTCTCTTGCCGCGTTGCGCTCAAGCGAGAGCACAACGCTGTCGGAGAATCCAGAGAGGCGCCTCCAGCAGACCTCCCGACAGGCTCCTCATCTCACGAGATTCACCCAAGTCCCGCGAGACGTTGGAGTCGGAATGCTGCCCAAAATGGGCGGGACTAAATGACGCTTGGGAAAGTAGGTCGTAAACCTATTTACGACCTACCTGCCCGGGATTCACCGGCCTTCCTCGATTCTCTGGCCTCCCCAGGGAGGCAGCAGCCATGCGCCGATCAGTCTGTCCACCCAAACGTGGACCAGGTGGAACGGCACCTGGGGGGTGGTCTCCTGGGCCATCGGAGACCCCTGGGCGGTCAGGGCAAGTGCACGGTAGCTCCCTGGCTCTCCTCCTGGAATGTGGGCAGCTTGGCACTGCCCAGCTGGCACCTTGGCACTGACTCTGACACTGCCAAGATGACTGCATTACATTGTCAAGCTGGCAGGAGCACTGCCTTGGTGCCAGGATGGCAGTGCAAGTGTGCCTGAGTGCCAGGTTGGCACTGTCAAGGGTCAGGGGCTGAGGGGGGCAATGCCCATGAAATGAGGGTGGAGAGGGGGTTTGAAGGCTGGGGGGAGTGGAATGCAGGTAGTCGGGGCCTCCGGGAGATTGGGGGGTGAAGGGTGGGTGTCCTGGAAGGAGGGGGTGCTGTGTGGTTGATTGCAGGGGGGCCTGAAGGGGGGGGGGGGGGCCCACAGGGACCCCATAGTTGGGTGTTCTCACGGGGGGTGTGGGGTAGTGTCCATCTGTGTGGGGTTAACATGACTCATGGATGGGGGACCCACAAGCTCACTTAGAGATCAGGGCACCCTTTCAAAATGGCGGCCCGAACTCTGAGTTCACCTCTACGTGCTGAAAAAAAATGTGGGCTAAACCAGTGAGAAACACCCTCGGGCACAAAAAAGTGGCTAAGATCAATGAATAGCGATGGGGAACTCCCTGAAAAACCCGCCACAAATTAACTTAGAATTGTTTTGGGAGAATCGTGCCCTTTGAGAACAGTTGTGTGTTGGGAATGTGCTGTCAAAGGAACTGTGGCGGGTTGCTGCATTACATCTTGTAGATGGTACTACATGACTGCCACTGTGTGCCAGTGGCGGAGGGAGTGGATGATGGAAGTGGTGGATGTCGTGTCAATTAAGCGAGTTGCTTTGCCCAGGATGGTGTTGAATTTCTTGGAGAGTATTCCATCACACTCTTGATTTGTGCTGATGATTAACAGATTTTGGGAAGGGTGTTACTCGCCACAGGATTCTTAGTTTCTGACCTACTCTTTCAGCTACAGTATTTATATGGCTAGTCTCGTTGAGTTTCTTTTCAATGGTAACCCCCAGGATATTAACAGTGGGCGATTCAGTGATGATAACGCAGTTGATTGTCATCATGGTTAGATTCTCTCTTGTTTGAGATGTTCATTGCCTGGTATTTGTGTGGCATGAATGTTATTTGCCACTTTGCAGCCATGCTTGAATGTCGTCCAGGTCTTGCTGCAAATTGACACAGACCGTTTCAGGTCTGAGGAGTCGCAAACGGAGCTGAATTAAAACATTGATTACAGCACACTTCACTTTGTAGTGTGCCATTCTTATTGAGGACTTAGAAACATTTCTTTTTCACCTTTTCCTGAGAAGTTAAGTGATTTTCCACACCCTCTACACAGGTGTCTGACCCTAACCCCACCCTGATTGGTTCTGATTTCTCTTGCGACTAAGATTCTCTGCTGTTTGATTTTCTTTCATCTCCAACATGTTGCTCTTGTCCCTTCCATCTCTATTTGCCTTCTGCTTATTACAGAATAACTATAACACCAATCAGTCCCTCAAATGAGTTCTCACCTAAATAAAACTAAGGCGGCATTATACAACACCATTATAAAATTAAGCAGATATTACTCAAAGTTTCTAATCGCCTAAGATGTATCTGTCCAACGGGAGAGATATTCAAACTGGGAGTCACAATGCAATTCCAGAAGAGGTAGGAGGATGATCCACACCTGATATGGTCCCGTTCATTTTTTGATTTATTTTATGGGAAATCACCAATAACCATTTATCATTCTGTATGATATAGCAAAAGATGGAAGAAGGCACATATTGCAAATGTACTAACTCCATAATTTCCTTCCACAAATGTTATTGGAAGAGTTGGGGCAGATAATCATGTTCAGAAACATTTTTATAAAACAATTTGGGGGTAATTTTCTTCCTTAAAACATACATTATTTTTTGCCTGGTCCTAATGTCTGTATGGGAGCCATGTTCATTTGTCTATGATATTTGATATTTGAAGAGCACATTTTCAACAAAGTATTGTGACGGGGTCTATTGAAGACTTTAAGAAACTCATGCCTCCTTTACCATATTAACTTTCAGTGCAAGTTTTAAACCAGAAATATACTATACATCTACAGAATGAACACAGTTTAAATTTGAAATGCTGAATGCCGGCTATGTTTACAGTTTACCTTTATACTGGAATAAATTTAAATTTAAACCTATTTTTGTTAAAGTCTATCCAATATTTAAATCAAATCTGTCACTGTCAAATACAATGGCAAATAGCACAGTTTCTATTTGAGTGGCAAACAGAAATAGCATTTACCATTTTTCTGATGCAGTCAGCAGCAATTTATGCCCAATAATACACCTATAGCAAAGAGTGGACACCAGCTCTGCAAACAATATGTCAGCAAGGATCATCCCGCATCGCTGGCAAGAGACAACTCCATATGTGGCACTTGCGGCAGATACTGCCTTGCCAGAATCGGTTGTTCAGCCATCATAGGAAGTCCAGCTCATGATCTCCTCCGACCTCACCACTTTCTGAGGCCTCAGAAACTGCCAACCATTATCAATGATCATCAATGACAAAATGTTGGACTTGTATTGCCTCTTCTCGGCAGGAGCCCTCTTAAGAACTTTTGCCAAACACGCCTTTAGGTTTAGAGAAAAATGATTCTTCCGCTGCTTAGAATACTGGTAATTCAGAATGGTGAGATTAAAGGGTTAAAGGTCCATGCCAGCTGCTGATATTTGTGTGATTTTATTTTGCATTTATTTATCTCACAGACATTTTTACAGGTTTTTAAAGGTGTTCTTTTCAACAGCTGCTTTTATTTTGTTGTAAACACAAACCTCTTATGTCTAATCCCATGAGTCTCCCAATAGGAAACATTAAACATTCAGCGCAAATTACAAATACATTTGAAGATTTAATTAAACTGCGTAGACAGCACACATTATTTTCTTCACAAAACCAATATTTATGTGTTCAAAGCATATATTTTCCAGAAACATAATGACCGTGTAGTTGCAATACTGATCAATAACAGTATTGCAACTACAGCTTTGTCAGAGGAGGTCACGTCGAACAAATTTGATTGACTTTTTCGAGGAGGTACCCAAGTGTGTAGATGAGGACAGTGCAGTTGATGTAGTCGACATGGACTTCATTAAGGCTTTTGACAAGTTCTCACACAAGAGATTGATCAAGTAGGTAAGAGCCCATGGACTCCAGAGCAATTTGGTAAATTGGATCCAAGACTGGCTTAGTGGCAGGAGGCAGAGGGTAATGGTCAAAGGTTGTTTTTGTGACTGGACGCCTGTGTCCAGTGGTGTACTGCAGGGATCAGTGCTGGGTCCTTTGTTGTTTGTAGTGTACATCAAAAATCTGGTTGTGAATGTGGGGGTATGATCAATAAGTTCGCAGATGGCAGGAAAATTGGTGAAATGGTAAATGGAGAGGAGGAAAGCCTTTGATTAAACAATGATATAGACAGACTGGTCAGATAGTCACAACAGTGACAGATGGAATTTAACCCTGAAAAGTGTGAGGTGATGCACTTTGAGAGGACTAACAAGGCAAGGGAATACACAATGAACAGTGGGCACTAGGAAATACAAAAGACCAGAGGGTTCTTGGGGTGAATGTCCAAAGACCTCTGAAGGCAGCAGGACAGGTAGATAAAGTGGTTAAGAAGGCATATAGGATACTTGCCTTTATTGGCCAATGCATAGAACATAAGACCAGGGAGGTTACGATGGAGTTGCATAAAACACTCACTGGGCCACAGCTAAGTACTGTGTGCAGTTCTGGTCGCCACACTATAGGAAGGATGTGATTGCATTAGAAAGGGTGCAGAGGAGATTCGCCAGATTGTTGCCTGGGCTGGAGCATTTCAACTATGAAGAGCAGCTGGTTAGGCTGGGGTTGTTTTCCTTAAACAAGGGACCTTAAGGCTGAGGGGGGACTTCATCGAGGTGTACAAAATTATGAGGGACATAGATAGGGTAGATAGGAAGGGACGTTTCCCCTCAGTTGAGGGGGTCAATACACATGAGGCATAGATTTAAGGTAAGGAGCAGGAGATTTGGAGGGGGGTTGAGGGAAAGCTTTTTCAACCAGAGGGTGGTGGGAATCTGGAATTCACTGTCTCAAAGGATGGTAGAGTGGGAACCCTCACAACATTTACTGAGCATTTAGATGAGCAATTGAATCACCACTACACACAAGGCTACAGACCACGTTCTGGAAAATGGGATTAGAATAGAGAGAGGAGTGTTTGTTTATGAGCACAGACATGATGGACCAAAGGCCCTCT
The DNA here is from genome assembly GCF_902713615.1 of Scyliorhinus canicula. Taxonomy (NCBI): domain Eukaryota; kingdom Metazoa; phylum Chordata; class Chondrichthyes; order Carcharhiniformes; family Scyliorhinidae; genus Scyliorhinus; species Scyliorhinus canicula. Next base: position 126,709,703 of record NC_052147.1, read on the forward strand.
TTTGTGCAGCAAAACTCTCTGGCCCTAATATATAGTTAATCCCTATACTTGTTTCCTGTATCCCAAATAATAAGGAAAAGGCTTGTCAATCTATGCTGGTGTGGCAGCAATCGGGGGCTGGTTTAGCACAGGGCTAAATAGCTGGCTTTTAAAGCAGACCAAGGCAGGCGAGCAGCGCGGGTTCAATTCCCGTACCACCCTCCCTGAACAGGTGCCAGAATGTGGCGACTGGGGGCTTTTCACAGTAACTTCATTTGAAGCCTACTTGTGACAATAAGCGATTTTTCATTTCATTTCATCTGTGGAGAGTGAAACAAAGGTAACATTTTGAGTCTGTATGACTCTTCTTCAGAGCTGAAGAGGGACAGGGATGTGATGAATTACATAGGCGGAGAGGGTGGGTTGGAGCAAAATAGAAGGTCAGGGATAGGCTGGAGTTAAGGAGAGATTGACAAAAATGGCATGGGCACAAGACAAAGGGGGTGTTAATGGTGGCACTACAGTCTGAAGAGATGCTAACAGTGGCAAAAAGGTAAGATAGCAGAATGTGTTAATAGGCGAACAAAGGTCAATGCTCAGTGAAAACTAAACTGAAAAAGAAGTGACTCGTGGTCTTTTGGGGAAAGGATGATGGGGGGGGGGGGGGGTTGGGGGGAGTGCAGATGGTGGGAGTCGGGGTATTTGTGGGTTGTATTGGAAACAAGAAAACACAAAAGGGAGTCAAGATGGAGGGGAAAGTTCAGTCTAAATTTGTTGAACTGAAGGCTGTAACGTGCCTAATCGGAAGATGAGGTGCTGTTCCTCGGGTTTGCGCTGGGCTTCACTGGAACATCGTAGCAGGCCAAGGATGGACATGTGCGCATGAGAGCAAGATGTTGAGTTGAAATGGCAAGCAACAGAAAGATTGGGGTCATGCTTGAAGATGAAGCAAAGGTGTACTGAAAAGTGGTGTGAGGGGAAGATGAGTTTAGTGGTGGTTCTTATCCCTGTGTCCCAGATACTTTGAGGTAATATTGCTTGATATCTATTACAATTTTTCTTCCACTCTTAAAATATCAATTGCTGTATCACTTCAAAGAAACCCGACCTCATCATTGAAGAAATCAGTCTAGTAACATCCCTGCAGTACATGTGGAGACGTGGCATCCAGAATCCATGATTTAAAGATCAGAACGAAAGGGCATGATTTTTTATTTTCAGGTGAAAAGATTGGTGTGCAAAAAGAGTCATACCGCACCTGCTGCTCTCATTCTAAACTGGAAAAGGGGAAGGTCAACAGTGCAACAAGTAACTTCCAAAAAACGGCATTGTGGTAAATGACCAAAAATACCAAGCTTCTCCACATCCTGCAGTGCCAGCAGCCACAACTCCAGGATGGTATCATCCACTGGGCCATCTCAATACCTGTGCAGATCTAATGTATTTACCAATCAGCAATATACTTTATGAAACAATGTTTTTATTTTATTTTGTTAAATTTTAAAACTATTATACACATACAGTCTTCTCATGTATCATTTAAGGGAGTTATATGGGGTTTGGGATTAAGGAATCTTATTAGATACCAAGTTGACGTCGTCCATATTGATGACCAGGCCTCGGTGTCAATTCAGAGCATGCCTCTGTCACCTGCCTTGTTGAAGGCACTTAACCCGAGTTCGGCGTCTGCGGGGAGAATCTCCCTGAGGCAAATTAAAATGGCAAAGTGCCGTTGGATAGCGGAATGTTTCTTGGTGCTGCAGCCACCGAGAAACACCTTGCTAAACATGACGTTCGACACACTTTAACTTTTGTCCGCTGAATTGTGCCCAACATTTCTATTCAAGAAGGGAGGGAGATAGAAAACAGGATTACTGGCCAGTTAGCTTGACGTCTGTATTGAGGAAGGTGTTAGAATTGATCATTAAGGAGGTTATAGCTGGGCACTTAGAAAAACTCAAGGTAATCTAGAAGCGTCAGTGTGGTTTTGTGAATGGGAAATCATGTTTCACCAATTTATTGGAGATCTTTGAAGAGGTAACATGCACTGTGGACAAATGGGAGCCTGCAGACAGTACTTGGATATCCAGAAGACATTTGATAAGGTGCCATAGTAGCAAGGATGGAAGATTGGCTGGCAGAAAACAGAGGGTAAGCATAAATAGGTATTTTTATGGTTGGCAATATGTAATGAGTGGAGTCCTGCAGGAGTTGTTTTGGGGCCTCAACATTTGCAATTTATATCAGTGACTAAGATGAGGGGAGTGACGGTATGGTAGCTAAATTTGCAGATGGCACCAAGATAGGCCTTTGTATGTTGTGGTTGATTTAAAGAGATGGCAGAGGGAGATAGATTGAGCGAATGGGCAAAAATCTGGTAGATGCAATCTTACAGCCCAGCGTATCCGCCGCTCTACCATTACCACCAAGTCAGAGGCTCACCCTGGTTCATTGAAGAGTGCAGAAGAGCATGCCAAGAGCAACATGAGGCATTCTGAAAAATGAGGTGTCAACCTGGTGAAGCTACAACACAGGACTACTTGTGTGCCAAACAGCATAAGCAGCAAGTAATAGACAGAGCTAAACGATTCCACAATGAACGCATCAGATCTAAGCTCTGCAGTCCGGCCACATCCAGTCGTGAATGGTGATGGACAATTAAATAACTCGCTGGAGGAGGAGGCTCCACAAATATCCCCATCCTTGATGATGGAGGAGCCCAACGCATATATGCAAAAGACAAGGCTGAGATATTCGCAACAATCTTCAGCCAGAAGTGCCGAGTGGATGATCCATCCCAGTCTCCTCCGGAGTTCCCCAGCATCACAGATGTCGGTCTTCAGCCAATATGATTCACTCCATGTGATATCAAGAAACAGTTGAAGGCACTGGATACTGCAAAGGCTGTGGGCCCTGACAATATCCCGTCGATAGTACTTAAGAATTGTGCTCCAGAATTTGGAGGCAGTTTCGCCAACACTTCGGGCTGGGGGCTGGGTCAAGGGAAATGCTGATTCGCGGGAACCACAGATTTGAGCCAGGGAAGTGGGATGGAAATTTTCGGAAATGGGAGGAGAAGGGGATTAAAACACTAAAAGATTTGTTTCTTAGGGGTCGGTTTGCAGGATTGAAGGAGCTGGAAGTGAAGTATGGGCTGGAGCAGGGGGAAATGTTTAGATACATGCAGGTTCGAGAGTTTGCCAGAAAGGAGATACAGAGCTTCCCGGTGGAGCCAGCCTCCACATTGTTGGAGGAGGTGCTGCGACAGGGGGACTGGAGAAGGGGGTAGTGTTGGCGGTTTACGGAGCTATTTTGGAAGAGGTGAAGGCACCACTGGAAGGGATCAAAGCAAAGTGGGAGTAAGAGTTGGGAGAGCATATGGAGGAGGGGTTCTGGTGTGAGGTGCTCCGGAGAGCGAGCGCCTCCACCTCGTCCGCGAGGTTGGGGCTGATACAGCTGAAGGTGGTACACAGAGCACACCTCACGAGGGCAAGGATGAGCCAATTCTTTGAATGAGTAGAAGATGTGTGTGAACATCGCAGGGATCTATCCGGCAATATTAAAAATTGCCCAGGCGTGTCCTGTACACAAGAAACAGAACAAATCATACCCAGATAATTGCCGCCCTATCAGTTTACTTTCCATCAGCAAAGTGATGAAAGGAGTCATCAACAGTGCTATCAAGTGGCACCGATTCAACAATAACCTGCTCTTGGATGCTCAGTTTGGGTTCCACCAGGGTCCAGGGTCACTCGGCTCCTGACCTCATTACAGCCTTGCTTCGAACATGGACAAAAGAGCTGAATGCCAGAGGTGAGGTGAGAGTGACTGCCCCTGACATCAAGACAGCATTTGACAGAGTTTGGCATCAAGGAGCCCTAGCTAAACTGGAGTCAATGGAATTTAGGGGGCAAACTTTTCGCTGGTTGGCAGAAAGGAAAATGGTGGTTGGAATTCAATCATCTCAGTTCCAGAATATCATTGCAGGAGTTCCTCAGGGTAGTGTGCTAGGCCCAACCATCTTCAACTGCTTCATTAATGACCTTTCTTCCATCTTAAGGTCAGAAGTGGGGATGTTTGCAGATGACTGCACAATGCTCAACACCATTCTCAACTCCTCAGATAATGAAACAGTCTATGTCCAAATGCAGCAAGATTTGGACAATACCCAGGCTCGGGCTGACAAGTGGCAAGTTACATTCGTGCCACACAAGTGCCAGGCAATGATCATCTGCTACAAGAGAGGATCTAACCATCGCACCTTGACATTCAATGGCATTACCATTGTTGAATCCCCCCCACAATCAACATCCTGTGTTACCATTGATCAGAAACTGAATTGGACTAGCCATATTAATATTGTGGTTACCAGGGCAGGCCAAAGGCTAGGAATCCTATGGCGAGTAATTCACGTCCTGACCCCCCCCCCCCCCCCCCCCCCCCCCCCCCCACCCTCCAAAGCCTGTCTATCATCTACAAGGCATAAGTCAGGAGTGTAATGGAATATTCTCCACTTGCCTGTATTAGTGCAGCTCCAACAACACTCAAGAAACTGGATATCATCCAGGACAAAGCAGCCTGCTTGATTGCTCCTCCTTCCACAAGCATTCAAACCCTCCACCACCAATGAACAGTGGCAGCCCTGTGTACTATCTATAGGATGCACAGCAGTAATTCACTAAGGTTCCTTAGACAGAACCTTCCAAACCCATGACCACTACAAGCTAGAAGGACGAGAGCAGCAGATGCCTGGGAACCCTACCACCTGGAGGTTCCCCTCCACATCACTCTCACTATCCTAACCTGGAAATATATCGCCGTTCCTTCACTGTCACTGGGACAAAATCCTGGAACTCCCTCCCTAACAGCATGGTGGGTGTACCTACACCTTGAAAACTGCAGCTGATCAAGAAGGCAACTTACCATCACCTTTTGAAGGGCAACTAGGAATGGGCAATAAATGCTGGCCTAACCAGCTACACTTGCATCCCATAAATGTATTTTAAAAAGTGGAATAAAAAAGCAGAGTATTACCGTAAGTACCAGGAAACAAATAGCGAAATGCGCTTGCGAGGTAACTATGTTCCCTTTTGTAAAGATCACACCCATAGAATCTCTACAATGCAAAAGGATACCATTCGGCCCATCAACTCCGCACTGACTGTCCTAAAGAGCACCCTATCCCCACAAGATCTTTGGACACTAGGGGACAATTTAGCATGGCCATTCACCTAACCTGCACATCTCTGGGTTGTGGGAGGAAACCGGAGCACCCGGAGAAAACCCACACAGATATTGGGAGAAAGTGCAAACTCTATCAACAAATCACCCTTGTGCGTTATTTTAGTACCTGTACTCAAACATGCCTTTGCATGTCCTGATGCAGTTCCAACTCAATGGCTGCAGCATGGATGGTGAGAGGCCACCAGCTTTCAGTGACGGAGACAATAGATAATCTTGCAGGATGGTCTCAGCAGCTCTGGTTAAGACAGCATGGCTATGGACTGCACCATCTCAAAAGACAACAGCACTGGCACTAATGAAGTGACAAGAGGTTGGAGGACACCCGCTTCTATTCTGAGAAAGTGCAGCAGGTTTGTGTTCAATGGTACCACAGACATTCCCCAGGACTAAACCTTGGGAAAGTGTTGGGAGGACAGATTGCTGGATTGTAGTGACACTCTGCAAACCCCTTTAAACATTGGTTATCTCTGATGGCAGCAGTCCGAGCTTTGATTGAGTGATTTCCACTTGCCTTGCAATCAAAGCAGAGACATGGGCCATTGGATGCTGGAAAATTGTTGGGTCGGCAAGTATGCTTATGGGGTTGGCCACAACTTGCATTCTGGCGAGAATTGGCTCCGGTTGGCGCAGGGCTCTATCATGCTCCTTGTCACTGACTGCAGGCTTTCTGGCAGGCATGCTAATATACCAAGCATTCAATTATGCATACTCATCTGCCTTCTTTTATAGGACACCACATTGAAGCCTCATCTGAGTCCCCTGCAGCAGAACTTGTGTGAGACCTTGCCCCTGGAGAGCTGACCCCTCTCTAGCTGCTGAATACTCCTCCTCGCTATCACACAACATGCAAAATCCCAGCACTAAACTTGAAATCATCCAGGGCTAGCTATCACGCAGGCTCATTTCTTGCAGTGCTGCACTGTCACTGATGATTGCTTTGTGATCCCTGCATCTGTTTTTGGGGTTATGAATTTTGAGGCCACAACCTTGATTCAAATTTATAATGTCCTTTGTATTTTCTAACAAGGAGAACATAAACACAGTTTATTGCCAAGCCTCAGCCAGCCACAGTACAGTACAGAGAAATGGTTCACCTTCTTGGGAGACTTCCCAATTAATTATTCAATGAATTGAAAGATTGTGGTAAAAATATTTGGGGAAAATCTTACTTTACTTTTCAAGAAGAATGGTATTTTGGCAGTGTATGCCTCAGTTGGTTCGGATTCAAGTATAGCTAACAACAAATAAAATTCTCAGCGTTTCCAACATCTCAGTTGAATGCGGAGAGGCAGACTAAAGAATGGGAAACTAATGAACGGCTATTTTAAGGCCAGATCAAAATTGGTGAAATTAATAGTTCTTGGGAAGAATGTGGTTTAAGAAATAGTCTGGTTAACGGTGAAGTGTTGAAGGAGTTTGCCAGCGTGATCCTGACCTCCTCATCACCAGTTTTCCCTGTGGTATTTTTGAAAGATAGGCTTGCAGTCCAGGAAGGTACAAGCAAGCAAGAGCTTCATTGGAAATGTGTTTACTCAACAGGCTGCTCGAACAGACTGCCTGTTAGCCCATCCAAACTGCTAATGGCATCAGCAATACTTCATGTGAATGGATTCCTAAAACAACCTTGTTCCAATTAGGAACAGAAATGAATACACAACACTTTTCATATTTTAAATTTATTTATGTATTTCATTTTAGTTTTATAACAGTTGGAGAGTGACAGCATGCACATGATGCCTAGATGTGCAATGCACCTCTCAATCTTAAAATCCAAGCCAATGTGATTTCAATACATTTGGTTGGTGAATTGTTTTAAGGACAACTGCACAAGGGCAGTAGGGCGGCTGAACTTCCTTTCAAGGCATACCGCTGAGCACGCAGGATAAATGCTTTCCCGTGGATTAGAATCCGTGATATTCAGTAAAGCAATTAACATTCATATTTCAGCAATACTCAGCAAATTAACATTGGTATTTTGGTAACATTCATTCTGCAAATGTTCTCATTTCAATGACACTCGGTAACATTAGTGTTTAAATGGCATATTGGGGTAATGCTAGCGATATAGTGACGCACATTAGAATAATATTAATATTTCAATGCCAGTTATTGGGGCCAAAAGCTAGTTTTTAACAATAGTTATTGAGCGACTGTTAGTATTTCAGTGACGCTCATGCGTGTAACTATATTGTAATAAAATCCATTTGGGGAACACTAACTGATTTAATCTCACTGAAATACTAATGTTCGCACTTCATTGACATTCACTAGGGTTACAGTCATATCCCTGTGACATTCCTTGGACTAATATTAGCATTTCTGTGATAGTCATTGTAGTACGGTTAATGTCAACTCAATGACATTGTGCCAATGTTAGTATTTCAGTGACATTTATATGGTTAATAATAATATCCCGGTCTCACTTATTTGGATAATATTTCATTGAAATCCATTGAGGTAATCGTTATAATTCTCAGTGAAATTCACTTAATTGTCACTGAAATACTAATATCATCTCGATTAGCATTATTATTTTTAGCTCATTATTGCAATGACAGGGGAGTGACGCTAGCATTTCTGTCATTTTTAAGGTAATGCTAATAGCTCAGTGTTTTTTTTAACCAAGTTAGTTAATGCTGTGATTTCATTGACATTTATGGAGATATACACTTTCAGTGAACATCATTCACCTGATGTTAACAGCTCAGTGACATTAATTCGCTAACAGTATTGTTTTGGCTATGTAACCAGCTAATATAAATATTTGTATTTACAGAGTGTACGAACATTTAAAAATGTTCCAGCCATTTCAAGGTAGAATTCGAGGGGCGACACAGAAGGAAGGAAGGATTGACCAGGGTTGCTGAACAAAGGCCTGATTGAAAAGATCTGCAGGTTAGCGTATTAACGAGAGGCAGCATGGTTTTGTGAAGGGGAGCGTGTGTCTCACTAACTTGATAGAGTTTTTCGAGAAGGTCACAAAAACGATTGATGCAGGTAGGACAGTGGATGTTGTCTATATGGACTTCAGCAAGGCCTTTGACAAGGTCCCTCATGGCAGACTGGTACAAAAGGTGAAGTCACACGGGATCAGCGGTGAGCTGGCAAGATGGATACAGAACTGGCTAGGTCATAGAAGGCAGAGAGTAGCAATGGAAGGGTGCTTTTCTGATTGGAGGGCTGTGACTAGTGGTGTTCCGCAGGGATCAGTGCTGGGACCTTTGCTGTTCGTAGTATATATAAATGATTTGGAGGAAAATGTAACTGGTCTGATTAGTAAGTTTGCGGACGACAAAAAGGTTGGTGGAATTGCGGATAGCGATAAGGACTGTCAGAGGATACAGCAGGATTTAGATCGTTTGGAGACTTGGGCGGAGAGATGGCAGATGGAGTTTAATCCGGACAAATGTGAGGTAATACATTTTGAAGGTCTAATACAGGTAGGGAATATACAATGAATGGTAGAACCCTCAAGAGTATTGACAGTCAGAGAGATCTAGGTGTACAGGTCCACAGGTCACTGAAAGGTGCAATACAGGTGGAGAAGGTAGTCCAGAAGGCAGACGGCATGCTTGCCTTCATTGGCCGGGGCATTGAGTATAAAAATTGGCAAGTCATGTTGCAGCTGTAAAGAACCTTAGTTAGGCCACACTTGGAGTATAGTGTTCAATTCTGCTCCAGCTAACTAACAGAAGGATGTGGAGGCTTTAGAGAGGGTGCAGAAGAGATTTACCAGGTTGTTGCCTGATATGGAGGGCATTAGCTATGAGGAGAGGTTGAATAAACTCACTGGAATGACAGAAGTTGAGGGGCGACCTGATAGAGGACTACAGAATTATGAGGGGCTTAGACAGGGTGGATAGTCAGAAACTTTTTCCCAGGGTAGAGGGGTCAATTACTAGGGGGCATAGGTTTAAGGTGCGAGGTTTAGAGGAGATGTACGAGGCAAGTTTTTTTACACAGAGGGTAGTGGGTGCCTGGAACTCGCTGCCGGAGGAGGTGGTGGAAGCAGGGACGATAGTGACATTTAAGGGGCATCTTGACAAATACATGAATAGGATGGGGATAGAGGGATACAGACCCCGGAAGTGTAGAAGATTTTAGTTTAGACAGGCAGCATGGTCATCATAGGCTTGGAGGGCCGAAGGGCCTGTTCCTGTGCCGTACTTTTTCTTTGTTCTTTGTTTTGGTGGAGTGGCCATGCTAAATTGCTCCTTAGCGTCCAAAGGTTAGGTGGGGTTATGGGTTACATGGATAGGGCGGGGAAGTGGGCCTGGGTCGAGTGCTCTTTCGGAGGGTCGGTGCAGACTCGATGGGTTGAATGGCCTCCTTCTGCACTGTCGGAATTCAATGAACAGAGTTTAAAGGAGGAGAGATATATGGAGCGGTTTCAGGATGGATTTAGGAAGAGTGGGGCGAAAGCAGCTGATAATCTCCTTTCAATGATGAGGGAAACAAGGATGAGAACAGTCAAAAGGTGAGAGTCCCAGGGACAAAAAGGGGGAGGGGTTGGGGGAGGTGATCCAAGGGGTAACTTGAAGACAAAAATGAGGAGTTAAAATTTAAAAAGACTTCAGGGCTGTCTAGATTAGGCGGGAACAGTGGGAGATGGAGCGATGTGTCACGCACTGAACTATGTTTACATTTCTGTTTGTATCTTTTATTGTTACCAAACCATAAATGCCTTAATAAAATGTTTGTTAAAAAGAAAGACTTCAGGGCAGTGACCCCAACATAGCTTTGTGAGGCTTTTTGTTATATACAAGCAGATTTTTACCATTAACACGTTATGGATGGCTGCAATGTGGACAAGCTGTAATTTTTGAAGCTATTGATGAAGTCTTTTAATTTTCAGAAAGCTTTTGAGCAAATCCCATGTAACAGGTTAGTGTGCAAAATTAAAGTACACGGGATTGGAGGTAATATATCGGCATGGATTGAGAATTTGCCAGCAGACAGGAAGAAGAGAGTAAAAGGTGATAGGTGTTGACTGATGGACTCCAGCAGGGATCAGTGCTTTGGTCTCTGCTATTCACAATATACATCAATGGTTTGGATGAGGGAAATATGCAATATTTACAAATTTGCTGGAAACATAAAATTAGGTGGGAATGAAAGTGGTGAGGGGGAGAGGCTACAGCGATTTGAACAAGTTGTGAGTGGGCTACAAGGCAGATGCAGCATAATATGGATTAATGTGACGTTCACGATCTTGGTAGGAAAAACGTAATGGAAAAGTATGAATTAAATGGTGGTAGATTGGGAAATGTTGCTGTCCAAAGGGAACTGGGGGCGGGGATTCTCTCAGCCCGGGGCCGGGCCGGAGAGTCGCCACAACCGGCGCAAATCGCGGCACGCCGCCCCGACACAATTCTCTGCATTGATCGCGGCGCCGGTCGGGGACCTCTCTACGTGGCCCCCGCGGATTCTCGACCCGGGATGGGTTGATCAGCCGTCACAAAAAACCCGACTTCCGCCGGCGCCGTTCTGACCTCCTAGCCAGCGTGACCTCGGCGTGGAAGGGTCTGGGAGCGGCCTGTGGAGTGGGGAGGGAGGCTCCGTTGTGGTCTGGCCCGCAATCGAGGCCCACCAATTGGCGGGCTGGCCTCTCGTTTTGGGGGCCTCCTTTCTTCCGCGCCGACCCCTTTAGCCCTACGCCATGTTACGTCGGGGCCGGCGCAAAGAAGGGAGCCACTGCGCATGCGCGCGTTGGCGCCGGTGCCACTGTGCATGTACGGACCCTGTGGTGCCCAGTTGATGCCGGGATCAGCAGCTGGAGCGGCATGGGCCACTCCAGTGCCATTCTGGCTCCCTGTAGGGCCCAGAATTGCTGATCCTGAGGCCACGTTGACGCCGTCGGGAAACACGACAGCGTTTCCGACAGCGTCAACACTTCGCTTCAGGATCAGAGAATCCCGCCCTGGGTGTCCATGTGCACCAGTTACTGAAAGCAAGCATGCAGGTAAAGCAAGCAGTTAGGAAGGCAAATGGTATGTTGGACTTCATTGAAAGAGGACTTGAGCACAGAAACAAAGATGTCTTGCTGCAGCTATACAGGGCCTTGGTGAGGCCACACCCTGAGTATTGTGTGCAGTTTTAGCCTCCATATCTAAGAAAGATTGTACTTGCCAGAGAGGGAGCGCAGCGAAGGCTCAGCAGGCTGATTTGTGGGATGGCAGGATTGTGGTATAAGGAGGTTGGGTTGACTAGGCCTGTATTCACTGGAGTTTAGAAGAATGAGAGAGGACCTCATTAAAACATTTAAAATTCTGACGGGGCTGGAGAGACTGGAGGCAGAGATGTTGTTTCCTCAGGCTGTGGGGGCAGGGGTGGGAGGGGGTCAACAGTCTACGGCTACAGGGTAGACCATTTAGGATTAAGATTAAGAGAAATCTCTTCATTCAGAGGGTGGTGAATTATTGTATCCATAGATCAAAGAAACGTGGTTTTAAGTTTCAACACCAGAGGATTGAGATCAGAACATTGGCAATGTTGTGCAGGAAGAAATAGGCAGCTTTGGTGATTGTTAGACAATGAGATTTGCAGTCCAGTTCGGGTCAAAGTCAATAACAAGTCTATTTCATTTTGAGTAAAAGGTTAGAAAGGGGGTGGATTCAGTGTCACAAACTGAGGTAGCCATTAGGGTGAGGGGTATTAGACAAGTAGAGCTTTGGGTCTTCAAAACAGATGTGGAATATGGAATGGCATTCATTTGGCAAACACCAGCATTACTGTGATACTTGCGTGGCACAACATGGCCGGTAGATGCCGGGAGATCCCAATACCGGGATCTAACTGGCTCGCAAAATCTAACACGATCACGTGCGGTGCCGCAATGTGAACCCCGCCCATTGTGGGTGGGATCACTTTCTGGCAAATATACATAAGAACATAAGAACTAGGAGCAGGAGTAGGCCATCTGGCCCCTCGAGCCTGCTCCGCCATTCAATGAGATCATGGCTGATCTTTTGTGGACTCAGCTCCACTTTCCGGCCCGAACACCATAACCCTTAATCCCTTTATTCTTCAAAAAACTATCTATCTTTACCTTAAAAACATGTAATGAAGGAGCCTCAACTGCTTCACTGGGCAAGGAATTCCATAGATTCACAACCCTTTGGGTGAAGAAGTTCCTCCTAAACTCAGTTCTAAATCTACTTCCCCTTATTTTGAGGCTATGCCCCCTAGTTCTGCTGTCACCCGCCAGTGGAAACAACCTGCCCGCATCTATCCTATCTATTCCCTTCATAATTTTAAATGTTTCTATAAGATCCCCCCTCATCCTTCTAAATTCCAACGAGTACAGTCCCAGTCTACTCAACCTCTCCTCATAATCCAACCCCTTCAGCTCTGGGATTAACCTAGTGAATCTCCTCTGCACACCCTCCAGCGCCAGTACGTCCTTTCTCAAGTAAGGAGACCAAAACTGAACACAATACTCCAGGTGTGGCCGCACTAACACCTTATACAATTGCAACATAACCTCCCTAGTCTTAAACTCCATCCCTCTAGCAATGAAGGACAAAATTCCATTTGCCTTCTTAATCACCTGTTGCACTTGTAAACCAACCTTCTGTGACTCATGCACTAGCACACCCAAGTCTCTCTGAACAGCGGCATGCTTTAATATTTTATCGTTTAAATAATAATCCCGTTTGCTGTTATTCCTACCAAAATGGATAACCTCACATTTGTCAACATTGTATTCCATCTGCCAGACCCGAGCCCATTCACTTAACCTATCCAAATCCCTCTGCAGACTTCCAGTATCCTCTGCACTTTTCGCTTTACCACTCATCTTAGTGTCATCTGCAAACTTGGACACATTGCCCTTGGTCCCCAACTCCAAATCATCAATGTAAATTGTGAACAATTGTGGGCCCAACACGGATCCCTGAGGGACACCACTAGCTACTGATTGCCAACCAGAGAAACACCCATTTATCCCAACTCTTTGCTTTCTATTAATTAACCAATCCTCTATCCATGCTACTACTTTACCCTTAATGCCATGCATCTTTATCTTATGCAGCAACCTTTTGTGTGGCACCTTGTCAAAGGCTTTCTGGAAATCCAGATATACCACATCCATCGGCTCCCCGTTATCTACTGCACTGGTAATGTCCTCAAAAAATGCCACTAAATTAGTTAGGCACGACCTGCCTTTTACGAACCCATGCTGCGTCTGCCCAATGGGACAATTTCTATCCAGATGCCTCGCAATTTCTTCCTTGATGATAGATTCCAGCATCTTCCCTATTACCGAAGTTAAACTCACTGGCCTATAATTTCCTGCTTTCTGCCTACCTCCTTTTTTAAACAGTGGCGTCACGTTTGCTAATTTCCAATCCACCGGGACCACCCCAGAGTCTAGTGAATTTCGGTAAATTATCACTAATGCATCTGCAATTTCCCTAGCCATCTCTTTTAGCACTCTGGGATGCATTCCATCAGGGCCAGGAGACTTGTCTACCTTTAGCCCCATTAGCTTGCCCATCACTCCCTCCTTAGTGATAACAATCGTCTCAAGGTCCTCACCTGTCATAGCCTCATTTCTATCAGTCACTGGCATGTTATTTGTGTCTTCCACTGTGAAGACCAACCCAAAAAACCTGTTCAGTTCCTCAGCCATTTCCTCATTTCCCATTATTAAAACTCCCTTCTCATCCTCTAAAGGACCAATATTTACCTTAGCCACTCTTTTTTGTCTTATATATTTGTAAAAACTTTTACTGTCTGTTTTTATATTCTGAGCAAGTTTACTCTCATACTCTATCTTACTCTTCTTTATAGCTTTTTTAGTAGCTTTCTGTTGCCCCCTAAAGATTTCCCAGTCCTCTAATCTCCCAGCAATCTTTGCCACTTTATATGCTTTTTCCTTCAATTTGATACTCTCCCTTATTTCCTTAGATATCCACGGTCGATTTTCCCTCTTTCTTCCGTCCTTCCTTTTGTTGGTATAAACCTTTGCTGAGCACTGTGAAAAATCGCTTGGAAGGTTCTCCACTGTTCCTCAACTGTTCCACCATAAAGTCTTAGCTCCCAGTCTACCTTAGCTAGTTCTTCTCTCATCCCCTTGTAATCTCCTTTGTTTAAACACAAAACACTAGTATTTGATTTTACTTTCTCACCCTCCATCTGTATTTTAAATTCCACCATATTGTGATCGCTCCTTCCGAGAGGATCCCTAACTATGAGATCATGAATCAATCCTGTCTCATTACACAGGACAAGATCTAGGACCGCTTGTTCCCTCGTAGGTTCCATTACATACTGTTCTAGGAAACTATCGCGGATACATTCTATAAACTCCTCCTCACGGTTGCCTTGACCGACCTGGTTAAACCAATCGACATGTAGATTAAAATCCCCCATGATAACTGCTGTACCATTTCTACATGCATCAGTTATTTCTTTGTTTATTGCCTGCCCCACCATCTCGTTACTATTTGGTGGCCGATAGACTACTCCTATCAGTGACTTTTTCGCCTTACTATTCCTGATTTCCACCCAAATGGATTCAACCTTATCCTCCATAGCACCGATGTCATCCCTTACTATTGCCCGGATGTCATCCTTAAATAACAGAGCAACACCACCTCCCTTACCATCCACTCTGTCCTTCCGAATAGTTTGATACCCTCGGATATTTAACTCCCAGTCGTGACCATCCTTTAACCATGTTTCAGTAATGGCCACTAAATCATAGTCCTTCACGATGATTTGTGCCACCAACTCATTTACTTTATTCCGAATACTACGAGCATTCAGGTAAAGTACACTTATGTTGGTTTTTTTACCTCTGTTTTGAATCTTAACATCTCCAGTTTTATTCCTTTTGTTATTACTGGGCCTATTCACTGTGCTCCCCTCAGTCACTGTACCTTGTACTGTCGCCCTTATGGATTTCTGACTATGTCTTCTCTGCCTTGCCCTTTTCCCCTTACTTCCTTTTGTTTCTGTCCCTGTTTTACTACCTTCCAACTTCCAGCATTGGTTCCCATCCCCCTGCCACATTAGTTTAAACCCTCCCCAACAGCTCTAGAAAACACCCCCCCTAGGACATCGGTTCCAGTCCTGCCCAAGTGCAGACCGTCCGGTTTGTACTGGTCCCACCTCCCCCAGAACCGGTCCCAATGCCCCAGGAATTTGAATCCCTCCCCTGAGCCCCTGAGATCTAGCAAAAGCGTGGGATCTAACTCCCTCGCATTGGAGACCTCGGGCGAGCGCCAGTCAGTACTGGTCTCCACCAACGGGGACCAGACAGAACGGCACTCGTGGAGGTCTCCCAGGGGGCTTAACACCATGGCCTCTGGGAAAGATGATACCCTGGCAATGCTGGTGCCAACCTGGCACCTTGGCACTTCCAGCCTGGCACTGCAAAGGTGCCCAGGTGGCGCTGGCAGGGGCACTGCCAGGGTGCCAAGCTGGCATATTTTGCACGTCAGTGATCGGGGCAGGTGGGTGTCATGTGGGAGGTGCGCGGGAGCCTGGGCACCATCTTATAGTGATTTAGGGATTGGGGTGTGGGGTTTGTGGGTCGCATCGGTTGCTTGAGTGATTGGGACACCATTTAATCTCTCACTGCTCTGAGGAGTTCTGGCGAACTAAGCTCTCACTGCAGAAAACGGGTCTATGTAAGGCCTCATCAGGGAGTTCCCTTCTGAGGCCCCTGATCTACCCAGATGGGCATTAGATAGCGGGGTGATTCTTGGTGCTCCGAGTGCCGATAAACACCCTGCTAATTTCTTGTGCTATGGGACTCTGTCGCCATTCGGATAGATCGTGCCCTATGTCACTGATACACATCAGGGTAATGTTATGATTATGGGAGCTGAATAGCTAAGTTGACTTGATGGCTAGTATAAGGTTCAGAATAACGCCAACAATGTTAGCCTATGGCTGATGTAAATTTGGCACCTGTTTCCTCACCCTACCTTTGAGAATGGAAGGCGAGATGGCAAACCATCACCTACTAAACTGTCAAGGAAAAAGCACCAACAGACGATAAGCTACAGACCTGCCTTCAGGCAGAGCACATCTGAATGAATGATATTGTGGCAAAATTCATTGAGTTAAAATTTTTATTTTGGTGACTTGCATTGGTGAAATGTTAATATTTCAAGTGACATTCGTTGTCTTAATGTTAATATTTTGATATTAATCATTTCTGTTGATTAGAGAAACCTTCCAGTGACTTTCATCTATTACTGTTTTGGATGTGAAGCACTTCACTTTCTATCAAATGCCAGGACAGGTGGAAACTTTAAACAAAAATGTGCATGCAGTTTAGCTCAGTTGGCTGGACAGCTGGTTTGTGAATCGAGCCCAAGAGCGTTGGTTCAATTCCCGGTTCAGCACCGACTGAAGTTATTCAAGAAGGCACCGTCTTCTCAAACTGTCCCCTTGCGTGAGGTGTGGTGGTCCTCAGGTTAAATCATCACCAGTCAGCTCTCCCCTCAAAGGGGAAAGCTGCCTATGGGTCTACAGTGCCTTTTTACTTTACTTTCCTACGCTCAACACCATCCCCTTGGCTTCCTGTCCTGTTAAAAAATGCTCCTCCACATATCCACTGACTTGCAATAACCCACAAAATGATAGAAAAAGTTCACAATGCTCCCTCACCTATCACTTGATGTTGATCTATTCAGCACCACCCACCCCCTCCCCTCCACCCCCAAGATATGACTCCCATCAACAAGGCCAATCTAGAAAAATCCTCCCACACAGGACTTCAACACAAATTCCACCTGGATAAATGAATAGGAATCATTGGACATGACAGACAAGTACTTGGTCTTAAACCCAACCCAACAATTTCCTGGTTTCAACCTTCCTAGGAAAGAATGGTCCTCCTGTAAGAGGTTCACGGTCAGACAAGGCCCCTACTTGGTCAACCTGCACAGACAGGACATTAGCGTCCCCATGTGCCTGTGGGAGAGAGCAAACTATGCACCACATCATAGAAGAATGTCCAAACTACAGACTCAGCGGAGGCCTATCCACATTCAGCACAGCAGGACTGGAAGAAACTGCTTGGCTCCAGGACTTTACATTCGCAAAATAAAATAAAACTGTTTGAGTTAAGGCTGCCTGTCCCTGAGAAGTAAATAGAGGGACTTTGAACTTCCTCTCTTATCACCCAAATCTCCTTATTCATTCACAGATATCTTTCAATCCCTTCATCCCAATACATCTCCAGACATCTCCCGACCTGCATATGAGTTTCCTGCAATGGTGCTTCCTCAGAGGCTTGCTTCAAATTATGACATTATCAAGCGCAGTAAGGAACAATCAGATTTTCTGGTGTTTATTGTCAGTCTTAGAGTGTTGAAAAAATCCTCACCGAGTCCTGCACTGTATTTTCTGTTTCTTTGAATGCATTTTATGGCATAAGTATAAGTCACATTAAAAATTGAAAAGCTTTCCTGATTACAGGTTCTTAAACACGCTGTGCCTAATGTGCATGAATGATGGTTGAATGGGTTGAAGCTTTAATTTTCATACTTGAAGGTGGAATATAGAGCAGCAATATAAAACAGCAATGCTTTTGATGCTCTTCCAGCATCCAGAGTATTTATTCCTATTTTCACAGTTCGTGAGCCTGATGGGGAATTTTGGTGCACCATTGCCATAGGGTGAATGGACACCTTTTGATTACCAGGCTTTCCCCATGCAGGAAACTAAAGGCCAGGGAGTATCTTTTCATTCTTTGAACTTCATTCACAATTCTTACAATTATTCGTGAAGCATTCAAGACTAAATTTTTTCACAATAATTACAATTGTGGAATATAGCATTTATTTAAATTAAAAAGTTTAAAAGCAATGGAGACCAATTATGCATGTGCCAATAAGCCATCTATCAATTCACTTTTACCATTTAAAACTGTGTAAGTTACTTTCATAAATTTTTCTACTGTGCCTTCCTAAAATGCTCAAATCAAAGCCTTTGCAGTAAAGCTGTTTTTCCCTTGGGAATTGAGGCGGTCTCTCAAAGTCCCCCAGTATAACGAGAGGGCTATAGTTATTTCTATAGCAATCAGCTGCTGTGAATAATACCTGAAGAAATTGTTATGAACCATTGACTGTCTGATGTCATATTGTATCATAGTGTGGAATTTAATAAATGCTGCAAATTATATTGCAGTGTAAATCAACAGATGTTGATTATTTCTCTAACAGAATTCCCATTAAAAACTGGGACTCCAACCTTATAAAAAAAACTCACTGCAGATTGTCCAAGTGTGCCCACATGTGTTTTCAGGAGACATAGCCACCATGTTTAACAGTTTATTATAATGATGTGTGGATTTCTAAAAGACTACCTACCAGCAACATCTCCTCTGGAGCGCTCGGTGATAGATCATTAGAGACGGACCTTGAAGTACTCAATCCGGTGAGTGAGACATTGGAGAGGCGCCTCTTACGCACACCACTGCAGTTATTAGGAATTTTGAACGCACATCTCTTGTGGTAATTGAGACCACATCCTGCAAATATTTAAATTGAAATATGAATTCAGTAAGAAAATAGAAACAGACTCATTATCGAGTTAATAAAATCAATCTGTGGTTCTTTCCTTCCTGTGGGAAATTGATCAGCCAGCCACTGAAATTTCTCATGATCAAATCTTCATTAAAGTAAGGTACTGACTCTCTGTCAGTCGTGATCACATCGCAGATTTAGAAAGTTGTGGGTTCTGCTCCAAGTCCAGAAATATGAGGACAAAATATAGGTTGACACTCCAGTGCAATACTGAGAGAGTGCTACATTGTCTCTGGTGCTGCCTTTCAGAAGTTAAACCAAGGCCCCATCTGCTCTATGAAGGTAATGTAAAAAAAAATCTCAAGACATTAATTCAAAGAAGATCAAAGGAGCTCACGTGGTAGCCTTGGTCAACATTTATTCCTCAACCAACATCACTAAAACAGGTTATCTGGTCATTACCTCATTTCTGTTTGTGCGATCTTACTGTGGGCAATTTGGTTGCTGCGTTTCCTACATTAAAACAGTGACTACACTTAATACTTAAATGGCTGTAGAGAGCTTTGGCATGGCTGAAAGTGCATATAAATGTAAGGCTTTCTTTAAGAAAAATGTCTGAACTGCGACCCTGACAGAGATTACATGTTAGCTTTGTTAAGAGGCCTCATTAAGGCTCAGCAATTAAAAAACACAGTGCCAATTTTTTATATTGACTGGAAAGCTTACTGCTGAAATGTGTTTTCTGTAGTTTTCAAGTAATTATTTTCCTTTTAGTTGGGCATATGAAAATCAATTTTAAGAACTTGTACTAAGAGAGCATAAGAATTTTTTAAAAAATACATTAATTGTCTATTAAAGACAAATTCATAACAAACACCAAACTGTTTAATCACTAAATCATTCCAACATAGCAGCTGAAGGAAATGAAATTTAATTAATAAATCTGGAATTAAAAAATTAAGTCTCATTCGTAATGATAACACAGCGAGTGGTCCGCGTCTGGAATGAATTATTTGGAAGTGAGGTGGAGGCATTCACTTAGATGATTAAGTGAATAGAAACAATGTGCAGGGATACGGCACAAAGTCATGATGCTCGTTGGAGGACTGGGGCAGACATGATGGGCCCAATGGCCTGCTTCTGCAACGTAACGATTCTGTGATCATAGAACTATTAGATTGTCATAAAAGCCCATTTCGTACACTCTCGAACTCTCAGGGGAGAAAATCTGCTATCCTTGTTCCATCTGATATATATTTTGTATCCCTTCATGGGATACAAACACTGAGAAGATCAGCGTTTATTGCCCATCCCTCATTGCACTGCAATCCATGTGGCGCAGATATGGTCAGTGCTGTTAAGGAGGGAGTTCCAGGTTTTTGATGCAGGGACAGTAAAGGAACAGTGATGATTCCAAATCAGGATGGTATGTGGCTTGGAGGACAACTTGCAGATGGTGTTCCCATGAGTCTGTCGCACTTATCCTTTTAGCTGGTAGAGGTCGTGGGTTTGCAAGGTGCTGTTGAAGGAGTCGCGGCAAGATGCTGCAGTGTGTCTTACAGATGGTGAGGATAGTGTAACTTCACCAGGTTCACAACTCATTTGAGGTATGCCTGGTGCTACACCTGAGATGCTCTCCTACAATCCTCATTGAACGAGGATTCATCCCCTGGCTTGATGGCAATGGGGGATTGGGTAGGAAATATGTAGGACCTTGAGTAATAGATTGTGGTTCAATACAATTCTGAAGTTGCTGATGGCCCACAGTGCCTCATGGATGACCAGTTTTGAGCTGCTAGAGCTGTTCAGAATCAATCCCATTTAACACGATGATAGTGCCACACCACATGGAGGGTGTCCTCAGTATGAAAATAGGACTTTGCTTCCACAAGATCTGTGCAGTGGTTACTAATACCAATACTATCATGGTGCATTTACTATAGGTAGATTGGGGAGGGTAAAGTCAAGAGTGTTTTTCCCTCTTGTTTGTTCTCTCACCACTTGTCGCAGGCTCAGCCTCGCAGATATTTCTGCCGCAGTGGTGCTGCCAAATCTGTCTAGGTGATGGACACTGAAGTTGTCCACACAGAGTACATCTGTCCCCTTGCCACTCTCAGTCTTCTTTTTAAGTGCTGTTCAACATGGAAGCGTACTGATTCATCAGCAGAGGGAAGGATGTAGGCGGTATTCAGCAGGGAAATTTTTTTGTCCATGACTTGATGCAGAGTGACTTCATGGAGTCCAAAATCAATGCTGAGGATTCTCAAGGACACACCCTCGTGTCTGTATACCACAGTGTTTCCATCTCTGGTGGATCTGTCCTGCCAGTGGGATTGGACTAATCCAGGGATGGTGATTGGTGATGTCTGGAACACTGGTTGTAAGGTATGATTTGGTGAGTACTGCAGGCAGGCTGTTGCTTGACTAGTCTGTGGGAGACAGCTCTCTCAATTTTGTCACTAGCTCCCAGATATTAGTAAGAAGGACTGTGCAGGGTCAAGGAGATTGGTTGTGCCATTGTCATTTTTGATACCTGGTTTGATGCTGGAGGGTCTGTCTGGCTTTATTCCTTTTTCACTTTTCTGTCGTGGTTTTTGTACAACCAAGTGGCTCACTCGGCTATTTCAAAGGCTTTTGAGAGTCAACCACATTACTGTGGGTCTGGAGTCACATGTACGCCAGTCCAGTAAGGATGGCCGATTTCCTCCTTCTGAAGGACATTAGTGAACTAGATGGGCTTTCATGACAATGCAGTAGTTTTCTTTGTTTACATTTTTTTAAAAATCCCAATGAAGGGGCAATTTAGCGTCGCCAATCACCTACTCTGCACCTCTTTGGGTTGTGGGGGCGAGACCCACACAGACACAGGGAGAATGTGCAAACTCCACACCGACAGTGATCCGGGGCCGGGATCGATCCCAGGTCCTCGGAGCCATGACGCAGCAGTGCTAACCACTGCACCACCGTGTCACCCAGTTTTACAATTGTTAATGAGACTAGCATTTTATTCCAGATTAATTAATTAAAAATGAACTAAATTAAAGTTCCACCAGCTGCCTGGCTGGGATTTGAACCCACATCCCCAGACTCTTAGCTTGGGTCTCTAGATTATTTGTCCAGTATGTGACCATCCACCACGGACTCAACATTATGGTTGACTCTTCACTGCTCTCTGAAATGGCTGAGCAAACCACCCAGTTGTTGCTGGTTGATATTGCACAATGTCATTGAGTGATGGTAAATAAACATTGACCTCACCAGCGATGCCCACATCACAAATATGAATAAAGAAAGTGAATTGACATGCCATCGTCAAACTTAATAAAACTGCTTGATTTCTTTCAAGTTCACCTTTAATGTTTTGATGACCAAATTACAGTTGCTTCAGAAAGTCAATGGAATGCAGTTAGCCTGAGTCCACAATCATGCTACTCATTCACAGCTCTTTATAATTTTCATAAACTCAAACCCTGAACTTCATGATAATGACAACATTTCTGCTCTCAATTGTCTTCGCTTACATTCATTAATTTCAAATTTGAGTGAGTAGATTCAATTAACAGTTTGAAAGACTTGTAGCTAATTAAAACCATGGTTCAGAAATTGTTGCAATGGTGCACCTTGTCATGAGTGGCATGAAGTACACTTTTTACCTCCTCCTTTGGATAGCAACATATCGGAATATCAACACAATAATGGTGCAGCAATGTCACATCCGGAGCCGCATGAAAATCCTGCCCAATGGCCCATCCCTTTAAACGTTGAAAGAATAGAGAAAATGATTGGACAGAGAAATTGGGTAAATTCGAGTCAAAACACATAAAGAAAAAGAAATCTTTTAAATTATTCATTCAAATTTTGTGGAATGTGGGCACGGCCGCTAGTTATTGCCCATCCCTAATTGCCCTTGAACTGAGTGACATTTGCGAGGGCATTTAAAAAGTCAACCACATTGCTGTGGATCTGGAGTCACGTGTAGGCCAGACCATGTAAGGATGGCAGATTTCCTTCCCGAAAGGACATTAGTGAACCAGATGTATTTTTACAACAATCGACAATGGTTTCATGGTCATCATTAGACTTATAATTCCAGATCTTTATTGAGTTCAAATTTCACCACTTACCATGGTGGGATTCGAACCTGGTACCCTGGGTCTCTGGATTACTTGTGCAGTGACAACACCACAATGCCACTGCTGCCAGAGAAGAAAGAGTAAAGAGACAAAGGATAAAATTCATAAAAATTAAAATATGTCCACAAAATGGACAGTCTGTTTGGAGATTGTAATCCGTGAGAAATTTTTTTTTTTTTAATACATTTAGAGTACCCAATTCACTTTTTACAATGAAGGGGTAATTTTAGTGTGACCAATCCACCTACCCTACACATCTTTGGGTTGTGGGGACGAAACCCACGCAAACACAGGGAGAATGTGAAAACTCCACACAGACAGTGACCCAGAGCCAGGTTTGAACCTGAGACCTCGGTGCCGTGAGGCAGCAGTGCTAACCAGTACGCCACCGTGCTGCCCTGCCCGTGAGAAATTAATGAGTGATTGGCAGATAAGGAGTTTGAAATATATAAATTTCCTTGACCTGTGAAGCATCGAGTTAACATGTCATAATCATAACAGTAGAGCCACTTTTATAGGTAGGAATCTTTTCAAAAACAAAGAAGACTAAAGGTAGAGTTTTCTATTTTGGAGACAAAGTGCAGTGGCAGGTGAAAAAGTTAGTGTGATTCCTGTTGATTGGTGGGGTTGATTTTTGGGTCTAATTTTCAGCTAATTAATTATGCATCAACAAGGAGCTCGTTGAATCTCATGCCGAGACAGACAGGGATTCATCCACCCTGCTGTAATCTCATGGGGTTGGGTGCGCTGATGCTATATTTAAATGGCACCCACACACACATATATACTGCAGGTCAGGTATGTGCTATGATTCAGCGATCCACCTAAAGGAATTCCTCCTCAAGGGCAGCACGGTAGCACAGTGGTTAACATAATTACTTCACAGCTCCAGGATCCCAGGTTCAATACCCAGCTTGGGTCACTGTCTGTGCGGAGTCTGCACATTCTCCCCGTGTCTGCGTGGGTTTCCTCCGGGTGCTCCGGTTTCCTCCCACAGTCCGCAGTCCAAAGATGTGCAGGTTAGGTGGATTAGCCATGGTGGAAGTGTGGGCTTGGGTAGGGTGCTCTTTCCAAGAGCCGGTGCAGACTTGATGGGCCGAATGGCCTCCTTCTGCACTTTAAATTCTAAGAAATCTAAGGAGTCACCGGGGGGGATCAGCATCCAGAGCCAACAGAAGAGGACAATCCTGCACACAGGACACAAGTGAATACACTTTGCCAGGGTAAGAATAACACACCACTACTCATTTCAAACTCTCACTTGTAAGGGCACCAGGCAGAATCCAGATGGACTACAATCCCCAAACACAGCTGATTTACAATGTCCACATCTTCCGCTTGGTTTAATTGTTTTGAACTTTAACCTGTCTGTCTATTTTCTCTCAATGCACTCTGTTTCCTTCTTTCATTTTTTCTATATCTACTTTGACAAGACAAGCAGATGGGGCATCAGCATTGGATGTCTGCCAGCCATTTTAAGTTCGCCATCTCATGTAGACTCCTGCACAAACACTGTCTTAATCTCTTACTGGGGAGGGCTCAGCAAACACAACAAGCAGGCATGCTTCTGAAATATTCGTTCATCCAATCCACAGTTCACAGTCAATCCACCTGTTGTTATGCAGGACAGGATTGTCCACAACCAACGGGGGAACGCAAAGATCGGGGGTGGGAGTGAAATCCTTTTCCATTAATGAATGGCACAGGCTGCTGCCGGGGGGCTCTCATGGTTGCATGCATGCAGCTGATCATGCCCTACACTTGGAGGAAACCTGAGATCACAGCGAACTCCACAGCTCTGGCAGTCTGGCTTGCCTTATCCACGTGGAACTATATGTAAAGGCAAGTATTATTAAAAAGGCATCAGTTATCTCCCTTTGTGAGATTTCGCAAATATCCCCAGTGGAGTCCTGGAAGGATCCGCGTGCAAATAAGTTCATTGTGGCGGTAACCTTCAGAGCAATCGGCACTGGATGTCCTCCAAGTCTGTGTGACATGAGTTTCTCATGGAGGATGGGGGAAATATGAACTACCACATCCATGTACAAGTGAATGCGTCTGTAGCACTATCTTTCACTCATCTCCACATACGAGCTGCATCTTCTGTCGACCCTTGGCTGCACCAAATGTCTTTGTGAATTTGTATCCTCCTCATCACGTTCTGGGTCTTCCTGGTGCCCCACTGGCTCTCATTCCTCAGAGCGAAGACCTTCCCTGAGTTTTGAAATCAGCAATGGGCACTTACTCTCCTCATTCTAATCAGAGCTATCACCAACAAGGCAGATTTGTCGATAGCCTGCAATCTCCAATCTTCCTTGTATCCGTGAACAAAAGCAATTGAGCAATAGGGCAGGCAGTTGGTGATGTGGTATTGTCACTAGATGAGTGATCCAGGGCAAGATCTGGGGACCCGGGTTCAAACAAGGCAGATGCTAAAATTTGAATTTAAAAAAATCTGTAATTAAAAGTCAAATGGTGACCATGAAGTCATCGTTGATTATCGTAAAAACCCATCTGGTTCATTAATATCCTTTGGGGAAGGAAATCTGCTGTCCTTACCTGATCTGACCGACATGCAACTCCAGATTCACCCTCTGAAAAGGAGGGTAGTTAAGGACACTATAAATGCCAGCGGCACCAACATTCTCTAGATGAGTAAAAGAAAATCAATGGCCTCCCTCCATATAGTCCTTCCCTAGCCCTTGACATTGCCTCAGTCTGCACATTACACACCAAAGCGTCCCTTGCTGGCTGATATCATCCTGGAGGACGAAGCATTGAAAAGCTGAGCTTTCTTGCACATTTGAAACGAGGGTCGTTATTAGAGTCACGGTCATCCTTGGCAATAACATTCGATCCCCCAGTCCTTGCACTTGTGTCCTGATTGAAAGCCTGTTGCCTTGAAAGTCGAGGGTCCACGCTGCCTCTGCACAGCAGATGTGGCCACTGTTTGTTTTGACCTGACATTCATTCAGATGACAATTTGCGCCTCAGCATCTAAACATGATGGATTCTGGCCTGAATGTGCACCATGACTAAAGGAGCAAAGCTTATTAATTGTGCTTGAGATCCTCAGGTCCACCCTCTCCATGGTTTGAACACGACAGAAAGTACAGAGGTGAAGCAGAAATGGAAATTAGGAAAGCAAAGAGAGGATATTAAAAAACGTTGACAGACAAAATCAAAGAAAATCCTAAGATGTGTTGCCAATACGTTAAGAGCAAGTGAATAAATAAGGAAAAGGTAGGGTCTGTCTTGGTAACTTGTAGATTGGTTTAGAAGATGTGGTTGTCTCTGCCTTCACTAAAGAAAGTGATGATTCAGACATTTAAGTTAATCCAACCTATGCAGGGAACTGGAGTTTCTCACCCTGGAGTACTTCTTTTGAATATTTCTGCAGCTTCTCTAATATCTCCATAACTTTTCTAAAGTGTCGTGCCAGAACTGGACACAATACTCCAGTTGGGGCTAAATAACCACTTTTACACTCATTCACCACAGCCTGATATACCTCTCCCTTTACTTACTGATTACAGCTGTTTCATTATTACATGTAGTTACCTAAATCTACAATTACCTAACAAAAGCAAAACAGTTGCTTATTTTACAATTATAGTATTCGAAACAGATAATGTTTAGAGATAACATTGATAATTTAGTAAATAAGGAGTTAAAGGCCCACAATTAGAAATTGTTTAGATTAAAATGTTTAAGTATCTCTCTTTCCCATCACCCTCCCCCCGCCATCTTTAATTTTCAGGCTCCGTACAGCAGTAACTATGGTAACATATGTAAGACCTCACGAGGCAGAACTGTTAAATTATTTCTTTGACAGATTCTTAATAGCTCGAGAGAAGGAACTTGCAAAACAAACTGAGACATTCCAGTTTATTTGATCCACATAAGGTTTGTCTTCGATATAAATATAGAAATTGTTAAACCATTTACAAACTGAACACTCCAATAAATGTTTACATACTAGATCCTTCAAAACTGTGCAGTTTGACTTTGGGAAATCTATTTTCTCAACATCATCTTCTGGAGGTTTCTCGAGCCAAAACTGCCCTTTATACTGATTGTAACATACAAAACCTGTTTTTTTTAAATTGCCTTTATGACCAAAAATAGCTTCTATCCAGAGTCTGAGATTCTAAACCCAGCAGCTCTTGTGGAAGAAATAGTTAAGAAGAGTCCGTAAGTTGTTCTGCCTGTTCTCTGCACGTTTTCCTGATGCAAATTATCAAAAGTGTCTGAGAATTCTGGACATCTTCACTATAGCGTCCAGGGATTATTGCCAAACAGTTTTGCAAGCTGTTGACCAAGATGGTTAGCTGCAACAAAACTGGACTAGCAATGTTCCTCATCACTGTTATCATCCTTCCTTCTCACCCTTATCCCAAAGAACTAATGTGGAAGAGAACAACATAACCATCTGAACTTCTGCCACTGCTAACACTACTGCCAGTTCCATTTATGTTCTGCATCCTGAATAAATCCCAGTTTAGTGTTGGTGCCTCTGTCTTGTATTTGACACAAGTGGTCCGGTGCCCACATGAAACCGAATACTGATTTTGCAAGTGATGTCCGGGGCAATGTGTGGTGGAGGGGAGGGTCCAGGTGCAGGTTTGAAGAAATGGGTAATCTGAAAATATTCTCTGGCTTTTGTCAAAACTCAATACTTTTCACTGTACCACGGTACACGTGACAATAAACAAATCCAATCCAAATTGCATTCAATTGAAACAAATTATGAACATACTGGTACGCAACACAGTGATAATACATTGAAAGAAAAAAAAGTATAAAATGCCACATCAAGGAAAGATATACTTGCCACAGAGGGAGAGCAACAAACGTTCACCAAATTAATTCCTGGGATGGAGGGATTGTCCTATGAGGAAAGATTAAATAAGACTGGGCCTTTATCTCTGGAGTTTAGAAGAATGAGAGGCAATATTGAAACTTACATTCTTACAGGGCTCAACAGGGTCCATGCAGGTAGGATGTTTCCCCCTACCCAGCGATAAGGGGATAGTGCAGGAAAATGGTGTTGATGGAGGTGATCAGCCATGATCTCCTTGAATGGTGGAATGGGCTCAAAGGGCTGAATGGCCTACTCCTGCTCTTATTTCTTAAGTTCTGCTGTTCAAAGAAACCTTAAAAGCTCAATTCATTTCCCTCTAAATTTTCTAGCCATGTTGTCCGAATAATGCGGACTTTCACAAATATGCCTTTACAAAGCATGCAAGGGAAGAATCCAGAATTAGAAAATCTGGTGGAATAAAGGTCCAATTCATTATTGTCATGCTCTGATGAATTGCATTAATCAAATTCTGTGAAGTGTCAAAGTACTGGTGTGCAAATTTAGTGGTTGGAATTTCCTGGCCACTCCCGCTGGTGGGTTCCCACTGACGGTGCACCCCATCGCGGGATTCCTGGTGGCGAGGGGTGCGTTTAACGAGAAACCCTGTTGGCAATGGTGGGACCAGAAAATCTCACGGCTGGCCAGTGACGGGTCACTATTGCCATGGAGAAACATACGGTGGGTTGCGTGGATTTAGTATAAACGCATGGAAAATAATCTGTTAGATTTTGTGTTCAGATAGTTACAGAATACAGATGCCAACTTTCAAATGCAAGCCCAGGAGTTGTACTCGCCTCCCACCCACCTTTTTGTTAATAAATTGAAACGTCTTAAAAATAATTTCTGTCTCCAGTCTCATGGCTTCAATGGCACCTTATGTTTTTGGCTACCCTTACCGATCCAATTTTATCATGCCCAATTTTTGTAACCAATGTTTATTTCCAGTGGTGAAGTGATGAGAATTTCAAGGGGCTGTAGTGAATAATATTCTGCAGCTGTTTGACACATCTGGAACTGATTCAACACATATCAGATTCAAATCTCCAAGGTGTGTGTTACATCAAGAATTTTCCTAAATTCAGAATTTGCTCACAATTATTAATCCAGTAAAGTTGATTCAATTTATCATAAGAAAAATGTATTACAAAGTCAGGCCTTTCATACTGCCGTGAAGCAACAGGGGGCAGGATTCTCCTTTGCTCGACGCCGATATCGTAATCAGCGTTGGGTGGAGAATCCCCTCCGATGCGCAAATCGGGGTGGCACCGGGTTGACACTGGTTTTCGAGTCTCCGCCCTCTTGAAATTGCGTCATCTAGTCGCGCGATGTTGGAACGACTTTCGCTCATCATTGGAAGGCCCTCCCCTGATGGGCCGAGTTCCCGACCGCACAGTTAACAGGCGGTCTGAGCGCGTCGGAACCTGGCGTGACGGCAGTGGACTGTGTCGACCGGCAGCCATGCTGCTGACTGGGGGAGGGGGGGGCTTCTGCAAGGGCTGGGGGGACTGGTGGGGGGGTGGCCAGAGGATGACTAGGGGTTGCCCTGTGGGGCCGTATTTGGCCCCACAGGGCAACCCCGTGGGGCCAAATATTTTGGCGCCACGTACAGCGCGACCACTGCAGGCTATCGCCGTGTGCATGCACGGTCACGGAGCAGGCCATTCTCTACCCGTTTTTGGTGTGGCAGCCAGGAGTATCACCTGGCGACGCTGCTGACCCCTCACCTGTCCCGCAATCGGTGAGGGTTTGGCACTGATTTTGGCATCGTAAAACGCATCATCAGCACTGAGCCACAGTCACGGAAATCCAGCCCAGGATATTTCTCTTTACAAACAAATTTTCCTAATTTTGTGCAGTGAGCAGATTTGATTTCTTATTTACTATGATTTACTGTTTGGTTGAAAATCAACTGAGGGGTGACACGGTTGCGCAGTGCTTAAATTAGTTAAATAAAGTACATTTGTAGCATTTTTGCTTATAGTCAGATTCTTAAAATCAAGGAATGTTCAAGAATGGCAAAGACCAGTTGGTCCATTTGTCCCATATCCAAATTCAAAACAGAATATACAATTCACCACCTCTAGACCTCAACAGATTTGCTTATCAAATGACCGCCTAACCTTTTCCTATTATCATTATTACACACATTTGTTTCTGAAACATTTATGCTGAATATAATAGCAGATTTAAAAAATATATACAACTGCAATGGCTCCCAGTTAAAATGAGGTGGCTGCTCCAGGAAAGTGTGCCCAGATACTCAGAAAATTTGTTCAACACTCATGAAACAGCACACATTGCAGATCACCCAATTCTAGAGGTGACTGAAGTTGGTCGAAAGTTCACAGCTTCTCATATCCACTTCAAAACGAAGTGGTAGTACTCCATCTTTTGGTGCATATGGTTAGTTCATGTTAGTGCAAAAACACCTCGCAATGTCATTTCCAGCATCTTACAGTTAGATATCATACAATTACATTCCATTTTAACAAGCCTTTCCATAAAATTCATTCATTTAATGTAATATTTAAAAGAAATGAATGTTGCAACAAAGATTAAATAATTATTGCTGTCAGCAATATTGAGTATGAGGAATGACATTATAATAGATGGTCCACATTCTACATATCTGTTCCATCGCCAAATGTGTGAAATAATTTGGAGATTTGCAAAATTCTGCAAATAAACCACTGACATTCAGTCTGCATTTGTGGTTACAAAGGGAAATGGCTCACTTGCCTGAGCATGTTATCATTTAAAACAAAAGTTCAGTTGCATAAAAAATTAGATGTGTACTACTCAACCTGTTAACTTCAACAGGCTTAGTTTTGAAGCAGGCATGACTTGGGTGAATGGTATGGAAAGCCAGCAACACCGCTAGCCAATAAACATTATAACCGTAGGGATTGATCACAGCCAGTGATCACAGGACCTGCCAAGACATTGCTTTACAAAGCATTGTTGGCTGCAAATGCTTTGTTCTCGTTGACATTCCTGCCAATATTATTCATTAACAGAAGTATTCATTGTTTGACCACTAATAATAATAATCTTTATTATTGTCACAAGTAGGCTTACATTAACACTGCAAGGAAGTTACTGGGAAAATCCCCTAGTCGTCACATTCTGGCGTCTGTTTGGGTACATGGGAAATACAGAATGTCCAATTCACCTAACAAACAAGGCTTTCGGGACTTGTGGGAGGAAACCCATATAGACACGGGGAGAACATGCAGACTCGAGCGGGAATCGACCCTGGCGCTGTGAAGAAACAGGGTTAACCACTGTGCTACCGTGCTGCCCAACTCTGTATTTTGTGCAGACAGGACTTGATTCTGGAATGTACTCCACATTAAAGTTGAGACTGGACTTTGTTTAATCAAAAATGCAGATTTTTGGAGAATAGTAATCTGACCAGCGGTAAAGGTCAGGACTCAGAAAGCTCCCTTGTCTGAAGGAGGGTAGTCTGTGAAACGAAAGGAAATGAAAACATTCAGCGATAAATCCAACTTCGTGACTTTTGTTCATTTTTGATCTTGAGTCATCCTGCAGTTATTTATATCAAATAATGAGGATGTAGAAGGGCGCGGGGGTTCCTGTTGCATCAAATTAAGGGGTGCGAGATCCTGTAGCATTGATTGTCTGCCACTAGGTGTTGATGTTGGTGTACTTTCTGACTGTTGTACTAAACAGCAAAACATTCAACCTTTTAGCCAGTGTTTGCAGACACAGAAGTAAATGTGTTTGTGTGTGTGTAGTAGGTGGGGCCAGATACAGTGATGTTTGGGGGAATTTTAATGGCAGCTATCCAAGATAAATGGGACAGATATTTAGTCAGAATTTAATTTAATGCAAATGGGAAATCTCTAAGCCACGTAAAGGTCTACTTCTGATTATTTGGGGGGTGGTGGTGGTGGTCAGGAATTCTAGGCTGTAAAATTAGGCTACATGAAGTTTCAACGCTATGGCTGTCATTTTGGCATTAATCTGCGTTGAGTCTGCACTCGAATGTGGCATCACCTGTTTGCTGCCATTTTAGTTCTGGTGTTAGCATTGGTTTAGGAGCATGTGCTCGAGATATGCAGATTGAGATGTTTCTCAGAGTGTAATGCTGATTTGACGCCAGGGCTGCCATTCTTCAACCTCAACCCTTCAGCTAATGTTCACTCTTGTACATGCGCATTTCCATTCAGCAGGAAAGGTTCCCAAAAAGTATTATTTCAACAGATCACCACCTACTTTCAGATTTGTTACTCACTGATT
Organism: Scyliorhinus canicula; assembly: GCF_902713615.1. Taxonomy (NCBI): domain Eukaryota; kingdom Metazoa; phylum Chordata; class Chondrichthyes; order Carcharhiniformes; family Scyliorhinidae; genus Scyliorhinus; species Scyliorhinus canicula. The sequence continues at coordinate 126,741,673 of NC_052147.1, forward strand.
TTGACTGTTTATGTCTGAGCTTATACAAATGCTGTGTTTTTTTTAATAACTATTATTTAAAGTTGGTGAAATCAACAGTGGGAGTACATGCGGGAAAAGCCTTAGTTTAGACTTCAGTTGTTTTGCTCAGACCATTCACTTTCAGCCATGGGTACGACAATCAACGGTCACCTTGGGGTGCACCATGAGAGGGAGATTGAGCAGAGGCTGCACAAGTACTCAGGAAAGTCTGATACCTCTTGCAGGCACACCTACAGTCTCAGAGCAGGACAAGGATGGCACTGCCAATGGTTGTGGAAGTAGCTTCAGCTCGGAGTTTCTCCTCTCAGGATTCTCCCTCCCAGACTGGAGTAGGCAACAACCCTATCATCTCCCTGTTTGCTGCCACAGGGAGGCGACAGACACTGTTTGTACCAGGAGTTTGTGTTCTCTCCGACCATAGAGATGGCGTCAGTGTGTGGCTTTGCCAGGATAGTCTTACGGATTTCTCAGTGAGCATTGTAAAATGCAGAGGTGTACTGCAACCCTGACGGATTCCTGCTCTCTAAGTTGGTTTGTGACCATGCTCAGTGCATCAGGCTGCTCTGTCTCCAGGCAGCAGTCATGATTCGTTTTATTCTGTACCATCCGCCATCAGGTCAAACCAGACAGTGACTGCTGGGCCACAAGAGCTATCTGCTCAGCACGAGGTTTAGGATTGGTGGGTGTATACTTGTTGTAAGATGTAGATGTGGGTAAGGAAATGAATGTTAGCAAATTATCTGTGCTTAATTGTTGGTTGGTGTGTGATGGAGTTGTGAATGGAGTTCCATGTGAGGCCGATGCTTCATTTATAAAGATGCAAGATTTGAAGATGAGTGCATTGACACTGAGCACTGGTGTGAGCTCATTCAACTTCTTCCTGCAGCATATCCAGGTTTTGAGGCTATGCTACTTCATTGACACAGGTGACACCACTCCCACTGCATTCTCCGTGTCTTTCAGGAGGATATCCTGCCCACCGCCCACATTGCATCTGAGAACTTTGGAGCATCTCTGCCTGTTGTGCTAGTTTTACTTTTCTCTCTGTTTAGAATGTCTTATTTATGCAATCATTTTCAGAAATGTCTGCAGCCAGAATGAACCTCCCCTTTAAGAGATGCAGGCTAGTTTTAGATAGTGGTAGTCTCATACAGCATGGCTCCTTGCTGAAGATTGTCCACTCAGCAGAATATAAAGCATTGGGCTGCAAGCTACCATTTAAATTAGCAAGTAGTGTTAAAACACCCCGGACCACTGCACGGTCAATTCCAGCCCCAAGTGCCCCAGAGTCACAACGCAAGGGAATTAAACAATAATTCACATAAAGCTTCCCAAGTCTTTGGCCCTTGGCTGCCCAATAATTACAGTCACCAGGTTTGTAAGTTTAAACACAATTACTGTTTATTTATGCCAAGAACTATCATGAAATATGCAGCAAATATAACTGAATAACAACAAGCTAATACCTACTACCCCCTTTAACTGTACCCACCCCCACCTCCACCTACACACACAAGACAAACAACAGAGGGGGGAGGGGTAAAAAAGTAAGGATGAATGTCAAAAGAGACATTCCTCACAGCACGCTCGCTGATTAACGTCTCTAGTTTACAGTTGGTAATGATCTTCTTTGCAGAGTCAGTCATTCAGGGTCCCTGCAGGTTAAAAAATCCAGTACTTACAGGCTGCAGGCTTTCTGGAGAGACACTTTAGTTCTCATCAAGCTGGGCCTTCAGCTGAAGATTTGCATTCAGGCCATTATTGTTCTGTGGAGACACTTCATTTCGCATCAAAACCTTGTTTTTAGCTCATGGTTTGACGTCAGGCCTCTGTAGCCTCAAGAGAACGGCACCCAGACTTGCTGGAGTGGCCTCCAGGAGAGTAATAGTTGGATCTTTTTTTGAGAGATTTAGTTAGATCCCTCTAGCAGGCTGCCAGAATCAAAATTGAAAGCTCCTTGGGTCTCTGAACCATTTCAATGGGATAAGATCCAATACACCACCTGTTACCAAGCAGAACACAGCCTTTTGAGCCAATTCTTTGGTCATCAGCCAAATCAATCAAACAATGTCCCAACCAATCTCTGTCATTGGTGCCGGTCAGTCTACAGCTTTGGTTTGAACCAGCACAGAGAAAAACAATGATCTCTCCTGCTGCTGAAATCCTCTTTGAATTAAAGTCACAGGCCACTTCTTTCCTCTGCTTGAATTAAAGATTTAGGCTGCTTGCCTTAAAGACACATGTCCATAAATCATCCATGGATCAAAATGTAAGGGAAAAAATAAAAGAAAGGGGAAATAAGGGAATAAACAGAGAATAAACAAGACAAACCCTTGCATAGCTTCCCCCTTAAAAGAATTAAACTTCAGGGCACGGACATTTGATTATAATGTATGCAAGACATAAATCACAAACACTTGTCCATCCCTAGTATATAAGCTTCCTTCCCAGTCTCTACATTGGTAACTAGTCAGCCCTTAAATGCGTGACAGAGCATCCAACAACACATTATCTTTTCCGGGAATATGTACAATTTTAACATTGAACTTTTAAAAAAGTAATTTATGGGATGTGGGCGTCGCTGGTTAGGCCAACATTTATTGCCCATCAACAGTTGCCCTTCAGAATGTGGTGATGAGTTGCCTTCTTGCCTCCACTATGCTGTTAGGGAGGGAGTTCCAGGAATTTGCCCCAGTGACAGTGAAGGAACGGCGATATATTTCCAAGTCGGGGTGGTGAGTGACTTGGAGGGGAACCTCCAGGTGGTGGGGTTCCCAGGTATCTGCCGCTGACGTGACAATAAACTCCAATGGAATAACCTTGCGCTCTGGGTTTTAAACTTCTCTATAAATGTAAGTGGATTATGGTATGTGTAAACTAAGCTTTGTTTAGTGTCATATCGGATATATACTAGCTCAAGGGTTAGTAGCAAGGCTAAGACTTCGTTTTCAATGGTGGCATTGATCTATTTTTTTCTGAAAAATATCCCAGGGCCCCTATTCTGCATCATCGTCCTAGAGGCGGAACGTTTGACTGCATGGAAAGAGGCCCTTCGGCCCATCGCGTCTGCGTTGACCATCAAACACCTAAACATTCCAATCCCATTTACCGGCACTTGGTCCATAGCCTTGTATGCAATGGCATTTCAAGTGCTCATCTAAAGTCTTCTTAAAAGTTGAGGGTTCCCACTTCTACCACCCTTTCAGGCAGTGAGTTCCAGATTCCTGCCACCCTCTGAGCAAAAAGGTTTTTCCTTTTGGAGAAAATGTTTTTCCTCATATCTCCTCTAAACCGCCTACCCCTTACCTTAAATTTATGCCCTGGTTATTAATACCTTAACTAAGGAGAAAAGTACCTTCCTAACCCCTATTTTACATACCTCAATCAGGTTCCCTCTCAAACTTCTCTGCTCCAGGGAAAACAACCCAACCTATCCAGCCTCTCTCGATGGCTGAACCAAACCAGCTCATGCCCATCCTGGTGAATCTCCTCTGCACCCTCTCCAGTGCAATCACTTCCTTTCTATAGTGCGGTGACCTAACCTGGGACCTAACCAATGTTTTATACAACTCCAGCATGACCTCCCTGCTCTTATATTCAATGCCTTGGTTAATAAAAGTAAGAATCATGTTATAACATGGGATCTGTACCATCAAAGTCCTCATGGCCTCAACTGAGTAGGATATCTCCCGATGAGGGGGCAGGGCTACAAACTTAACCAGGGGTACCTTTGGATATAAATACCCCGGCCACAGAGTGGGCTGGGCATGGGAAACCCTTTGGGGCATGGAGAGTGTTCATTAAATCCTTTTTGTTTCTTATTCATCATCATTTCCTTGTGGTTATTAACCTGGATCTTACACATCCATAGGCCTTCTTAACCAGCTTATTTACCTGTTCTGCTGTCTTCAGAGATCTGTGAACATACATATCAAGGAGCCTTTGATCCTATGTACTGCCGAGGGTCCGACCATTCATTGTATATTCCCTTGCCTTGTTAGTCCTCCCAAAATGTATTAGTAGCACTGGCATCTGTTTCTCACTTTATATGGTCTGGTAAAGTCTGGGGCAGCTAGCACTGGTTTGTCTACTAACATGTCTTTCAATCTCTCAACCTCTACTTGATGTTCTGTGGACCACATAGTTTTCACTTGTCTCTGCAACAGGTATTGTATTTCAGTCTCTAACTGAGCCAGCCAACGTGGTTTTAGTTGCGCTGGACGTGGCTTTACTGGTTCAGAGTTTCTTATGCCTACATCCTGTGTAGCTAAGAGAGTTTCCCCTGGTGTTTCCCCATGACTCTGTTTATATACTTCCTCCACCTCTGGTACAATTCAGTCAGTCCCTTCTGTTTGACAATGAATATTTAATCAAATTTCAAGGATCTTCTACAGTCTAACTACAAGCAGTATTGTCAATGCTGAGGAAATATTTGGTTCCTTTTCAACCAATAAACACTCTTCAACCCCTCCTGGTTTACAGTCTCTTCTTTCCTTCACATGATTACCGTCCGCAGCTGGGGGCTTCAATCCACTCAGGGTTGGTTGACTTTATATGCACCATTCTTTGTGTTGCAACTTTTACCTCCTCATCAGAGTTTTCATAATCACAGTCCTTTTCCCCATTTGGTAGTACATACTGAACAGTTTGTGCCTTCCAGATTTCAATTGCTCTTCTTTACATTCATAATCAGAGGATGGCACGTCATTGGCGCTATTAACTTTCTGGTTGTTGTTGACAGATGCAGTAATGGAACCACCACATGGTGGAATTGATTACTGATTATTTCATCTCCGTTGCTTATTTTACCTTGAAGAGGCACTGTGGACCTTTAAAAGGATATGGATTAACCAGCCATTTGCTTGGTATCACTTCACAGACTTTACTGTCCTCATCCTGACTAACTAATACCATGCTATCATGTAGCATGAAGATAGGTTCCAAGGCCTAATTGCAGAAATCCTTGGGTGTGAAAGGAAGTGCCAGCAGAGATACTGGATGTAGTATATCTGGACTTCCGGAAAAGGTTTGATAAGGTGCCTCACAAAAGGTTAATACACAAGGTTAGATTACATTTGTATCATCATAGAATTTACAGTGCAGAAGGAGGCCATGTGGCCCATCGAGTCTGCACCAGCTCTTGGAAAGAGCACCCTACCCAAGATCAACACACCCACCCTATCCCCATATCCCAGTAACCCCACCCAACACTAAGGGCAATTTTGGACACTAAGGGTAAGTTATCATGTCCAATCCACCAAACTTGCACATCTTTGGACTGTGGGAGGAAACACGAGCACCCGGAGGAAACCCACGCACACACGGGGAGGATGTGCAGACTCCCCACAGACAATGACCCAAGCCAGAATCAAACCTGGAACCCTGGAGCTGTGAAGCAATTGTGGGGTAATTCACTAGCTTGGATAGAAGACTGGCTGATGGACAGAAGACAGAGTCAGGATAAATGGGTCTTTTTCTCGATGGCAAGCAACTCGTGGGGTGCCACAGGGATTGGTCCTTGGGCCTCAACTATTTACAATCTATATTAACGACTTGGATACAGGGATAGGAGGTACTATTGCCAAATTTGCAGATTACACTAAAATAGGTGGGACAGTAAGTTACAATGAGGAAATAAGAACCATACAAATGGATATAAGCAGGTTAGATGAGTGGGCCAAAATGTGGCAGATGGAGTTTAACGTGAATAAGTGTGAAGTCATGCCTTTTGGTCCGAAAAATGGAAAGGCAACTTATTATCTAAATGTGGAGAGACTTTGGGGTGCTCCAATGCAGAGGTATCTGGGTGTCCTCATGCATGAGTCTCAGGAAACAAGCATGCAGGTACAGCGGGTAATAAAGAAAGCGAATGGAATGTTGGCATTTATAGCTAAAGAAATAGAGTACAAAGGTAAGGAACTGTTGTTGCAACTGTACAAGGCTTTGGTGATACCGCACTTTTGGCCCCCTTATTTGAGGAAAGATGTAGTGGCATTAGAGGCAGTTCAGAAGATGTTCACTAGATTGATTAGAATTTAGAAGAATGAAGGGAGATCAAATTGAGGTATATAAGATTATAAAAGGTACGGATAAAGTAGGCATGGAGCGGATGCCTCCTCTCATGGAGCATTCTAGAATGAGAGGTCACAATCTCAGGACAAGGGGTTGCAAATTTAAAACAGAGATGAGGAGACACTACTTCCCCTAAAGGGTCTTAAATATATGGAATTCACGACCCGAGTGCGATGGATTCTAGGGCAGCGAGTATATTTAAGGAGGAGTTAGACAGATCTTTAATTAGTAATGGGTTGAAGGCAAGATGGTGGAGATGAGGTCACGATGAGATAGTCTTGCATCATTGACTTTGTCTATATATATGTTTCTAGAATCCACCTCTTCATTCACCTGAGGAAGGAGCTGTGCTCCGAAAGCCAGTGATTCTAAACAAACCTGTTGGACTTTAACCTGGTGCTGTAAGACTTCTTACTGTGCTCACCCCAGTCCCAATGCCAGCATCTCACATCATGATGAGATCAGCCAGATGTATTAAATGGCAGAGGAGGCTCAAGAGGTTAAATTGCCTATCCCGCTCTTAGTCCTTTTGCTCTAAGGAACTATTCTGCTTAATTTACCTTCCAGCTAGTGGTCCATAATCAAATAAGCACCTTAAGCACAAATCTGGTGTTCTTGATTAATAAGACGATTTCTTGATTAATAAGGCGAGCAGGGGTTATGGACAGAAGGCAGGAGAATGGGGGATGAGCAACATTTCCGCCATGATCGAAGGCCAGAGCAGAGTCGATGGGCTAAATAGCCTGATCCTGCTCCTATAGCTTATGGTCTTACGTATTGCTTTAATAATTTACAGGTGAATCAAGTTGTTATCGAAAGGAAGTTTGGAAATTTGTTCTAAAATAAACTTCCTCATACCTCTACCTCTTAGTGTTGAACTTCCAGGAGAACATGCCTACTGAGGAATGAGGGCATCATTGTGAAAAGTAATTAGCTTTTCTTAGGAACAGAATGTCTGATTCCGGGAACACGGAATCTTCATATGGATAGATCAGTTGTTCAGTCAGAAAGAAAAGGCACAAAAACATAAGACCTTCCCCTTTGCACACTATGAGAGAGGACTACCCTGTGGCTATTTTAATTCCTCATTGCATGAAAATTACTGTGAGATTAGCAAGTGCTTAAATGGAACCAGACACCTTCGTAACTGAAAGTGTATGGATTACTGATCACAATTTAAGTAGAGGAGATTTTAAGAAGTATTATTGTACCTAGTTAGAAACACTGATTAAATTGTAGTCAAAAGCAAAAGCAACAAAAGCTACTAGGGAGGTGGTACTGTCATGGTATTGTCACTGGACTACTAATCCAGAGACATGGGCCGGAATTCTCCGAGCCTCGCACTGAAACCGCGCTCGGCGCGGTGGGAAAATGGGGTCTCAGACCTGCGATCGGCTCTGACGCTGCAATGCAATTCTCTGGCGACCGGAGAATCGGCGGCAGTCACGTGAGCGCGGTTGATGCGGCGCCGATCGGGGGCCGTTGAAAGAGGCCCCTGCGGCAATTCTCTGCTGTCGACCCGCCGAGTTCCGCCACTGTGGTTCCCGTATGGTTTCACCCCGCGGGAGCTTGGACTCGCGGTAGCCATCCTGGTGTGTGTGTGGGGGGGGGAGGGGGGGGGGGGGGGGCGTGGGATCAGACTCCGGGGAGGGGGGCTCCACGACGGTCAGGCCCCAGATGGGGGCTACCGATCAGCGGGCGCGTGTGATCCGGGGTTTGCCTATCTTCATCCGCGTCGGCCCGTTGTGTGGCTCCGCCATGTTGCACGGGGGCTGGCGCAAGAACGGTCGCTACACGCATGCAAGGACCCACGGCCGGATGTGCAGGGCCCCCGTATCGGCAGCAGGAGCTGTGTGGCACCCGCCGTGGCCCTGCTAGCCCTCTTGCAGTCGGAGAATCACTGGGCTTTTTGAAAAAAGTCTGGAGTGATTCGCGTTCATTTTCCGCCGGACCTGGGGTCATAGCCCCATTTTCAGAGAATCCTGGCCGTGATCTGGGCACCAGGGTTCGAATCACAGCAGAAAAAATATCTGGAATTTAAGTCTAATAATGACCATGAAGCCATTGTCGATTGTCATAACAACCCATCTGGTTCACTAATAATTTAATAACAATCTTTATTGTCACAAGTAGGCTTACATTAATACTGCAATGAAGTTACTGTGAAAAGCCTCTAATTGCCACATTCCGGCACCTGATCAGGTACACACAGGGAGAATTCAGAAACCCAATTCATCCAACAGCACGTTTTTCGGGACTTGTGGAAGGAAACCGGAGCACCCAGAGGAAACCCACAGGGAGAACGTGCAGACTCCGCACAGACAGTGACCCACAGTGCTAACCACTGTGTTATCGATATGCACTATAGGGACGGAAACCTGCCATCCCTACATGGCTGACCCATAGCAATGTGGATGACTATTAAATTAGCGGCCAAGTAAGACACTAATTTGTATTCAATTGCTTCGAAAACACAAAGGAATGAAACGGGAAGGATCACCCAGTATCGACCCAGGCATGGAAACGACAATGGCAAACCCAGCCTTATTGACTCTGCAAAGTCCCCCTTACTAAGCTGGGGGCTTGTGCCAAAGTTGGTAGAGCTGCCTCACAGCCTCGTCAAGCCTGACACAGTCATCCTGACAGAATCCACCTTACAGACGATGTTCCAGACTGCAAATCACCATTCCTGGGTAAGCGAAGGTGGCGGCTCATTGGTCATAGTCACAGTCGGGAGGAGGTTGCCCTGGGAGTCTTCAACATTGACTCCAGACCCTATGAAGTCTCATGGTTTCAGGTTAAACATGTGCAAGGAAACCTCCTGTTGCTTAACATGTAATGTCCACTGTCAGCTGATGAATCAAAAAAGAGGTGGAAAAGGCACAGAATGTACTTTGGATGGGGACTTTAATGTCCATTATGAAAAGTAGCTCGGTAGTACCACCACAGACCGAGCTGGCTGGGTCCTAAAGAACACAACTGCGAGAATTGGTCTGCGACAGGAGGTGAGGGAGCCAACAAAAGGAAAAACATACTTGATCTCATCCTTATCAACATCTGTCCATGACAGTATCAGTAGAAGTGACACTGCACAGACCTTGTTGAGAAGAAGTCCCTTCTTCACATTGAGGATATCCTCCATCGTGTTGTGTAGCACCAACACCGTGCTAAATGGGATAGACTTCGAACAGATCTAGCAACTCAAGATTGGGCATCCATGAGGCACTGGGGGCTATCATCAGCAGCAGAATTGTATTCAACCACAATCTGCAAAGTCATGGCCTGGCATATCCTCCACTCTACCTTTACCACCAAGCCAGGGGATCAACCCTGGTTCAATGAAGAGTGCAGGAGAGCATGCCAGGAGCAACACCAGGCATACCGAAAAATGAGGTATCAACATGGTGAAGCTACAACACAGGACTACTTGTGTGCCAAACAGCATAAGCAGCAATTAATAGACAGAGCTAAACGATTCCACAATGAACGCATCAGATCTAAGCTCTGCAGTCCTGCCACATCCAGTCGTGAATGATGCTGGACAATTCAACAACTCACTGGAGGAGGAGGTTCCACAAATATACCCATCCTCAATGATGGATGAGCCCAGCACATATGGGCAAAAGACAAGGCTGAGGCATTCGCAACAATCTTCAGCCAAAAGTACCGAGTGGATGATCCATCTTGTTCTCCTCCAGAGGTCCCCAGCATCACAGATGTCAGTCTTCAGCCAATACGATTCATTCCACGTCATGTCAAGAAACACCTGAAGGTACTGGATACTGAAGGCCATGAGCCCTGACAATATTCCGGCAATACTACTGAACACTTGTGCTCCAGAACTTTCCGCACCCCTAGCCAAGCTGTTAGAGTACAGCTACAACACTGGCATCTACCAGGCAATGTGGAAAATTGCCCAGGTATGTCCTGTACTCCAGAAACAGGACAAATATAATCCAGCCAATTACCGCCCTGTCAGTCTACTTTCAATCATCAGCAAAGTGATGGAAGTCGAGCTATCAAGTGACACCTACTCAGCAATAACCTGCTCATGGATGCTTTAGTTTGGGTTCTGCCAGAGTCACACAGCTCCTGACCTCATTATAGTCTTGATTCAAACATGGACAAAAGAGTTGAATGCCAGAGGCGAGGTGAGAGTGACTGCCATCAACCTCAAGGCAGCATTTGACCATGTATGGCATCAAGGAGCCCTAGCTAAACTGGAGTCAATGGGAATAAGGGGGAAAACTCTCCGCTGGCTGGAGACATAGCTGGCACAAAGGAATATGGTTGTGTGGTTGATGGTCAATCATCTCAGTTCGTGGACATCACTGCAGGAATTCCTTAGGGTGGTGTCTGAGGCCCAACCATCTTCAGCTGCTTCATCAATGACCTCCCTTCCATATAAGGTCAAAAGTGGGGATGTTCGCAGATGCCAGCACAATGTTCAGCACCATGTTGTGAATCCTCAGATACTAAAGCAGTTCATGTGCAAATGCAGCAAGACCTGGACAACATCCAGGCTTGGGCTGACAAGTGGTAAGTAACCTTGGGAGTTACCATTGATCAGAAACTGAACTGATTATTACTGTGGCTACCAGAGAAGGTAGAATGGTAGGAATCCGATGAAAAGTAACTGACCTCCTGACAACTCCCCCCGCCCTACACCACCAAAGCCTGTCCATCGCCTACAAGGCACAAGTCAGGAGTGTAAGGGAATACTCTTTGCAGCAGCAGCACTCAAGAAGCTCAACACCATCCAGGACAAAGCAGCCCACTTGGTTGCTACCCCTTCCACAAATATTCAAACCCTCCATCACCTTCGAGCAGTGGCAGCCATGTGCACCATCTACAAAATGTGTTGCAGTAACTCACCAAGGTTCTTTAGACAGCACCTTCCAAACCCACAACCACTACCATCTAGAAGGGTAAGAACAGCAGATACCTGGGAACCCCACCACCTAAAGATTTCCCTCTAAGTCATTTGCTATCCCTACTTGGAAATATATCTCCGTTCCTTCACTGTCACTGGGTCAAATTCCTGGAACTCCCTCCCTAACAGCACTGTAGGTGTATATTCACTTCAAGACTGCAGCCATTCAAGATGGCAGCTCACCACCACCTTCTGAAGAACAACTAGGGATGGGCAATAAATGCTGTCCGAACCAGTGATGCCCACTAAAAAAAAACTAATTCAACAGTGGAATTTAAAAGGTGCAATGAACTACGACCAGCAGACTGGTTCCACATTTTAATGTTTAAACTGTATCCCCATGTAAATACGAAATGTAAATATGGCCAATATTCTCACTAAGCAGTGTATCTGCACACTCTCTGTTATCCAGTGTATGTATAACAGACCATCAGCCCTGCCAAATAAGTCTCCACTCTTCAAACTGCTGCCCGAGCCCAGTTCACTAAAGTAGGAGTAGGATTTCTTTAGATAGGACACAATTTTTTAGACTATTCATCCATCTGATGCATATCCAGACCAGTTGAGTATAAATAATAGCAGCCCCCCCCCCCCCGCCCAGGCTATTCCCCGGCCCGCGATGGGCCAAGTGGCTGCCCGTTTACGGCCGGTCCCGCCGGCGTAAATTATAACAGGTACTTACCGGCGGGACGTGGCTCCGTGGGCGGCCTCGAGGGTCCTCGGGAGGCGTGGGGGTATCTGGTCCCGGGAGGTACCCCCATGGTGGCCTGGCCTGCGATCAGAGCCCATCGATTCGCAGGCGGGCCTGTGCCGTGGGGGCACTCTATTCATCCGTGTCGGCCGCTGTAACAGTCTGCGATGGCCGACATGGAGATGAACCCCCCTGCGCATGCGCTGGGATGACGGCAGCACATGCTGGCACTCCCGTGCATGCGCCAACTCGCGCCAACCAGCGGAGGCCCTTCGCCGCCAATTGGCGTGGCGCCAAGCCCTTCCACGCCGGCTGATGCGGCGCAAACCACTCCGGCGCCGACCTAGCCCCCGAAGGTGCGGAGGATTCCACATCTTCAGGACGGCCCGACGCCGGAGTGGTTCACGTCACTCCTTCGTGCCGGAGTTGCCTGCCCCACCGCTTTTCGCAGAATCCCGCCCCTGTACTTTCATCCAGTTGCATTGAGAACAGCTGTGCTGACTTTAAACGAGAAATAAGCTGGGCTTCTAAATTCTCAGCAATATCACAAATTCGGCAAGATACTGTGTTATCACTAACTGGGATACATTTCACTTTATCAGCTAACCTCTCATCTAGGACCCAGCCCTCCCACACCTCCCCCAACACCGCGCGGAGCACCCCGATTTGATCGGCAGCACACAAAATACCAGCCTGTCACCTTGGCAATGCCAACGTGACACACTGGCAGTGCCCATGACAACTGGCAGTGGCACATTAGCAGTGCCAGGCTAGGGTGCCATGCTAGCAATGCCAGGGTGCCTAATTGGCACCAGACATGCCAAAGTACCAATGTGCCCAAAGGAGATGCATCCAGGGGGCTTCCGATCCCTTGGGAGATCCTCACGAGTGCCGTTCCATCTGGCCCCATTTGTGGAGAACAGTACAGAATGTCGCTCGTCCAAGGTCTCAGAGGCAAAGGAGACATATCCCAAAATCTCGGGTACCTAGAGAAACTGCATATTAAAGTGAGACTCGCTGTATCGCTCTACTGTGCAGATTTACTAAAACGTGATCCCGCCCATAATGGGTGAGATTTACATCGCAATGTCTCACGCAATCTCGTTAGATCTCAGAAGGCTTTGCGATTCGGGTAGATCCGGGAGCGGAATCTCCGGCTCCTATTGGCCACGTTGCGCCACGGTGGCTGCTTTTCCGGCTCAGCGTGGCCAATGGATCGCGTTCTATGTTGATTGCTGCAGGGAGAATTAATCTCTGTTACAGTGTGGGGCATTTTCTCTTTAGCTACACGGTAAGTTACCACGTAAGAGGCTAATTGTACTTTGTCGTTCAATGTGACATTTCTGCTGAGAACTTTAGCTGTCGATTTAAGTTCTTGTTGCATCCTTTGAAAAAATTCAAGAGGTTTGTCTTCGAACTTGCCACGCTTAGTCTTCAAATGCATTTGAAGTTTTGAGAGTTTTAAACTTTCATTTGCCAGTACTTCCCTGCATATAACACACATGGTCTTGTTACTTGCTTTCTGCTAACAAAATGGAGGAATCTCTCTTCAACCCAGTGCACGTGACATCAGCGTACGGGAGCATGATCTGCTCTCTGCCACCGTTCCAGGCAGGAATACTCCACTGATTTATAAATAAATCTGCTCCTGGGTCAGCGGGCTGATGTCAGGAGGAGGCAGTCTGCCTCGCTGGGCTCCGGGCCTGTGCACTGCTGAGGGGGTACGCATGCGTGGGACGGCTGGCATTCTGAAAGCCTGTTGCAGCCAGCATTTTTAAAAGCCGGTCACCGCTATTGGGCACTACTTCCCGTGTTCGGCAATGCCACGCAACGCATGACATTGCGACCCTTCGGATACCTGCCCGTGACCCACCTGCGGGTCGCGCCGTGGGTTTGAAAATTAATACGTTATATTACATTGTCTCAATGTCCTTCCAAACAAAAGGAATCACTTCACACTTCTTTGCATTAAATTTCATTTGCCAAGTGTCCATCCATTACACCAACCTGTCCGTGTCCTTTTGAAGTTCTATCAAGCTCACAAAGCTTCCAAGTTTCATAGGATTAACAGATGTCAGGAAGAGTAGGGGTTCTAAAACTAACACCTGGGGAACCGGCTAATGACCCTCAGAGAAATTCCTCCCAATCTCCAACTTAAATGGGAGATGTTTTCATTTTCATTATAACCCTTTTGAGACCCAGGGGAACGACCTGATTAATTTCCCCGTGAGCCTCGTGGAGTACGAGCTCCCATGCTGAGGGGTGGAGGCACATCAGCGGGTTTGTTAATTACATAGGATAAAACTTTGCCCAGTTAAGAGCCAGAGTTCCAGAATAGTCCCGGCTGGGATTGTGGCATTCTCATAACTATCAGCATTACAAGGGTTAATGTAGTACCGTGAATAGCCATTAGAGGAAGCTGCAGATACTATTATATAAAGCAGTGATGCTAGATCTTAAGGGAGGAGTGTATGCAGGAGATAGCTAGTAAAGGTCATAAGAGCAATTAGTGTGAGAAGGTTAGATTATAGTTTATACCGGTAGTGTGATTAGCAGTGGATGAGTGTAGTTAGATGTTATTGATCAATTCTGTATTCTAAAAGGACTAAATGTCAAAACCCAGTTTAGTTGTGTAAATAAAATCAAAGCTTTGTTTAAGTAAAAGCTATACAGTGGTCTTTGTGGAGCACTACGCCAACCATCCTAAATAAGCAACACAAAGAACACCACAGGGATTTAGATTGTTTCTTGTATATACTTTTCCAAAACCAAGGGTTAGAAATAAAAGCGTTTTGACTCTCATTTCCGGACTCCTCCTTGACGACCATAATTATTTTCCTGGAGCCTTACTTTTGACAACCTCCGGGGGCAGGTTACTGGAAAAATGCATGATATTGGCTACGTATCATTTCTGTTTTTTTTGGCAGTGGATAACTTAACAAAGTAGAGCTTACCTTCGCATTTGAGTCCCTGCCGCACTAATCCCCACAGCATCTCCCCACAGTGATCACAGAATGCAGGCGCTCTGTAGGAATGGACAAACAAGGTGTGTGGTCGAATCTGGAAATCTTCAAATGTGGCAGCAGCTGTACATTATAAACAAGAGAAAGAATTTAGGAGCCATGCAAAGGAAATTGCTGTTTTATACAATACATTAACTTGTCAACAGATTTTGCTTTACAAAGTCTTCATAATTATTTCCTCTCGCCACTATTGCAGAGCGTGATGTCAATAAAAGTGCAAGCATTTTTCTGAATTAACCAACACAGTTTTCATAAATTGGAGTATTTATGAATTTAATCATTTGGATTACTGCCTCTGCCATGATAGGAGTTGATGGAACTCAATACGAATTCTGAACGGAATTGTTCAAAGGTTCCAATTTGAAAAGAAAAGCCCGAGAGATGGAAAAATATACAGGAATTCTCTTGTGAGCTCAATTAAAATGAAGAAATTATATTTAAAAGTAACGTATATATGGTTCCTCTGTTTTTCTCAGTTTAAGAGTACCTGATACCAACATTTGATGTTCATTGCAGACAATATCAGGGAAACGTTAGTAGATATACCAAAACTAAAATAAGTGATTTCTCCTGAGTGAATGATAACTGATGTTGATTGTGGGATTCAGTGATGGTAATGCCATTGAATGTCAAGGGGCGATGGTTAGATCCTCTCTTGTAGGAGATGGTCATTGCCTGGCACTTGTGTGGTGCAAATATAGCTTACCACTTGTCAGCCAAGCCTGATAATGGACATAAAACTAGTTAAAACATGAATTCAAAAGGATTTCATGTGATGGCTTGATAAAAAAATGTGACAGCTCAGATGGTGTATGACTTGAAAGAGAAATTGGAGTTGTTCTCATGTACCTGCTATCTTTGTCCTTCTGGATGGAGAGGTGCCACAAAGAAGCTCGGCAACATGCTGCAGTACATTTTGTAGATACTGCGCACAGCAGCCACTGAAAACCAGTGCTGGAGGGAGCGAATGTTCAAAGTGTTAGCTGGAGTGCCATAAATCTTATTGCACTCATCCTTGCTCTGTACTTTTACCGGATAGGTGATGGCAAGGCTTTGCGAGTCAGGAGATGAGCCACTTACCACAGAATATCTGGCCTTTCACCTATTCCAGCTGCCATAGCATATATATGGCTCATTCAATTGCGTTCCTGGTCATTGGTAATTCCCCCCCCACCCCCCAATGTTAATGGTGGGGAACCTGCTGGTGGTGATGGTATTGAATGTTAAGGGCAATCTTACATTTTCCTATTTAACTATAAGCCATAATATAAAATAAAAGGATTTGATGAAGTAAGTACAGAATGTTTAATTTTGAAATGGGGGCTGAATATGTCTGGAATATCTGATCCACCTATCCTCAGTCTCTGCTTCTAAACTTGTTTCACCTTGATGTGCGATCAGTAACTACTGAAACGAAGGAGTAGTCCGAATTGAAGGCTTTAATCTACAAGAAGTGTTCCCAGCAGCTTGAGTACAGAAAGAATGATGGCTGCTGGGAAACACACGGGTTCCTATACTCCGCCTCATGGGGCGGAGCTACCTTCATCTTGACCAATGAGAAAGCAACACTTGGGCCAATGAGCAGCGAGCCTTCTCCACCAATAGTAACTCACACTCCCAGGTACCGTAGTACCCCTAGTCATGCTACCACACACCCGAAGATGACACTTGGCTCCAGATTTGCGACCTGGTCAGGTCTTGCTGGTGAACAGGAAGTAAAAATCCCTGACACTCTGCAATGGCACAGAATAGCCACTACAGTAGTATTTGGGATATATGTATATATAACATATATTATATAAGAACTGATATTAAGGTGTGGCATATAGTCAATTATAATCCCTCTTCTTTCAGAGCATTTTGGCAAGATTCGAGCAATACAATGGTACCAAAAGGTTTTCTGCAGGACAAGGAGAAACATTCTCAAACTGCGCCTCTTACCACCAGGATTATGGGTGGAATTCTCCGCTTGAGAAACTAAGTGCTGACGCTGAGACTGAATGACGAGTTTCCTATGTTGACAAAAGCTGTGTCAGTCCCAGAGCGATTCAGGACCGGTTAATGGGCTAGCACCGGCGCCATGTGGAATTCTCTCATTTCCAATGCATGCCGATCCTCATCCCAGCCAAGATGATGGCACTGGTTGTGGTGGAGCATGCCCATCCTGTTGATGGGTGATGGGTCAGCTGGGGCTAGAGGGAGGTGGCCTGGGGCGCGCGGGGGAGGAGGGGTGGAGGAGGGGGGGGGGGGAGGTGGGAGGGGAGAGGAGGGAGGAGGAGGAGGAGGGGGAGGAAGGGGGGAGGAGGGGTGGGGAGGAGGGGGGGACCCATATGACCTGTGGTTCTAAGTTTGCAGTGGGCAGTCAGGCAGCCAGCCTTGCAAGCTGCGGGAATAGAAGTCCATGCCAGTCCATCCCAACTTCATAGCCCACCTCCTGGTCGCCCCTCACTACTACCTCCGGCACTGACAGATGCACCCTGGCCACAGGCACAACCATCGGCACACTATAGCAATGTTGGGTCCTTTTCGTATCCCTTCTCTCTCCCTCAGAAAACATGACGCCTGTTTGCCGATTTCAAATACCACGGGCGTGATTCTCCGAAACGGAGAGAAACAGCCGACGCCGGAGTGAAACCCGGAGTGTTTCACTCCGGCGTCGGAAGCCGTTCCTCTCCCCCTGGGGGGGCTAGGAGCGGTGGTGCACAAATATCGGGCGCCGGGAATGACGCTTGTGTCAAAGCGGTGCGCCGGGAATGACGCGGCCGGCGGCACCTAAGTGACGTCAGCCGCGCATGCGCAGGTTGGCCAGCTCCAACCCGCGCATGCGCGGTTTCCGTCTTCCCCTCTGCTGCCCAGCAAGACATGGCGGCTTGATCTTGCGGAGCGGCAGAAGGAAAAGAGTGCGTCTCTTAGTTGACACCGATCGCGGGCCAGACATCTGATGAGCACGCTCGTGGTGCTCGATACTCTCTCCGCCCCCCCACAGGCCCCACACTTACCTGTCACGCGATGTTCACGCCGGCAGTGACCAGGTGCGGTTGTCGCTGGCATGTACCGGTCGGGGTCATCAGAATCACCGGTCACCGTGAAAAACGGCAAGCGGCGATTCTCCGAGCGGCGTGTCTCAAACCGCGACACGCCATTTTGGGGGGGGGGTGGGAGAATCGCGGGGGGTGCCAGGGCGGCGTGGCGTGATTCGCCCGGCCCTCCCGTGATTCTCCCCCCCGGCGTGGGGAGCGGAGAATCGCGGCCCACAAGTGAACCTCGCCATCGGTAATTCCGCCTGGCGGAGGCGGCATATTGCGGGCGGCCTGGAAATTGCCAAGTCGGGCCCGTTAATGATATGGCAATGGCATTTACTGTACAATTTGCATGTCCTCGCCAGCATACAGCATAGAACACATTCACCCCGCTGTCGAGGGACTAGAGCATGGCACCTGGCAGCAACTTCAATTTTTGGCTGACGCACGATTCTGCGCCCAATCATATTTTGCAATTGCAGCACTGGCCGATGGAGAATCCCTCCTAATATATACTTTCCTCCTACTAACTCCTAAAAATGGGCCACTTCTTCCCGGTAAAACATTTCAACTTCCAGAAATGAATGGCAAAAAATACAGACATGGCAAAATGCTGCTAAACGTCATTTGATAACATTTTGATCAAAGAAATACCAAAATATTGATCTTTCAGGCAGGAAGGTGTGTTTAATTTAATATAATTTAGTAGGTGCTGGAAATTGATTTTGTTAACACTGACACAGCATAAAATGACTGGGGAAGTGTGTTAGTGGGTGGGGTGGGTTGAATTTTACTCACCTCTTGCAGGTTGAATGGTATTTAGTTCTTTAGGACACATTTCTTTAGGTAATAGTTTTTCCTGACACAATGTATTATGAAATGCTTTATTTTGCAAAAAGGAAAGGGGGCGTTTAATGTGGACCAATTTATTTGAATTATGGCTTGTAGACATTTGAACAAAGAAGCTCAGAACGAGCTGAGAGACACATGAATAAGAGAAGAAATCCTTCTGGCACAGGGCTCTCTACTCTATAACATTAAACGGCGATGGCAATTTTGAAACATTGCTTTGTTCTCTGTTGGTTAGCCAATAATAAATGCACAAAATTCCAGATCAAGGTTTTAATCCTTTGTGTGGCAAGTGAAGAGCACAATGAGCCAAGCCAGCAGCGTTGCTCAGGAGTTCAAGAACCGCAGTGATAAATGTTAATTTTCTCAACCTCCCCCCAAATTTGTGGTGGCAGAGGGAGTTTCAGGCTGTGTTAGCATGGAGGAGTCCTGGACAAACAAAGGGTCTGTACTGCTGCATATTAACATTATGTAGCACTTGAGGTGGCATTCCCCATCCCCCTTCTCCTGCTGTCACTTCCATATTCTGCTGCCAAAGATGTTCAATCAGCAGTGTAAGAACCGCATTACTGAAGCAGGAACAGCATTCCTTTCCTTCCAGAGATTGCATCTTAGTCAGCGCTGCAGTCCCAGCACCCAACTCTTGCTCTTTAGCATAATGAGTTACATTATTGCAAAGAAATAGGCTGGGAAAATATTTAAATATTCACGTAAATGTGTCTACTTCAGCAGCTTATTTTTTTAAAATAATAAAAAATAATTAAGAAATTCCACTCCTTTTTGGGTTGTAAATTCACATCCAGAGGCACCGTCGCCTCACACTGCTCTGGGACTGTCCAATAGAGGGAGCAGGTACTGCTTCAATCTTATGCTTTCCACATTGCCCTATTGAAGAGGCATGGTTAGAGAAAGCCTGGCTCCACTGAATGTTCCATCAGTTGTAATCACCAAAGGCCTAATGGATGTATGTCCGGAGGAAGAGCAGAGTATGTGTCATACGATATCACATGTTACCCCAAGACCTAGTAATGTAACAGGTTGGATTCAATTTGAATTGGTTTTTGGAGCAGGCAAGGAGCTGGATTAGGCTTTACCCCTATCTACACTTTGAGCCCTGGCTTTGTATCTCGGAAAAAGGAATATGTTTTTTTTTTAAAATAGATAAGAGAAACATGTAGTTGTTTGTACAACCTGCTCGGTCTGCATAATGCATGCCCCAGAACTGGATTTAGTACCTACCTCACTGCCCTCCCACACGCATCATTTAACTGACCTCACCACCAGAATTTGTGAGGGTTGGGCAGGTTGTGGAGAAGGATTTCCTCCTAAAGTAACTCAAGCAGGCAATGGCACCATCAAAACGTCTACATTTAGCAATATGGTATGATAATGGCAATAGCATTTAGCATGTATTCTGCTACATCTGTTACAAAAAAACTCAGCAATAATAAGAATATTTGGAAAAGTATAGAGCTCTTAATATTGGTAACATAGATGTTTACAGCATGGAAACAGGCCCTTTGGCCCAGCTTGTCCATGCCGAATAATTAATTGCATCTTCCCATGGTAAATGCTGGAGGTACTGCAAAATAACCACCCTTTCAGAGAATACTTATGTTATGTATCAAAGATAAGTTCCCGCTGGTTGTGGTGAATGTGTAACCACTATAATTCACACTGTACATTACTGTGTCCCTGTGGGCTCCATCTGTGAGCCGTTGCGTGGCTCTGCCCACAGGGGGAGATGAGGAGCATATACAGGGCTCCGTCCCCGACAGGAAGTATAAGTGCTGCGGTCCTGCGAGTCCGCCTCCAGTTCAGCATGAGCGCAGGCAGGCTCAGTTGTAAGCCGATTAAAGACACAGTTTACTCCAACTCGTGTTTCTGGTTGAATTGATGGTCGCATCACTGGTTTAGTGTCACGTGATGTGTAGTGAAGTCCTTAGAGTGTTTGCAAGGCTTTGGGGAGATTACCATCTTTGATCGTATTGCGCAACACATTTAATAAATCTCTCATTGTGTTTTACAAGAATCCATAGTGTGGGGACCTCCATAACTTTTTTCTTTGTGGCAACAAATAAATATAACAATTTAATATGAGGATTTGTAAACTACACAGTGACACACTGGAATTTTCATCTTACATTTTGCTCGTTGCCCTGTTTTTCTTTTTTAATTCAATCCCAAGGTGTTGAGTCACTGGAGAATCCGGCATTTACTGTCCATCCCTAATTGTCCTGAGAAAGTGGTAGTGAGCCATCCAGAACCGTTCCAGTTCGATGAAACCACATGATTTTTTTTCAGGTCGCTTCAGAGGGCAGTTGAAAGTGAACCACATTGGGACATATGAGCCTGACTCTTGGAAATTTCCAGTGCATTCAGCTGGTATTCACTTCCAGAAATACAATTAAGTCAATGATTTCAAATGAAACTTGTGATTTAATTAACAGCTGAATAATTGGGATAAGTGGATAGGACTTCGGAACAACAAACAATAAATTTCGACATGTCTATTTTGAAACAATGAAGCTGGGGAAAATGAGGGTGATGTCTATATAATTATCACAACATTAGGATCAAACTGCTGTTTCAGCACAAGCATGGTAAATACTAACTTTTCGTTTTGGCGGAAAGGGACTTCTATTTGTATTGACCTTTTCATAACCTCAGAATGTCACATGCTGCAATTGCAGCCAATGAAGTATTTGTGAAGTGTAGTTAATTTTGAATGTCAGAATCCCAGCAGCCAATTTGTGCACAGCAAGGTTCTCCAACACTGATAGGCTATCTAGAAGAAAAATGTTTGAAATGCAAGCTCAGAACACCGGTACTCCCTTGAAATATAATTGCCCCTGAAGCAAAAAACTCTTCAAGAAGGAAAAAGCGAACTTGTATTTGTATTCGACTTTTCAAATCTGCAGGATACCCCAAAGCACATTACAGTCAGTGAGTTGCTTTAACATTGTAATGACTGTTGCGATGTAGATAAACTTGCCAACCAAGAGTACAGAGAAAAATAAAAAATAAAATGTTCTTTTGGTGGGGTCGGTTGAAGGATAATTACTGGGCAGTACTCAGGGAGAGTTTCTGCTCCTCTTCGAATAAAGCCCCGTGACAGGGGACGGGTGTGGTGAAAGGCTGGGTGGGTGGGTAGGTGAAGGCTCCCCATCTAATTAAGGACGGCAGACAAACTGTCAAAGCTGGAGGGCCAATCTGTGTTTGACAGCCAAGTTCATAATTACCACTGTGAAATCTTCTGTTCTGGAAAACAAAGATATTTGTGAAATGCCAATTAAAAAACATTATGCAAGGGATGTGGGTGTCGCTGGCTAAGCAGGCATTTATTGCCCATCCCTAATTGCCCTTAAGGTGGGGGTGAACTTCCCTCTTGAACAGCTGCAGTCCCTGTAGTGTAGGTTTACCCACAGTGCTGTTAGGGAGGGAGTTTCAGGATTTTGACCCAGCGACAGTGAAGGAGTGGAGATACATTTCCAAGTCGAGGTGGTGAGTGACTTGGAGGGGAGCCTCCAGGTGGTGGGGGTCCCAGGTATCTGCTGCTCTTGTCCTTCTAGATGGTAGTGGTCATGAGTTTGGAAGGTGCTGTCTAAAGAGTTTTGGTGAGTTACTGCGGTGCATTTTGTAGATGGCACACAAGGCTGCCACTGCTCGTCGATGGTGGAGGGAGTGAGTGTTTGTGGATGGGGTGCCAATCAAGCAGGCTGCTTTGTCCGGGATGGTGTCAAGCTACCTGAGTGTTATTGGAGCTGCACTCATTAAGGCAAGTGGAGAATATTCCATCACACTCCTGACTTGTGCCTTGTATGGTGGACAGGCTTTGGAGGGATCAGGAATTGAGTTACTTGCTGCAGGATTCCTCGCCTCTGACCTGCTCTTGTAGCCAAAGTATTTAAATGGCTAGTCCAGTTCAGTTTCCGGTCAATGGTCACCCCGAGGATGTTCCTAGTGGGGGTTTCAGCGATAATAATGCGATGGTTAGATTCCTCTTGCTGGCGATGATAATTGCCTGACACTGGTGTGTCGTGAATATTACGTGCCACTTATCAGCCCAAGCCTCGATATTGCCCAGGTCTTGCTGCATTTGAACATGAACCACTTCAGTATCTGAGAAATCGTGGATGGTACTGAACATTGTGCAGTCAGCAGCGAACATCCCCACTTTTGACCTTATGATGGAAGGAAGTTAATTGATGAAGCAGCTGAAGATGGTTGGGCCTAGGACACTATCCTGAGGAACTTGTGCAGTGGTGTCCTGGAACATAGGTGATTAACCTCCAACACAACAATCCTCATCTGTGCCAGGGATGAATCCAACTTGTGGAAGATTTTCCTCCGATTTCCATTGAGTTCAGATTTGCTAGGGCTCCTTGATGCCATACTTGGACAAATGTTCCCTTGATGTCAAGGGCAGTCATTCTCTCCTCATCTCTGGCATTCAGCTCTTCCACGTTTGAGCTAAGGCTGTAATGAGGTCAAGAGCTGAGTGACCCAGTAGCAGGTTAATTGCTGAGTAAGTGTTGCTTGATAGCATTGTTAATGACTCTTCCATCACTTTGCTGATGATTGAGAGTAGACCTGTCGGGCAGTAACTGGCTGGATTGGATTTGTCCTGCTTCTTGTGCACAGGACATACTTGGGCAATTTTCCACACTGCTGGGTAGATGCTGTTGTAGCTGAACTGGAACAGCTTAGCTCGGGGAGCAGAAAATTCTGAAGCACAACTCTGCAGTACTATTGCCGGAATATTGTTAGGGCACATAGCCATTGCAATATCCAGTGCCTTCAGCTGTTTCTTGGTTTCCTGTGGCGTGAATCTAATTAGTTGAAAATTGACATCTGTGATGCTGGAGACCTCTGGAGGAGGCTGAGATGGATCATCCACTCAGCACTTCTGGATGAAGATTGCTGCTAATGCTTCTGCCTGGTCTTTTGAACTGATTCGCAGGGCTACCACGTCATTGAGGATGGGGATATTTGTGGAGTCTCCTCCTCCAGTGAGTTGTTGGGATAGAGTTATTGGATGTGGCAGGACTGCAGAGATAAGATCTGATCCATTTGTTGTGGAATCACTTAACTCTGTCCATTTATGGGCGGCATGTGGCGCAGTGGATAGCACTGGGATTGCGGCGCTGAGGACCCAGGTTCAAATCCCAGCCCTGGGTCACTGTCCGTGTGGAGTTTGCACATTCTCCCCATGTCTGCGTGGGTTTCACCCCCACAACCCAAAGATGTGCAGGTTAGGTGGATTGGCCATGCTATATTGCCCCTTAATTGGAAAAAAATAATTGGGTACTCTAAATTTATTAAAAAAAAGAAGAAAAAAAACTCTGTCCATTTATTTATTTTATTTCTCCACTGAAGTAAAATAACTTCCACATTAAAATATATTTACAATATTTAAACTTCCATCTGAATCCTATATGTACATCCCACTCATTTCTTTACATCTGCCAAACATTCAATTAGAAGTGAAGCATGTTAAGTGGATTTTATTTCCTGGTTTGTTTGTGAAAATTCTTCAGTGCAATTCGTTGCTAACCCTGCTTGAAAGCTGCACTGTTGCTGCACACCTCGAGATCCCCTTGACTTGGCAGCAGATTCAAACTAACATTAGAAAAAGGGAGGGTCGCCTCCTTTGCTGTGATCTGCTGTGCTGTCCATAAACTGGCACAGCAGCGGGTTAATATACAGGAGGCGGAATGTGATTGGCCCTCATTTTACATAGAACGTCTTTGGACTGTGGGAGGAAACCGGACCACCCGGAGGAAACCCACGCAGACACGGGGAGAACGTACAGACTCCGCACAGACAGTGACCCAGCGGGGAATCAAACCTGGGACCTTGGCGCTGTGAAGCCACAGTGCTACCCACTTGTGCTACCGTGCTGCCTTTCGATGGAGGGGGAAGAACATGCGGCCACACTCGAGAATGACACTGAGCAGGTGCTGGACCAGGAGGGGCTGGAGGACAAACCCGGGTAGTACCCACGGGAACATTTAGAGGATGGAGGACAGATGGCAGCGGCGAGGGTTCAGCACACCTGGGGGATCAGAGAGGCCCTCATCCTCGCCCGCTTCTCATAGGACGTGGCTTCATCTGTCATCACACCACCCTCTCCTCATCCCTCCCACAGTCCCCACAGCCATGCCCTCCCCTTCCCCAATCATCTTGTTGGACCCTCCCAGGGTGTGTGTTACATCACTCCAGAGTGATGTGCCTGTTGACGGCATTGTCAGTGGGTCAATATACAAGACAGGAGGGTGATGATAACCCGCAGTGAGCTGAGCTCTGATGCTCCTCAACCTATCCATAGTCTGACTGCTGAGTGGTCGCTCACACCCATCATGCGGTATACCTTTGCGAGGGGGTCAACTGGGGGAGGGGGGTTCAGGCGACCCGCAGTGCAGCATACATGACGGAGGCTTCACAGGTCTCGGGTGTAATGTGTTCTAATGGTATACAAGTACATTAGTGACTCCAACTGTCCCTAGCTTCTGATGATGCCGCACCCCGTCCTCCCCAAGTGCTCTCTTGGTGATCCTCGACGTGCTTAGCCCTCCATGCTCTACCGCAAGGTCTAGGTTTGTCCCCAGGATACACATCAGAGGTGGATGCACCCTGCTGCTTGCCATGTCCTGTGACCTGTGATGCCCCTGGCGGGTGTCCTCTGTAGGGCCTGGGGCCGAAGGTCACCTGCCAACTTGGTGGTGGAACATGCCTTGCTGTGCCATTCTGTTCCACACGCTGACTCCGAGATGTGCCACTGTCAGCGGGGATGGACGTCGGAGCGCTGGTGACCTCTCTCGTCTCCCTGTAAGGGGGGCTCCTGGACAGCGTCCAGCACTTCCTCCTCCCAGTCGGTGATCGTAGGGCTCTGGGGGGTCACCTCGGGATGGAGCAGCAGAAGGATTGAGCTCCAGATGCCCCTGCTTCATCTGGCTCTGCCAGCCCTGTCAGCTCTCCAATGTCTGCACCATGATGTTGATGCCCCTCTGTGACTGGGACATGCTCTGCAGTGCCCTGGCAAAGTCCACTGAAACTGGGACACATCCCCCAGTGAACCAGACATATTGCCGATGTGCTCAGCCATGGCCATTACTGACTGAGCCACGTCTTGCACACCACCACTCATGCTCCTGACGTGCTGTAGGTTCTCCACTATGGTCGCCACCCTGGCAGTGTTGGCCTCAGTGCCACGCATTGCCAGCGCTATCACCTGCGCCCATATCCTCTGGGACTCCTCCAATCGGCTATGGAGCCGCTGGAGTAACTCTATCAACTTCACCAGCTAAGGGATAGCCTGGTCCAGAGGCCCAGTATCTGACTGGGACTCAGCTGGGTCCTGGGATCTAACAGACCTCCGACCTCTGTCTCCCTTGGATGTTCCAGCCTCCACCTGATGTGCATCTGCAACCATGTGATGTTCCCAGAATATGCCTGTCCACTTCTTTAGCCCACCGAGGTGTGTGTCTATGTGCTGGTGGAGGGTGGAGAAGACAGCCGTGACACATCGAGGGTGGCATCTTCCGTGCTCTCCTCTGAGATGTTCTCTTGGGAGGTGCCGGGGGGCCACCCCAGATGGACCGGCATTGCCACCTGGAGATCCTGTGGGAATATGGACATGTGGGTAATGAGAGGGAAGGATTATCATGCAGGCATGAACAATACACGTGTGACAGATCAACTGAGTGGGGGCCGGTTGATCCTCTCTCCCCCCCCCCCCCGTACAGGCAATCTGGGGCTGGGGGGCTGGTGTAGTGCAGGGGGTGAGTTTGTGATGATTTGCAGTGACGGAGATGGCTGGCCACGGGACTTCGCTAATGGGCCACCTACTCAGGATTTATTTCCAACAGGAGAACATAGTCTCCCAAACGAGAATCCCAAAATCCATCCTTGAATAAAGAGACCAAAACTGTTCACTGTGCTCCAGATGTGGTCTCACCAGTACCTTGTACAGTTGCAGCAAGACTTCCCTACTCTTATACTCCAACCCCCTTGAAATAAGGGCCAACTTTTCATTAGCCTTCCTAGGTATCTGCTATACCTGCGTGCTAGCTTTCATGTGGAAGTAACCCCACGTCTAAGCTGTGTTGGAGCTTTCTGCAGTTTTTCTCCATTTATATAATGCCCTGTTCTTTTGGATATCCCTTCCAAAATGACCAACGTCACATTTTCCACATTATACTCCAGGGCAAGTACTGTGAGCCCCTAAGATTGAGGTTGAGGGGCAAGGGGAATACTATCGGGGTGTGGGGGGGGGGGGGGGGGGGGGGGTGGGGGGGTTGGCGGGGTATGGGTAGTGGTCCCGCACAGATATTGTTCTGGGTATTTAAAATAGTTACTCAGAAGTCAGAGGAAGTTTTATTTCTTCAAAGTTTTTCTGAGTAACTATTGGCATAACCCTGGCAGAAAAAATGAAGTTAGTCATTTGAATTGCTTTGGCGGATAGTTTCCAGCAAAGCACAATTTTACAGGGGAAGTTAGCGCTTCCGGACAAAAACCCTTACCTTGGAACTTCCAAGAGAGATTCGCCAGCGCTTCATTAGATACACCCCCCCTCCCCCCCCCAAAGTGTGACGCTGGGGAGCCAGCAGGTTATGGACCTTTTTTACATTTCTATCGAGAGACAATGGCTGGGATTCTCCGCCGGCGGGTTGCTCTGTTTTGCCGGCAGCCTGGAGGGTTTTGTGACGGCGTGGGGCTGCCCCACAATGAGAAACCCCATTGACCGGCCGGCGTAACGGAGCATCCGCCGGCGGGGTGAAACAGAAATATGGCGCAGCGGGTCAGAGCATTGCGCCCAATATATTCGATAAATATGAATAAAAATAAATCTATTTGGTTGGAGCTAATGATTAGGAAAGGAGCTGTAACATTGCTTGGTATTTACTCTAAACCCCAAATAATGAGAAGAAGATTAAGGAATGTATCTGTAGAAAAACTTCAGAAAAAATTAAAAGTTGTAAGAATAGTAACAGCAGGAACTTGTAACTACCCTAATGTAACCCTAAGGAAAAGGCAAGGTGGATGAAGATTTCCAAAATACGCACAGAAAAATGTCCTTAATCAGAAAGTTTCTCGCTCAATAACGAAGGAAGTATTGCTAATGCTCATTGAGTTCAACACCTTCTTCAGATCATGAACTCTGTCCTCCATCTTTAGCTGTTTTCCCCAAATGCCAATCTGTGTCTTGTTCTCACATTTTCTTTGCTTCCAGTCAGAGCTGACCTTTATTTTGCTGTTCACACCTATTCTGGACCAATGCTTTGCTTCTTTACTCCGACCAATGCCTTTAGTTGATTGACATTTGTGATATAATCTACCACACCCGCTAACCTATCCCATAAACTTCCCTTTTGTTGCACCTGCTTCTCCCCCTTTTTCAACAGCATGAAATCCATCAGATTTCTACCTCTCAAATGCAAATGGAGAGTCATATTCGACTTGAAACGTTAACTTTGGGCGCAATCCAGTGGACTTGAGTTAAAAGTCCACTGAACGGCGCATTTAGCGGGGTGTTTCTTGGCACCTGCCGTGCTGAGAAAGACCTGACTATTCAGCGGCACTTTGCTGTTTTCTTTGGCCTCAGCGACAAACAACTCTTTCAGTCATTTCAAACTACTTGTGGATCTAGATTCCATTTTTAAAGGCAGCCCAATCTTTCAACGTTCTTCCCCCCCCTCCTCAGTGCCCCTCTATGACCTCTGGAACCTCCATGTCATTCAGCTTACCTCTTCTGGCCCCCCCCCCCCCCCCCCCACCCTACCTCTAATGGGCAAGGTCCTCATGCCCGACCCTTTGCATATGCAACCAAGCACTATCAGGGGGCCTGGGTGGCAGTGCCAAGGTACCAGCATGAAAGTGCCAAGGTGCCCAGGTGGAGTTCTAGGGTGCCACCTTACCCAGTGCCCAATAACGCGTAGGCCTCAACACCCCAGCGAGGCCTCCTGAGGTGCCATGACAACTTTTGAACAAGTATCAGATGGCGCCCGGGTGAGGCTTCACTGGCACAACAGTGAATCCTGGGCCCTGGGTGAATCTGGCGAGTGCATATTTAAATGAGCCAAGTCAGGTGTGACGAGGCAGCTGAATGAGGCCCTTTGTTTCTCTTTCCACAGGCTGCCAGATCAGCTGAGTTTTTCCAGCACTGTGTTTATATTCTAGCAGGGCTGAACTGAAAACCAGGCTTGATCGAGAAAGCTGTAATTCAGTAACGACTAGCCTTCAAAGTGGGAATGTTTCGGTTAAAATACCCAAAGCTAGGGTTCCCTGGAGGACAAAAGACATAGAAGTTTAAAATAAACAGAAACAGATGGTTTGTAACAAATATCAGGGACAGAATACAGCAGGAAACCATCAGAATACAGAATGAGGGATGAATTCTCTCCCTCAAAAGTCCTTATTTGAGGGGAAGTACATTGAAGTCTGAGAGGAGGAATTTCTTCACTCAGAGGATGATGAACCGTTGGAATTCTCTACCCCAGAGGGCCATAGAAGCTCAATCATTGGTCAAGGCAGAAATCGAAAGATTCCTCAATATTAATGACATCAAGGGAAATGGGGACAGTGGGAAAATATACATGAGGTTGATGATCAGCCATGATCTGTTTGAATGGTGGAGCAGGCTCGACGGGCTGAATGGCCTACTCCTGCTCCTATCTCCTATGTTCCTTATAATCTTTGTGTGTTGATTATCATAGATAGATGAGACCCAGTTATCCTTATCTTTCCCTGTTTTTGATTTTCTGATTGTCTGACTGAAAAAGTCTTGGATGGATTGAAACTTTATCCAGTTTAATGTCAGAAGCAAACCAAAGCCACCATCTTCTAGATTCCCCCTTCATACCCATGTTCTTCGAGCTTCATCAGTCTCTTCAGTTGCCCCTTCAGGTTCAATTCAAAGACAACCTGACCATCCCAGCTCAAACCGGTCCACTGACAAAGTGTATTCCTTCACCTCTAAAACATCGAGATTTACTCTGGAATACTGATCAGATTGACTCCCTATTTCCATTTTCCGATGGTATTTTTCCAGTCACCATATCATGGCCGTTGGAAAATTCTGGAAAACAATTTGGCCTTCCATTTCCACTTCCCACCTTCAAAAGCATTGCAAAACCTTTACTCTATAACTTTGCATCAGCCTCTCCCAGCAAATATTCCCCCATTGTTTCTGCAACCACCTCAAATGCTCTGATACATTTCCCTTTCACTTGCATGTGAATTCTAACAAGCTACACTTCTTAATCATATTTTGAATTGATATTTGGATCAGGCTGACTGTTATACATGCTGATTCTCATACATTCTGTGACATAAAATGTCACCATTGTCTGTGTGATGGAAAATAAAAGACAGAAAACAGACTCAAAGTGTTTTCCACGATATTCAGTTCTTTGGATTGATATTGCCTCTTTTGAGTCTGCTTAATGACGTGGGGAGACAGCAAATGTTTGTATGTGTATGCCAGTTAAAATGTAACACCTCAAAGAAAATGCTCAGCACTTACAAAGACTTTTATCTTGTATGTTTAGTGTAAATGGAGTAAGCTGTTTGTTGACGCAGACAGTCAGTACCAGTGAAAACAGATGTGTTGCTGTACATGGAAATCAGATATACTGCAAAAGCACAAAGAGGTCTTCATGTTGAATCTGAATGACGGACTGAGCAAATATAATTGTTTTGTGGTTACTATGTAGGTTCAGATAATCTTTTATTTTCACAAGTAGACTTACATTAACACTGCAATGAAGTTACTGTGAAAATCCCCTAGTCGCCACATCCTGGCACCTGTTCGGGTACACAGAGGGAGAATTCAGAATGTCCAAATGACCTCATAGCACGTCTTTCAGGACTTGTGGGAGGAAACCGGAGCAACCGGAAGAAACCCCCGCAGACATGGGGAGAACATGCAGACTCCGCACAGTGACCCAAGCCAGGAATCGAAGCTGGGACCCTGGCACTGTGAAGCCATAGTGCTAATCACTATGCTGCCAGCATCCCTACTGTTAACTAAAACAGTGAACCAAATCCTCCACACAATACTCCTAAACATCAGATTAAGTTGCAGAAGTTACTGAATATAATTACAGCCATTTCTTTTTACAAAATAATTCAATTATATTAAGCAATTGAATTATGTAACGGCCCCGACGTTATTGTCTGAGTTAACAATTAGTTGAGACGTTTTGTTACTGCAGAAAACCCTGAAACATGAAAATAGGATCCATGATCCTCAAATTTATGGTACCGAATTCTTCATTCTGGAATATTATCAAGAATTTATTTTAATTTCTATGGCTGTGGACTGAGAATTGTAATCAAAGTGTAGGGCTGCTTGTCGATGAAAACGCATTCACCAAATTAAAACTGTTATCAGAGCTGCTATTAACAAGCTGTAGCTACCATGGAAATGCTATATTTTATGTTAAAATGTGACAGTACATTCAATTCACACCTATCTTCTATTATGGAGAATGTTCTCGTAGTATCGATTCCTGTCACTAGATGTCACTATGGCAAGTTTCTAATGCATCCTATAAACAAAAGCCAAACAATAAATTGCCGATCTTTTGCACAGTTTTTATGATGCATCGTACAAACAAAAGGACATTGCCTGGAATTCACATAATGTCTTTACCAGCTTCGAGCCATCTTCAGATCATTTTTGGGAAAACTCAAATATTCATTTTCATTCAACATTGTCTGTTAAATCAAGTAATAATGATAATCAGATTTATTTACTGCCAATGCTGTGAAGCACACAATTATAGTGTTAGTAACAGCAGATTAATACAGCACCTAATCTTAAATTTCTAGGAAAAAGAGGGGAATATTGTATATTAAGAAATTCTAATTTAAATTTTAAAATGGAAGCAATTCAACGGATTTCAAACTAAGTCAACTGTCGGTCGAGCTTAGCGAGGTGTTTCTCGGTGGCTGCAGCGCCATGAGAAACCCTGCAATCCAATGGCACTGTGCCTTTTTTTAAGAGTGTGCCACCTTGCTGCCCTCTCTGTGGACCTGTACTAAATGGCACCCTGTTGTGGTCTCACAGGTGCGGCCAGAGAGTCCTGGGCAGCGGATGAATCCAATGTCCGGGTATTTAAATATGCAGATCTGGACCTCAAGCCGGGCAGAACGAGTCAGGAGACTTGCGATCAGTCTGGCATGAGACCGGTTTGGGGTTCTCGCACGATTCACCCCATTATGCCCGGATTCGGGCCCAATAGCACCAAATCGTTTTTAAACTGTTACATGTTTTTTCATTGGTTAAACACAAGTCACCGTGGCAGCTTTCCATCTGTTGTTACCTGTCCAGAAAGCAAGGCAGCCAGAGCACAGATCCGCAGGGTGCTTTATGTTTTTCAAAATGGCGAAGAACAAGTGAAAACACTGTCAGAAAGTCCATGTCTTGATGGAAATGAATCTCTGAAGTGGAGATGGTCGATAGCTTTAAGTTCCTGGGCGTCACCATCACCAACAGTCTGTCCTGGTCCACTCATGTTGATGCAACAGTCAAGAAAGTCCAACAGTGTCTCTACTTCCTACAGAAGCTGAAGAAATTTGGCATGTCTGCATCGACTCTCACAAACTTCTACAGATGTGCCATAGAGAGCATCCTATCCAGCTGGATCACAGCTTGGTATGGCAACTGCTCAGCCCAAGATCGCAAGAAACTGCAGAGTGTGGTGAACTCAGCCCAACGCGTCACAAGAGCTTGCCACTCTCCCATTGATTCTGTCTACACCTCCCGCTGCCTCAGGAAGGTAGACAGCTTTGTCAGAGACCCTCACACCCAGGCTTTTCTCTCTTCCAGACCTTTCCATCAGGCAGAAGGTACTGAAGTCTGAAGACCTGCACATCCAGACATAGGAACAGCTTCTTCGCCACAGCTACAAGACCCCTCAACGACTCCCCCTCAGACTGATCTGTTCCCTGTAAGACACTATTCATGACGCCCTGTGCTGCTCTTGCTCATGTATTTTCTTTGTTTGACTCTTGTTCCACACTGTAACCAATTACTTATTTGTCGATGCACTTTGGCGACTATTCTTTTTGTCTACTGTATACGTACTATGCACATTCCCTTGGCCGCAGAAAAATACTTTTCACTGTACTGGTACATGTGACAAATCAATCAATCAAATATGGAGTAAACATATTGCAATAATTATTGTCATCATTGCATGTGGATTTTGTTGAGATCAGAGAGCACATGAGTGGTGGATGAGGAAAACTGCTGATACATTAATGACCTGGACTTGAGAACAGAGGGTGTAATTTTACAGATCCCACAAAGCTTGGAAATCTCATAAACAATGAGGAGAGTTTCAGATTTCGGGAGGATACAGACTGATTAAATGACAAGACACATTTAAAACGGGAGTGCAAAGTGACGCATTTTGGAAAGGAAAAATGAGGAATGGCAACATAGACTAAATAGTAACAATGTTAAATGGCGGCAAGAAAACATAGGGATCACATACACATTTCATCGAAGGTGGCAGAACAAGCTGATAAAACTATTTTAAAAAACACAAAAATTGTGGTTTTATAAAATAGAGTACAGAAGGAAATTATTGCTAAGCGTGGGTTTCCTCCGGGTGCTCCGGTTTCCTCCCACAGTCCAAAGATGTGCGGGTTAGGTGGATTGACCATGCTAAATTGCCTTTAGTGTACAAAAAAGGTTAGATGGGGTTACGGGGATAAGGTGGAGGTGTGGGGATAGGGTGGAGGTATGGGCATAGGTAGGGTGCTCTTTCCAAGGGCCGGTGCAGACTCGATGGGCCGAATGGCCTCCTTCTGTACTGTAAATTCTATGACTCTATGATTCTAAATCATTGCTTCTCCCTCCGCTGGAGCACTGAGTTCAATTCTGGGCACCATACATTGGGAAGGTGGTCAAGGCTTTGGAAAAGGTGCAGAGGAAATTTAGTAGAATGGGACCTTGGATGAGAGAGTTATGTGGAAAGGTTTGAGAAGCTGGAAACGATCTCCATTAAGTAGGCTACAGGAAGATCTAACAGTGGAGCTCAAAATTAAGAGGAGTTTTGATGCAGTGTGTTGGGAGAAATTAGCCAACTGGTGGTGGTGGGGGGGGGGGGGGGGGTCAGTAACCAGAGGACAGATTATGATAATTGGCAATAAAAAGGCAGAGGCTAATAAAGAGAATTTATTTTCGGTTGTATTTATTTGTTCTGAAATATTGGTGGGGGGGGGAGACCGGGGGAGAACATCCTGCACATGCTCAGTTGCAGTCTCACGTGTCAGGCTCAGAGAGCAGAATTTTATAGCCCCTCCCACCACCAACATTTTCCAGTCCTGCCGAAGTCAATGGACAATATTTTCCAGCCCCATCCTCACCGCTACATGACTGTAAAATTCTGCCCAGAGTGTCAGCTGGCTGCATTAAGCAAGCTGGCTTGACACAGACCAGCAATAAAGAGGAAAGTTAACCATTTTTAGGTCTGTGCAGTCCTCAACAAATTGCAGGCTTTAGTATTCAATCCATCTCTCCTTTAGCAAATACACTCTCTGTAAAACATGCTTCTGGGGATTCAGAAAATGATAGAGATATCAGTAAATTAGATTCTAAACTTAGAATGTAAAGAATTGATTGTAATATTTAATTTAAGGTTATTTTTTAGTGATAAAGAAATTTTGACTAAAAGTTTAAGAAACAGTTAAATTCTTCACGAAGGGCTCAAAATAATACCCTGAGATTAAGAGTGTCGTTATCGAGCAGATGAGCTACCCATGCTGTGCAGCACCACCTGTCATACACTGAATATCGCCTGAGGAGGCAGCACTCATATTAATCTCATTAGGCTGAATTATGATACTCAAGGTGGGCAGCAGGAGTCGGGAAAATTCCCGAATTTGTACGGCCGCCCAAGGGAAAAATGGCTCTGGAGGAAGGAGCTTCATTGGTGGGTGGCGGGAACAGCCTCAGGTCAGGCCAGCTGACCCCTGCAAACAATTTAAATGCTGAAATCTGCCTTTTGCAGGAGCGTCCACACAGCTGATGTTCACTGCAAAGATCCATCACACCCTGCCAGACATGTACTCAGCTTGGCTACATGTCACAGCACTACATAGTAAGTGAATTGAGCATGACACCTCAGGGGCTGGTATCAGGACCCCACATGCACATCTTTAATATTCAACCATAATATTCAACCACCAGGGGCTGGTTTAGCACACTGGGCTAAATCGCTGGCTTTTAAAGCAGACCAAGGCAGGCCAGCAGCACGGTTCAATTCCTGGACCAGCCTCCCCGAACAGGCGCCAGAATGTGGCGACTAGGGGCTTGTCACAGTAACTTCATTGAAGCCTACTCGTGACAATAAGCGATTTTCACATGACATTCTACCTGTCCATAACCATGACAGCAGCACACTGTCCTCAGGGCATGTGTGACTCCAAAGGAATATTTCATCGGGGTCCCATAGGCTCCAGACCATAATGTAAATTCTGGGGTGCTCGCACACAAGCACAGAATACATAACCCATGAACCAGCCTCCCTCACAATATAAGTCTTTGCATTGTAAAGACGGTGCTGAGCTGCCATCTTGAAACTCTGCAGTCCCTGTGGTGCAGTTATACCCACAGTGCTGTTATGGAGGGAGTTCTAGGTTTTGTCTCAGCGACAGTGAAGGAGCGGTGATATATTTCTAAGTCAGGAATCGACCAGAGCAAATGCCGGCAATATGTTTTCCTTGGTTGGATAGTCCTATGTGTGTGATTGGAGGGGAACTTGGTGATGTTCCCATGCATCTACTACTCAAGTCCATCAAGATGGTAGAGTTCAAAGGTTTGGAAGGTGCTGCCGAAGGAATCTTGGTGAGTTGCTACCCTGCATTTTGTGGACAGAACATTAGTGCATCAGTGGTGGAGGGAGAGAATGTTTAAGGTGAAAGCTGGGGTGCCAATCAAACTGGCTGCTTTGTCCTGGATGGTGTCAAGCTTCTTTAGTGTTGATGCAGCTTCATGCACCCAGGCAAGTGGAGAGCATTTCATTACACCCCTGACTTGAGCCTTGTAGATGGTGGACAGGCTTTGGAAAGTCAAGACGTGAGTTACGCATTGTAGCTATAGCATTTATATGGCTAGTTAAGATCAGTCTCTTGTCAATTGTAAGCTCCAGGATGTTGATTGTGAGGGATTCAGCAATGGTAATTACACTGAATGTCTAAGGGAGGTGGTTAGACTCTCTCATGTTGGAGAAGGACATTGCTTGGTGCTTCTGTGGTAATAGTTACTTTATGCTGTCCAGTTTAGAGTTCCCGGATTTCTGTTGGCGCTTCCATCCTATCTACACGTTCTGATACTGCACAGGATCACTCTTGACATGATGTCCAGGCCTCGGTTAGTAACTCGTTAAATTCTTCACTGTCTATTTGAATATTATTCTCAGAAACACTTGCAGGTCCTTCTGTCACAGATTCCTCAGTCAAGGGCCCGGTTGAAAAGGGCCCCACTGATACGCCAATTGGTCCACTTAAGGCCTCACAAGCTTCTCGCCGCAAATGAGGGCTCACCAACTGATTCCCCGGGACCACACTCGCCAGCCCCCCCCCCATCTCTCCCTCCCCCCCCCCCCCCCGCTAACAAAGTCAAGCAGCACTTGCTCAGCCAACCCCAGCAACAATTGCGCCGAGGAGACCAGCCCCAAGATTTGGGCACGCTGACCCGGGGAGGCTCCCAGATACAGTGGAAGCCAGAAGGGATGCCCTGTTCCCCCAAGGGTCCGGAGGGTGAGCCATAGGACAACCAGTGTCGCCTGGGACTAGATGGCAACAGTTCTGAGCTCAAGGTGCGACCAGGTGGACTGGCCTCCAGTGCCGAAGAAAGATCAATGACTTACACAGGGAAGCAGGATTTGTAGACACCAATGCCCCCCCCCCCCCCCCACCTCCCATAGCCCAAAGGGAGCATCCACACCCCCCAACTCTCGATTTGACCCCAACCCTCCCTCCACACCACTCCCGCTTCAACCCCCCAACGCTCCCTTCACATCCCCTTCTCACCACTGTGAACGATGCATGTGGCTAGCGATGCCCCCTCTGTGTCTCCTCAGGAAAATCTCTACCATAATCGCTGGGAGAGGGCCCAGACTGATGGTGGGTTGCCGGACTTGAGAATCCTTACCCACTTCGAGGAGTGGGCCCTAGAGGTGACTGGTGTGGTCGAGGACAGATCGGTCAGTCACGCGGAGGCAGGCGGACGTCACAGAGGTGAGGAACCCCCGGGATCCACCCGGAGGTCTTGTCAAACGTGAGTTGTTATTGCCTTACTGAGGACCCATCCCTCGCACTGACGTGTCCATTCTCCCGCAGGGCCTCCTGTCGACGGCGACGGCCCATCCCGGGCAGCACCCTCTCCTGATTCCGAGGAGACCATCTTGGAGGAGAGCTATGAGGATGCCACCATTATAGTCACGGCACAGCTATCATCCCCACCCTCCACCAGCGCAGATACACACATCTCGCTGGGAAATGTTAGTGGACTGGCTTCGGGGGGGACAATCTGGTGAGCACCACACTGCTGATGCTGCACATCAGGTGGAGGCAGGAACCCCCAGGCGAGACTGCAGCCTTACGGCTGGGACCCAGCCTGATGCTGAGCCTGTGGAACAGAGTTACCCTGGGCTGTTGGGGATGATAGGGAGCAGCTGGAACATTCAGAGGGAGATGTCAGTGTCACCCCAGCAGATCCATAGTTGATTGGAGGAATCCAGAGGCAATGGGCGCAGGAGATGTCACCGGCAATGCGTGGCACCGAGGCTAAAACTGTTAGGGTGGCGATCGCTGTGGAGAACCTAGTGCACAATGTCAGAACCATGAGTGAAGACTCCAAGGCGTTGTGTAGTCGGTGACAGCCATGGCTGAGGGTCTCGGCAGAATGTCTGGCTCGCCCAGTACCAGGTTGATCTTGATGAGGTTCTGCGGGACATGTCCTGCTCTTGGATGGGAATGGCCGAGGCGATGCGGGGCTTGTACCAATCATAGGTGGGCATTGCCGACGCACTGCAGAGCATGGTTCAATCACTGACAAGCACCGTCGAAGACGTTAACTTGGTAGTGCGGACCACGGGGAACAACCAGGGCTGGCAGAGCCAGATGATGCAGGGGCAGTCAGGACTCGTATCAGCTGCCCCTCCACCCCAAGGTGAACCCCAGGGCCCTATGGGAGGAGGGGCGCTGTCAACCCGGACCCTGTCCCATGGAGTGGTGATGGTGGCCACCAGCTCCCCCAAGTTCCATCACTCTGATGAGGCCGCATCTCAAAGTCAGCACATGGGAAAGGGCAGTACAGTTGTGCACGTGCCGCCAACAAGTGAGCCAGGGTCCGCCGGCCTCAGGGCCACCCGAGGACGCCTGCCAGGGGCAGCGAAGGCCATGGGTCATGCCTCCACTTCAGGTCTGCATCCTGGGGACACACCTAGACGTAGCGGTACATCTAGGAGGGAAAAGCACGTTGAGGATCACTGAGGGCACCGGGGGAAGGGGTGGTGGGGGGCACCATCAGGAGAGTGGGGGCTTGTATTCCACAATAAATATCCTTGTGCACAAGCAGGATGATGCCTCTGTCACTTTCTTCCACAATGCAGCCCAGCACCTCTTAACCCTTGATCGATCTCGCCCTCCCCACGGCACTCACCCACCTCTGGCCATGGACATGTCCTCAGATCTGTGTCCCAGCCCCTGGGTGTTCAGATGTTGTTGGCTGCTGTGTGTGTGGTGTTGCCTCCCGCAATGTTTAGGCACGGTGTCCAGGCGTGCTTGTTAGGTGAATTGGACATTCTGAATTCTCCCTCAGTGTACCCGAACAGGTGCCGTACTGTGGCGACTAGGGGAATTTCAAAGTAACTTGATTGTAATGTTAATGTAAGATTACTTGTAACATTAATGAAGATTATTATTATTATTATTGAGGTGTGATTGGGATGCTAGGCAATGACTCCCACATGCTACATGGCCCGTCCACCCACGCGAATCGACTTGGGATACGTGTAGTGCTCAGTTAACCATGATTACCAATTCCCTATTAGTGATAGCCTTAGCCACATGTTAAGAGGCATCAGCAGTTGGTGGGGGTTACAGGTCAGTGGGGCAGACAGGCAGGGACAAGGATTTCCCCCAGAATGGGCAAACATGATCCAGGAGTTGGCATGGTGGTGCCTTGAGGGGTTGCCCAGCCGTTGCCGCCCCCAGTGCCTCCTCCCCATCCTCCTATGGTAGCCTACCCCTGTGGAGGGTCCCTCACCCCCAGCCAAGGGTCCCGCAGCCCCCGCTGAGCACTGGGGTGACTGCCCAGCACAAGTGGGCTCTTTGCCTGTGACCAAAGATGGCTACTCACCTCCTGAGCTCCCCATAGAAGCCCTTCCGCCAGGTTCACATTTTTCAAAAGGAGTACTAATCAGCGCCAGCATGACTACTGACTTGGGAGGCCACTGAATCACGGGAGGCCGTTGGATAGGACGTTGTTCTCGTTAATTGTATGGAAATGGGGCTAGAATGGTGATGATTGGTTTTCCACCACGCTACGGTGAGATGCTGATTTTGCCTACAGGAGCGGGCCGATTGCATCGCAAACTGTTTGCCACCTTGCGCGGTTCTCATTTTTGGCCTCTCCCGCTATTCACCAGCCTCGCTTCACTTGAACGAGAGCGTAATGAGGCCGGAGAATCGCGGCCATAGAGTGTCAGAAGGTGGGTAGTGAGGTGCCATACGGATTTGTGCTAGAATCGCTGCTGTTCACAATTTATATTAATCATTTGGAATTTGCAATTAAAAACACAATTTCTAAATATGAGAATGGCACCAAATGTGGGGGAACAGCCAACACTGAGAGGGGCTGTACTAAATTACAAGAGATCAATAAACTTGAAGAATGGGAAGTTAATTGGCAAATTACTTTAACCTCGATAATGTGAAGCAATTCATGATAGCCTTAGTTATGTCTAAAAAGTTGAAGGACCATCACTTGGCAGTGCCCTGATGAAATTAATATAGCTTCCCAAATTTATGTAAAGTAGAGTACAAGAGGCATGGTGCAATCGCTTGGGTTAAATGTTACTTTGGTATTGGCTGTGAACAGAAACTGCTTTGTCCTCATGTCTCAAGCTGGCTTGTGACCAAGATCTCTATGGCCCTGCACTCTACCCTGGAACACTTAGATAACAAAGACACCTATGTCAGACTCCTATTTATCGACTACATCTCAGCCTTCAACACCATCATTCCTACGAAACTCATCTCCAAACTCCGTGGCCTTGGCCTCGGCTCCTCCCTCTGTGACTGGATCCTGAACTTTCTAACCCAGACCACAATCAGTAAAGATAGGCAACAACAACTCCTCCACGATCATCCTCAACACCAGTGCCCCACATGGCTGTGTCCTCAGCCCCCTACTATACTCCTTATACACCTATGACTGTGTGGCCAAATTCCCCTCCAATTTGATTTTCAAATTTGCTGATGACACCACCATAGTGGGTCGGATTTCAAACAATGATGAGACAGAGTACACGAATGAGATGGAGAATCTGGTGAACTAGCGCGACGACAGTAATCTCTCCCTCAATGTCAAAAAAACGAAGGTGATTGGCATCGACTTCAGGAAGCGTAGTGGAGAACATGCCCCTGTCTACATCAATGGGAACGAAGTAGAAAGTGTCGAGAGCTTCAAGTTTTTAGGTGTACAGATCACCAACAGCCCAACCTGGTCCCCCATGCCGACACTATAGTTAAGAAAGCCCACCAACGACTCTACTTTCTCAGAAGACTAAGGAAATTTGGCATGTCAGCTATGACCATCACCAACTTCTACAGATGCACCACAGAAAGCATTCTTTCTGGTTGTTGGTATGGATCCTGCTCTGCCCAAGACCGCAGGAAACTACAAAACCAGCTTCCCATCCGTTGACTCTATAATTCCCGCTGCCTCAGAAAGGCAGCCAGCATAATTAAGGACCCCACGCACCCTGGACATACTCTCTTCCACCTTCTTCCGTCAGGAAAAAGATACCAAAGTTTGAGGTCACCTACCAACTGACTCAAGAACAGCTTCTTCCCTACTGCCATCAGACTTTTGAATGGACCTATCTCGTATTAAGTTGATCTTTTCTCTACACCTTGCTATAACTGTAACATTATATTCTGCAGTCTCTCCTTCCTTCCCTATGTACGGTATGCATTGTCTGTATAGCATGCAAGAAACAATACTTTTCACTGTATACTAATACATGTGACAATAATAAATCAAATCAATAAAGATGTCCCGTGACTGACAGTAGTGTCAAAATGAGTGGGTTCTTTAGATAAACAACTTAAAGTTAGTACTAAGTTTAAAGGAAGAATATTTTATGATCATATGGAACCCCTAGGTCAGAATAAGGCCTGGTCCCGCTCTCTTGTTTGTGGATAAGCTTTTTGTACTTATTTTTCAATTCTTTTGAATTGTCTTTGAAAAGAATGGATCACCTTCAGTAACAATTTGTGTTAGAGAATTCCACATTCTTCGTTGATTATTTTTTCTACTTCCCCTTTAATTTTTCGTGTGACTATCAAAGTCTTGGCATGAAAACCGTCACCACTGCCTTCACATGAAATCAATGCTCTGTAATCATAGTTCGTTTGAATGTTATCTTAATTCTGTGACCTCTTGTAACAGTCATGCCAACCAGCAGAACATAAATTGGCCAATTTGCTAAGGGGACAGATCTAACTCACAGTAAATGAGATTTGAAATGAATTAAACCATGCTGAGGGGGGAAACTGGAGGTTTGAGGGCACAAATTATTTGAGACATCTAATGTGTCCCCTATTTCTTACAATAAGTGTTATCTTTAATGTAGTGTTAAAAATGATCCATTGTTACAGTTCTGGACACATAACCAAATACCACTGAAAAATGTACAAATACAAAATCAGACACAAATCATGTTTATACATAGCTTTTTGTTACAGTGCTTTTCCATATATGGCACATTTGTATATAGCGTCTTATTTCCTTAGTTCCACTCTTTGTTCCAAGTCCTGGCTTTTCTCCAGCTCCAGAGTACAAACTATTCCATGCATTTGAAAGGAGAATTCCTCTGCTGTTCTGTGCAGTCTGAATTGGGAACGATTCCAGTGACAGACTTCACAACTTATGAACAAATAATTATCTCAATCGTACTTTAATTTTGGTATTTATGGTCACTAATTTTAGATTTAGTATTGCATCTAACCTTTCGCTTTTCAAATCAATCCCTTCTTATCCTGAGCACTGTACATTGATTTTTGAGCCATACTTGCTCCCTGCATTTAGTTTGTCTGATTAAATGCTGTTCACATGTCAGAATATCAACACATAAACCACCTGGAATTTCCATTAGTGCTGGTGGTGGGGGAATTCTCCTGATCTCATGCACAAAACAAGCCAAAAACCTAAATAAACAGCCATAAGTGTTAGTTTTTGCCGTTTTTCAGGGCTTTCTGCCAATATTCCACTGAAGCCAGTGCTGGAGATTGGAAGAAGTCAACTTTTCGCTAAAATGTTTTAAAAGAAAGAAAAATTAGGGACAATGTGCACAATTCACTCGTTTTCAACCTACGTTTTCCCACTGGCGGAGAATTGGGACTGTTTCCTGCTGACGTTAAGAACGAAGCTGATGTGCCATTCAAAGGCACTTTTTTCCAAGGATTGGGTTCTACTCTGGATCAGAGAGGGGCAGGGCCTACACTCGCTGACAGGTCCTGCTTCTCAGAGATTGGGGTGCCATTTTAAAAAAGCACCTGAATATTGCAGTCCACACACCCTCCTTCCTGTCTCCGGATTGCTGGCAAGGCCTACCCCTCCGAATTGCTGGCAAGGGCCAACACCCCTCCCCAATCACTGGCAAGGGACAAGCCCCCCCAATCGCTAGCAAGCCCTCCCTTCAGCCTCCGCTTCAGGGCCCCCTCCCCTAGGAATCCGAAGGGGGAGGGGTCCTTCAGTGGAACTGGAGGTCGGTAGGTGGAGTTTGGGTTGGCCAGGTGGGGCTCAGGTTGGAGGTCTTTCCCAGGATGAGGATTGATTTGCCGGTCTTTTCATTTGTTGGCTTGAAAATCATTAAACTATCTTTTGGCATGTCAAGATCAAAGATCTGTGAACAAAACTGAAAGTATTCTCTCTCTAGCCCTAAAAACGTTAACTGACAGGTGCTCTGTCTGAGTGCTGCTCCGCACCTGTGGTCTTTCTAGGAAGCTCTTCAGAACAAAGAGCCAGCCTCTTTAAAAAAACTGCCATTAGAAAGAACACCTGGTCAAAAGAGGAAGTAAGTCAGGGTTAATGGACCCCTGTAGAGCTATGTAAATAAACAATGGTAATCCTTCCTTTGAAATTGCCTGGGCCTATCAGTCAAGAGGCTTGTAAAAGGCAATGGATCTTGAAATTGAATGTAACCAATGCAGTTCAAAGCTTTTAGGCTGCCAAGCATGCACAGAGGATTCAAAAAGTTAAAAGGGCAATGAAATTGACTGTGATAAAAATGCTTAAAAGTTTTCTACCATATTAAAGAAGAGTCTTTTACCTTCATCTCACAAATGATACATATTGAGTACAATTCTCCGGAAAAATTTCTAAGTGTGATAGCGAGCAGAAATTGACTTAAACTTCCTACCGCTCGGCCCAGAGAAACCGGCAACGCAATTCAACGTTAATCGG
This sequence comes from Scyliorhinus canicula, assembly GCF_902713615.1. NCBI lineage: Eukaryota > Metazoa > Chordata > Chondrichthyes > Carcharhiniformes > Scyliorhinidae > Scyliorhinus > Scyliorhinus canicula. The sequence continues at coordinate 126,784,997 of NC_052147.1, forward strand.
TCATGGGATTCTCACCGCAAATAACGCCTCGCCAGCTGATTCGCCGGAACTGCGCTCGCCAGCCCTCCGATAACAAGGTTGAACAGCACTTAAAGTGCACTTGCTCAGCCAACCCCAGCCAACTCACAATAATGGCGCTGAAGAGACCAGCCCCAAAATTCAGGGGTGCTGACCTGGGGAGGCTCCTGGACAAGATGGAAGCCAGGAGAGATATCCTGTTCTGCCAAGGGTCCCGGATTGTGAGCCACAAGGCAGCTCGTGCTGCCTGGGATGAGGTGGCGGCAGCTGTTAGTTCCAACAATATAATCAAGAGGACTGAGCAGCAGTGCAGGAAGAAGGTCAATGACCTACACTAGGCAACACGAGTGAGTAGAGACCAACACCCCCCCTCCCCCGCCTCGAGACTCTTCCAGCCCCAAGGGAGCATACACTCCCAACTCGCCAAGTGACCCCCAGCTCTTCCTCCCTAATCCCCCAACCATGCCTTCACACCTCCTCTCCCACCACTGAACCACTGGCTAATGATGCCCCCTCTGTGTCTCTGCAGGAAAAGTTCTCTCACAACCATCGGGTGAGGGCCCAGACCAACAAAGGAGTGCCAGACTTAAGAATCCTCACCTCCTTTGAGGAGTGGGCCCTGGAGTAGCCGAGGACAGATCGGTCACCAATGCGGAGGCTGCCAGATGCAAGCAGAGGTGAGGAACCACCGGTCCCCACCCGGGGGACCTGTCAAACGTGAGTTGTTATTGCCTCACTGACTGACCCGTCCCACCCACTGACCACATGTCCATTCTCCCACAGATCCTCCAGCCGATGGCGCCGGCCCATCCCGGGGTGGCCCCCCTCTCCTGACTCCGAGGATGCCACCGTGGTCACAATACAGCTGTCATCCCCACCCCCCACCAGCGCAGATACACGCACCTCGGTGGGACATGTTAGTGGTCAGGATTCTGGGACACAACCTGGTGAGAACCACACAGCTGATGATGCACATCAGCTGGAGACAGGAACCCCCAGGTAAGACAGCAGTCAGAGGTCTCCTGGATCCCAGGACCCAGCTAAGTCCCAGCCTGATGCTGAGCTTGTGGAAGTGGGTTCCCGGAGCTGATGAGAGGGAGCGCCGGGACATTCAGGGGAGATGTAGCGTAGCTCAAGCAGACCCATAGCAGCTTGGAGGAGTCCCAGAGGCTACGGGCACAGGAAATTACGCTGGCAATAAGCGGCACCGAGGCCAACATTGCTAGGGTGGCGATCACTGTGGAAGCCTGTGAACTATATCGGCACCATGAGTGTCGGTGTCCATGGCGATGTGCAGTCGGTGACAGCCATGGCTGAGGGTCTCGGCAGAATGACCGCCTCGCTGGGGGATCTGACCCAGGCTGACCTTGATGAGGTTCTGCTGGACATGTCCCACTCTCAGATGGTCATGGCTAAGGTGCTGTGGAGCATCGCCGAGGGCATTGAAACCGTGGTGCAGACCATGGGGAACCACCAGGGCTGGCAGAGCCAGATGGTGAAGAGTCAGCTGGGGCTGAAGCCAGCTTCCCCTTCGTCCCAAGGTGAACCCAGGACCCTATGGGCACTGATCAGGAGGAGGGGGTGCTGAGTGCCATCTCATGGAGTGGCGACGGTGGACACCAGCTCCCCCGGGTTCCACCCCTCTGATGAGGCCGTGCCACGAGATCAGTACAGGATTCCATGGCTATGCATGTGCCTCTGACAAGTGAGCCGGGGGCCTCCAGCCCCAGAGCCCCCAGAGGACGCCCGCAAGGGGCATCGAAGGCCATGGGTCACGGTAAGCAGCTGGCTGCCTCCACCCCTGCTGTGCATCATGGGGAAACACCAAGATGTAGTTGTAGAGCTAGGAAGGCTAGGAATGTTGAGGATAAAAGCAAATTACTGCGGATGCTGGAATCTGAACCAAGGAGAAAATGATGGAAAATCTCTGGCAGCATCTGTAGGGAGAGAAAAGAGCTAACGATTCAAGTCCAGCTGAACCTATGTCAAAGCTGGACACGTTGAGGATCACTGAGGACACCGGGTTGGGGGGGGGAGGGGGAGTACAGTGGTCAGCACAGTTCCTTCACAGCTCCATGGTCCCAGGTTCGATTCCCGGCTCGGGTCACTGTCTGTGTGGAGTCCGCATGTTCTTACCGTGTGTGCATGTGTTTCCTCCGGGTGCTCTGGTTTCCTCCCGCAGTCCAAAGATGTGCAGGTTAGGTGGATTGACCATTCTAAATTGCACTTAGTGTCCAAAAAGGTTAGGTGGGGTTACTGGGTTATGGGGATAAAGGGGATAGTGTGGAGGCGTGGGGCTTGGATGGGGTGCTCTTTCCAGGGGCTGGTGCAGACTCGATGGGCTGAATGGCCTCTTCTGTACTGTAAATTGCATTATATCATCACCATCAGGAGTGGGGTGTTGTACATCACATTAAACACCTTTTGCACAACCATTATGATGCCCCTGTCACTTTCTTTCACAATGTGGACCGACCCCCGGACCCTTTGCCCATCCCTCCAGGCATCCTCCCCTCCCCGGGATGCTCACCCACCCTCCAGCTGTGGACATGTGCCCAGAGCTGTGTCTCATGCCCTGGGTGTTTGGATGTTGCCTGTGTGGTGTTGTCTCCCACAGTGTTCAAGCACTGTGTCCAGGCATCATGGTGTGATTGGGATGCGAGGGAATGACTCCCACATGTTATATGGCCTGCCCACCCACGGTAAACCACTTGGCATGTGTCAAGTGCTCACTTAACCACGATTGCCAATTTCTTATTAGCGATAGTCTTCAGCCGGGCAGCCCGAGGCCTCAGCAGTGGGGGTTATGGTTGATCGGTGGGGCAGGTGGGCGGGGTTAGCCCCAGAATGGGGACACACGATGCAGGAGTTAGCTTGGTGGTGCCGCGAGCGATTGCCCCCCCCCCCCCGCCCGGTTTCCCCCCTAGTGCTCTCTGTGGATTCACACGGTATAAGTTACCAATGTCACTCTGTTCCCATTGTATATATGTACCGATATTGTAAGTGCAGTTGCACTACCTGACCACCAGGGGGAGTAGCTCTGGGAGTACTCGAGAGTTTGTACTGGGCTCCCCCTTGGCTCCGCCCAGAACTCCTCCCCCTGGGGCTGCTATATAAAGATCCGTGCCGCAGAGCCAGCCGGCCAGTTCATCGAAAGTTCAACGGCGAACAGGCTGGCTCTGTTGTAAGTATATTAAAACTGCTATTCTAATCCTACAATCACGTGTCCGTAGAGTTGATGGTTCCATCACTCTCTACGCCCCACATGGTGGCCCACCCCTGCGGAGGGTCCCCCACACGCAGCCGAGCATCTCATCTGTCCCGTCCCCTCCTCCAAGCACTGGGATAGCAATCCAAGTGCCCCTGGGCTCTTGACCTGTGAGCAAAGATGGCGACTCACCTCCTCGGCTCTCCACAGAAGCCCTTCCGCCAGGTTCACGTTTTTCAAAAGGAATACTAATCAGCGCCTGTGTGACCACTTGCTGGGGAGGCCACTGAACGACAGAAGGCCATTGGATATGGGATCACGCTGTTGGATATGGGGCTTTAGTGATTTCTCGTCACGCTACGGTGAGATCCCGATTTCCCCTACGGGAGCGGGCTGGTTGCATCACAAACTGGCGGCAGGCGCGGATCTTGTTTTTGGCCTCTCCCATTATTCACCGGCGTCGTTACGCTTGAGCGAGAGCACAATGAGACCGGAGAATCACGCCCATTTACATGATGAAAGACAGTTTAAAAGTTTTACAAAGAGAAGACTTTCACTTTCTTCTCACGGATAATTGATATTGCTGTGCTGAAAGACAGTTTAATAATTTTCAAGGCTACAGATGGGAAGATATGTCAAACAACCCCATCCTGGGGAAAACACCCAATCTGAGCCCCTCCAGCACAGACAAAGTCACCCCCAACCCGCACCTCCCCTGAAGCTGGAGGTAAGTGTAGGGAGGATACTACACTTCCCCCACTCCATCCCACCCCACCCCACCCTCTATCCCCATCCCGAGAGCGCAAGGTGCCTGGCCCATGCTTTTCAGGAATTGCACTAATTCACGCCAGCGTGACTTCAGGCTGGGGCAGGGGGGTTGGAGCATCCCAGGAGGCCGGTGAATCTGTCTTCCAGCCCAATGATGAGATTTAAATGGGCTTTAGTCCAGTGTTGCATGTTTCCACTGGATCTAGGCAGGGCCGGCGGACAGGCTGGGAGACTCACAATGGTTTTGATGGCCGTTTTGGCCTCATGCCCGACTTCCCGGGCCATCGCGATGCCCCCCTTCTTGCTAGTGGCTCTGCAAAATCCCTCCCACCATTGCAATTATCATTTTCTCTATCTCTTTTCCCATCAAGCTAAGATTCGTAGAAAGATTAGATCCATACCATTCAGAAGAACAAATTAGGGTTAGGGTTAAAATGCAAACCACTGGAGACTTTTCATAATACCATAAATGTTTTAACCAGTCAAAGCTCGTGCCAGCAATGAAACATGGAGATACTTGGCTGCATTTGGAACAATTGTAGATTAAGAGAATGGAATTTTGAGCAATTTCTCATTAATGTTGCTTAAAGTAAACAGGACTTGATCATATCATATTGTCAGTTCACTTCTGCATATTCATTCTCCGACTGGGGAGTTTGATGGAAAGTGGAAAATTCCCCCTTCGGAAGGAGTTTGGAAAAAGTATTGGACAGTGGGAGGAGAACAAGCAGGTGGGAAGTAAATTTAATTTGTTGACTCAGGCTTTAGTTTTTGAAAACTTTAGGCTCTCAGTTCTTTTGCCCTTGCTTTTGCAGCTGGCTGTTCAATCTCCTGTTCTATTTCCCCTCCTTCCTGCAAACTCTCCGCTTGTGTGCGGCTGCAGCTGTTGCCATCCCTTTGTCATCAACTTCAGGTTCCAGGAACAGATAACCCTGTCTAACGACAATGTTACGAAGCACACAGCACATGACAACAATCCTGGAGATTGCTTTATCTACGCATTTCAACTGAAACTTGGGAATGCCTAGAACACTTCTTTGGTTGCATAGGTCTCATTAGATCTGCTTTTGCATCTGTCTGTGGAAGTCTCACTGATGTTTTCAGCAGACTGTAGGGGATAGCCCTGGCCATCAATTCGCCAGTCTGATACATGGCCTTGAGTCATGGAAGCTGGAATGATGATGATCACATGATGAAAGAGTCAAAGCACTTAGGTGGATATCTGACATCGATAAGATCAGGTGATGAGATTCCCACATTGGCTGAACATTGATGGAATACAAGTCCTTGCTGTTCATAAAATGCAAACCACTGGAGACTTTCATAATACCATAAACCATTAATGTAGGAGCAGAAGCAGGCCATACAGCCTATCGAGTCTGTTCCCCCACTCAATGAGATCACGGGCTGGGTACTACGCTAACGGCAGCAGGTGGTGGAGATTCCATCGTCGGCAGAAAAGACACTGATCCTGTTCCAATCTCCAGTCCCCCGCTGGCTTGGGATTCAGGTTCGCGGTCCACACCAGCAGGAGGATGCAAATGGGTCTTCCCATTTGCATACTACTAACGGGCCAGGCACCATATTCTCTGGGCCCTCATGATTCTCCAGCCCTCTGGGCCAGGATTCACGTGGGTGAAAATTGGTGCAGTCTTGACAAGCTTGACCCCGACACGGTGGACCTTGCTGTGGGCCAAGGCGCAGCTCTTTAAGGTAGATGCCCCCAAAGTCCATCGGAGGGCCACCCTCCGCCACACAATGCAAACCTTTCCATTAGATCACGCCCCCTATCAGCATTTATCTTGTCAAGCCCCCTGAGAATCGTATATGTCTCAATAGAGTCGCCTCTCATTCTTCTAAACTCCAATGAGTACAGGCCCAAACTACTTAACCTCTCCTCATAAGATAAATCCCTCCATACGCGGGATCAACCTAGTGAATCTTCTCTAGACTGCCTCCAGTGCCATTATATCTTTCCTTCAATAAGGGAACCAAAACTGTACACTAACTAGGGCCTTGTGTAGTTTTAGCAGGACTTCTCTATTTTAATACTCTATTCGTTTGAAATACAGGTCAATATTCCATTTGCTGTCCCTGTTACCTGCTGAATTTGCATGCTAGCTTTTTGAGATTGATATGCGAGAACCCCCAAATCCTTTGGTGCTGCAGTTTTCCGCAGTATTTTATCGAACACTTTTAGAAATCAAGTCTATTACATCTACTGGTTCGACTTCATCTATCCTGCTCATTACCATCTGAAAACATTCTAACAAATTTGTCAGGCATCATTTCCGCTTCATGAAGCCATGCTAACTCTGCTTAATCATATTATGCATTTCTAAATTCTCTGCTATTGCATCCTTTATAATGGACATTTTTCCAATGATAGAAGTCAAGCTAACTGGCCTATAGTTACTTGTTTTTGGTCTCCGTCCCTTTTTGGATAAAGGTGTTACATTGGAATGTTTCAATCCTCTGAGATGGGGTGGGGGTGGGGGACGGATAGGCACGGTATCACAGTGGTTAGCACAGTTGTTTCACAGCTCCAGGATCCCAGGTTCAATTACCGGCTTGGGTCACTGTCTGTGCGGACTCTGCACATTCTCCCCGTGTCCGCGCGGGTTTCCTCCTGATGCCGGTTTCCTCCCACAGTCCAAAGATGTGCAGGTTAGGTGGATTGGCCATGATAAATTGCCCTTAGGTTAGATAGGGTTACTAGTTTACGGGGATAGGGTGGAGGTGTGGGCTGAAGTGGGGTGCAGACTCGATGGGCTCAATGGCCTCCTTCTGCACTGTAAATTCTATGAATTCTATGAGACTTTTCCAAAATTTAAGGGTTCTTGGAAGATTACTACCAGGACATCCGTCATCTCGAGCCACTTCCTTTAATATCCTAGGTTTAAACCCATCAGGTCCAGGAGACTTATTGGCTTTTAACCCCTTAGTTTCCTGAGTACTCTTTCCAAAGTGATCGTTTTTGTATTTATTTCCTCCTCCTTTTCTAGCCCTTGATTACTTCGTATTTTTGGAATTTTATTAGTATCTTCCACCATGAAGCCTGGTGCACAATATATTTTTTAACTCCTTTTCAAGTTCCTGGTTCTCCATTATTATTTCCCCAGCCTAATTCTCTAAGGGGCCTCTCTCTTCATTTTTATTTTTAAAAATAAATTCTTGCTCTCCGTTTTTATATTACTTGCTAGTTTGCCCTCATAGTTTATCTAATCTCTCTTTAATTTTTTTGTCACCTTTCGCTAGCTTTTAAAACTTTCCCAATCCCCTGGATTACCACTAATCTTTGTCACATTATTTGTTTGCTCTTTCAATTTAATACTATCCTCCTTGGTGAACCATGGTTGATTTATCCCCTTCCTGGAATCCTCTTTCCTCACTGGGATATATCTTTAGGTTAAGGTTGAAAAGTTTTCCATGCATCCTGTAGACGATGTCCACTCCACTGGGAAGCTTGCTCTTGACAAAGGTGAAGAATGGTGGTGATAAAGATGAAGAAAAGGGTGGGGGCAATGATACATCACTGCCTGACTCTAGTCTTGACGTCAAAGGTTTCTGTCTTATTTCCATCGGTGAGGACTGTTGTCGACACCTTGTTGTGGAGGGCTCAAAGGATGTTGATGAATTTCTCTGGACAGCTGGCCTTTGACCGCGTCTTCCATAGCACTTCCCAACTGACTGAATCAAAATCTTGGTCAGATCATGTCCATTAACTTAAACTTGTGCCGGTAATTCATTTATTTTGTGCCGAGTGCTACTTGTATTTAAATCAGGAGCAATTAATTTTGTCTTATCATTTTTTTCCCTTTCCGATCCTATTTGTTGCTTTTTTTAATGTTTGTACACTCTGTCCCTTCCTGTCACTCTCCGGGTATCATAACCTAAATAGCTGCCTTGTAATGCTGTCATATTCTTTTACTTTATGAACCTACATATTCTCGCTCCAGAATCCTCCTTACCCCCTTCTATTTAGTTTAATTCCCTCTCTACATCACTAGTTATGTTGTTTGTAAGGGCACTGGTCCCAGCATGGTTCAAATGTAGGCCATCCCAATGGTACAGCCCCCACTTTCTCCAGTACGGATGCCAGTGCGCCACAAAATAAAATTTCCTTCTCCCGCACCAGTCTTTGAGCCACATATTCATCCCTCTAATTTGATGAACCCGATGCCAATTTGCGCGTGGTTCAGATAATAATCCAGATTTTATACCTTGGAGGTTCTGTTGTTTAATTTAGGGCATGATCTAACCAAAAATAATCAGTCTGTTCTAGGAGGGATTAGTGGGGGTCAGCACCGGGATGACCTCTCTATCTAACGGAACTTTTTTACCATTTGGGGCCCCGGAGCTCTTATGAGCAGAGTTCCTCAGTGTCGGAAGAGATTGGGATGCCATTTTTAAATGACGCCCGATCTCTCGACCCCATAACACAACCCCTGGATTCCCCCAATGCCTCAACTCACCTATTAGAGGGATCCTTAATTACCCCCGCCTCCCCCCCACACCCCACCTCATATGGTCAGGGCATCCCCGTGCCTGATCCTGGTGTGGGCAAAATGCCAACCTGGCACTGTTAGCCTGGATGTGCCACTTGGGCACCCTGGCAGTGCCAGGCTGGCACCAGGCACTTTTCCAGGCTGGCACAGAGTTGCAGTTCTAAGGTTTTAGATTGGCACCAGAAGTTCCAGGGTGCCACCCTGTGCGGAGGCCAACCACCCAGGGATCTCTGCTCACCTGAGAGATACCCCAAGTTCTGTTCCACCAGGTCCCTGTTTGTGAGGACCAGTGCTAAACGGCGCTCGGCTGGATTCTCCTCAACGAGGCCGATAGATGCCCAGTGGCTGGTCCATCCGGTGGGAGCATAGTTAAAAGTGCTTTTTAGTTCTTTTACCAATCAGAGTCTGGGTTACACCTCGCGAGGCACAAGGACTGTCGGGAATCTTGGAAGAGACCATCAATCTATCCACTTTTGCCTTAAAAATGTCGCCAAGGAACCTGCTTCCATCATGTTTTCAGGAAGAGAGTTCCAAAGACTCACGACCCTCAGAGAAAAATGATTCTGCTCACCTCCGTCTTAAATGGGCAACCCCTGCATTTTTAAACAGTCATCCCGAGTTCTAGATTCTCCCACAAGAGGAAACATCCTCTCCACATCCACCCTGTCAGTACCTCTCAGGATTTTATACGTTTCAATCAAGTTGTCTCTTACTCAAACTAAACTCCAGTGGATGCAAGCCTAACCTCTCCAATTGTTCCTCATAAGACAACCCACCATTCCTAGTGTTAGTCTAGTACACATTCTCTAAACTTCTTACAAAACATTCACATTATTCCTGAACTAAGGAGACCAATACTGTATTCAATACTCTTGAGATGGTCTCAGCAATAATCTGGACAACTGAAGCACAACCTCCTTACTTTTGAAATCAATTCCCCTCACAATAAATTATATCATTCTATTAGCTTTCCTAATTACTTGCTGTGCCTGCAGACTAACCTCTGTAATTCATGCACTAGGATGCCCAGATCCCTGTGAATCTAATGGCTCTGCAAAGTCTCACCACTTAGTGAAAATGCTTCTTATTTTGTTCTTGTATGGACAATTTCACATTTTTCCCACTATATACTCAATTTGGCCTTGAAACAGGTACAGATTCAGTAGATACTATGGGGGAAGTTTGCATAAATTTAGCTCATATTCCCTTAAGTTGAGAAAATTGAAGAGGGATCTAATCAAAGAGTTTTAAAAATGAAAATGCGATAGGGCAGATGCAGTAAATGATGTCCTGAGGAATTCAGAATAAGAACCTACCATTTCAGAATGACCAGGAATTATCTTCACACAATGATTGCTGGAAACCAAGACTTGTTCCCACAATGTGTGCGCTGGGTCCATTGAAGTTCAAGACTGAGATATGGTCGGAATTCTCTGGCCGTTGGGATTCACTTTTCCTGCCGGCAGCGGACCCCGCCCGCATGTTTCCTGGTGGCATGTGGTGGCTTCAATGGGAAATCCCATTGACAAGCGGCAGGAGTAAAGGATCCAATCGTCAGCGACCGGTGCGCCACCAAGAAACACGGGCAAGGGAAGTGGAGAATCCATAAATTTATGTTAGATGCAGGCATTAAGAGAGGCGAAACAGAAATAGGCAAAATGCTGATGAGTCAATCTCAAACAGGATGGTGGTTCAGGGATCTGAATGGCCTCCTGTTCCTTGGTATAATTTAGGGACTCCTCAGTGCCTAATAGTTGGTGAACTGCTCTTTTTTACTTATTTTATTCTTCTCCATTTTCAAAAATGTTAATGGGCAAAATGTTTGTTGATATGCCCAAGGTGAACCAACCCATTCTTCGATGCTGTTGTGGTTGAATTCCACTTTACCTACTGCATTTCTGATGTAAACACAGGCTTATTATTCAACGGAATAATCTGTTACATCCCCAAACCCTGAAAGCCTCAATTACACAAAATGACAGACTACCATATGTTGATTAATCAGGGCATTTCTCATCCCCAAGAGCTATAGTGCCAGTGTTAGCAATTACTTTAACAATACTGACAAGCAAAACTCTTTTTTTCTGTGAAGATTGTAGCTTAATAGCTTATTTTGAGAGTCACCTCTGCATTTGGAAAAATCACTAACAACTAAAGACCTATTTTTCAAGATTTAAATACTTTAAAAAGCATCTATTTGCTAAATTTCTCAGCTCCAGTGGGAGTTTTCACTGTTAATGTATTTCATGTTTGTCTAAACATTAACTTGAAAAATGACGGTAAACCCAATCTAATATTTTAAAAGTTTAAAACAACCAACCAGTTTAAAACAAACAATTACTGCAAAAGTTTTAGCCTGGATTTTGTGGGGTTTAATTTGGAAAACATAATTACTGAGATAAATTATTTTTAATTGTTGAAAGCATGGGTAAATGATTTCAGGATCTGAATGAAAATTCAATCTTGAGTAATGTCAGAAGTTCAGAGTCTTCAGTTCTTCCGAATATGCTTTTTAGCATTGCCAATTACTGGCAGCCTGTTTGTGCGAACACACTAGCCATCATTTTAACTTGGTCCGTCAAGCGCTATTGGCCTAAAACCATGATGGTGAACTTTATTCCTGCCCACCACTATTTGGCACAGGGCCTTTAGAAAAGGCCCTGCCAGAATCAGGTGGAATCCTCATTAAATTATGCTAATCTGCCTCTGATGATGTACATAGAACCCAATTGCATTTTGAAGTACAAATGGATGGAGCCAGTACTGAGAACTACTGGAACCTGCTCACAAAATGGCCGAGGAAATAATTTTTTTTGATGTGGGAGGAACCCGTGTCTGACAAATTTGCTAGAGTTCTTTGCCAGAGTAGACCAGAACCAGTCAATGAATTTCCTAAAGGCCACACAAAAGGTCACTGTGCAAGACAGGAGCTCATGGTGTCAGAAGTAATTATCCGGCATGGATAGAGAGTTGGCTAACTAACAGGAAGCAGCGAGTAGCAATAAAGGTTGGAGGGCAGTAAACAGTGGAGTGTCGCAGTGGTGCAGCTCTTCACAATACATATTAATGATTTGGTGAAAGGAATAGAGTGCACTGTGGCCAAACTTGCGGATGATACAAAGGGAGGAGGGAAGGCCGGTTGTGAGGAGGATATAAATAGTTTACAGAGAGATATTAACAGGTTAAATGATTGGGCAAAATGGGCACAATCGGAAGTAAGGTTTTGTAGACATTAACTCATTCCAATTGTCCATACATACTGTATACTGTATACAAATGGAATTCAATGTAGGAAGATGTGGCATTGTTCATTTTGAAAGAAAGAATGAGAAGGTGGATGATTATTTAGCTAGAGAGAGATTGCAGAAAGCAGTAGCGCAAAGGGACTTGGGGTCCTTGTTCATGAAACCCAGAAAGAACATAAGAACTAGGAACAGAGTTGGGCAATTCAGCTCTTGAGCCCACTCTGCCACTCAATACGATCATGGCTGATCTCTCCTCGCTCATATTCAGATGCAGAAGGTAATAGGGAAGGCAAATGGAATGCTGTTTTTTATTTCAAGGGGGCAGGATTATAAAAGCAAAGAGGTATTGTTGCTACTATATAAGGTACTCGTGAGGCCACATTTAGAATATTGTGTACAAGCGGCGGCATGTGGCACAGTGGGTAGCACTGGGACTGCGGCGCTGAGGACCCGGGTTCGAATCTCGGCCCTGGGTCACTGTCCGTGTGGAGTTTGCACATTCTCCCCATGTGTGCGTGGGTTTCACCCCCACAACCCAAAAATGTGCAGGTTAGGTGGATTGGCCATGCTAAATTGCCCCTTAATTGGGAAAAAATATATAATTGGGTACTCTAAATTTATTTAAAAAAAGAATATTGTGTGCAGTTTACGTCCTCTTATTAAGGGAAAGACATATCATTATTGGAGGCTGTACAGAGGAGGTTTACTCGGATGATCTCGGTATGATGGAGGGACTACCGTATCAGAAAAGTTGAAACAAGTTGGGTTTGTACTCTTGAAGTTCAGAAGAATGAGAGCTGATATGATTGAATCATATAAGATTCTTAGGAGCGGCACTGTGGCGCAGTGGTTCGCACTGCTGCCTCACGGCACCGAAGACCCGGGTTGGATCCCAACCCTGGGAAACTGTCCGACCCACTGAAAGAGCATCATGTGGAGTTTGCAGATTAGAATCAAAGGATTAGAAAAGTACAACACAGAAGGAGGCCATTTGTCCCACTTTGTCCATGCCAGCCCTAGGATGGCCAGGTGACTTTTCTAATCCCTCCTTTCTGCACCCGGCCCATAGCTCTGTAGTTTACAGCACTTAAGGTGCAGATCCAGGTACATTTAAAAAGAGTTCAGGGTCTCTGCCTCCACCACAACTCGGGCAGGGAATTCTAGGTTCCCACTATCCTCTGTGTAAAAATATTTTCCCTCATGTCCCTCTACACCTTCTGCCACTTATCTTGAATCCATGTCTACAGTTCTAGAATTCTCCACCAAGGGAAACAATTTTATCCTGGCCACCCAATCTGTTCCCTCATAATTTTGTACACCTCAATTAAGTTACCCCTCAGCCTTCTTTGCTTCAAGGAAAATAACCCCAATCTATCCAATCTCTCCTCGTAGTCACACTTTTCTAGCCCTAACAACATTCTTGTAAACATCCTCTGCACTCTCGCCAGAGTATTAATGTCCTTCCTGTAATGTTGCGACCAGAACTGCACACAATACTCCAGTTGTGACGTCACCAGAGTTACATGAGGCGGCATACTGGCACAGTGGTTAGCACTGCTGCCTCACAGCTCCATGGACCTGGGTTCAATTTTGGCCTCGGGTGACTGCCGTGTGGAGGTTGCACTTTCTCCCCGTGTCTGCATGGGTTTCCTCTGGTTGCTCGGGTTTCCTCTCACAGTCCAAAGATGTGCAGGTTAGATGGAATGGCCATGCTAAATTGCCCTTAGTGTCCAAAAGGTTAGATGGGGTTATTGGGTTACAGGGACAGGTGGAGGCATTGGCTTAAATAGATGCTCTTTCAGTGTGTCGGTGCAGACTCGATGGGACAAACCGCCTCCTCCTGCACCGTAAATTCTATGATTTTGTAACATTATGTCCTTACTTTTATATTCTACTGTATACCTCTGCCAGTGAAGGAGAATATTCCAGATGCTTACTAAGCAACATTGTCTCATTGAACGGCTACTTTTAGGGACCTGTGTACCTGTATGCCAAGATCTCTCACTTTATCTACCCCTCCTTGTATATTCCCATTAATTATGGACTCCCTACAATTTTCCGATCTCCCTAAATGCATGATCTCACACAGCTGTGTTAAATTCCATTTGCCACCTTATCGTCCACTCCATCAACACATCTATACTGTTTTGAAGATTATAGCTATCCTCTACACTGTACACCACTCGGCCAATCTTCGTGTCATCTGTAAATTTCCCAATCATGGTCCCCATGCTCATGTCCAAAGCGTTAATATATAACACAAACGTAAGGGTACCAACACCTAGCCCTGTGGAACACCACTTGAAACAACTTTCCAATTGCAAGTGCAGCCAGCAACCATTACCCTTTGTTTCCTGTTAATAAGCTAACTTTTTATCCAGTTTCCACATTGCCTGTATCCATGGCCATTCGCTTTCTTAACCAATCTGCCATGTGCGACTTTGTCAAACACCTTGTTAAAATCCATGGACACCACATCCACTGCACTACCTTCATCAACCTTGCTTGTCACTTCCTCAAAGAACTCAATCAAATTTGTGAGACAAGACCTTCCTTTAACAAATCCATGCTGACTGTCTCTGACGAGTCAATGCCTTTCTATGTGACAGTTAATCGTATCTCTCAGGATTAATTCTACTAATTCTCCCAGTGTCTGCGTGGGTCTCAACCCCACAACACAAAGATATGCAGGGTAGGTGGATTGGCCAAGCTATATTGCCCCTTAATTGGAAAAAAAATTGGTCCACTAAATAAAAAAAAATATGGAAGATTCTTAGAGGGTCAGACAGGATAAATGTTGGGAGGATGTTTCCACTCATGGGACAGTGTAGGACCAGATGGCATAGTCTCAGAATAAGCTGGTTTAAGACAAATGTGAGGAATAATTTCTGCTCTCAAAGAGTGGTAAATCTTTGGAATTCTACCCCAGGAAGCCTTGGTGGCCGAGTCTTTGAACATTTTCAAGGCTGAGATGAATAGGTTTTTGATCAGGAGGGTAATTAGGGGTTACAGAGAGAGGGCAGGAAAATTGACTGAGCACATGTTAGATCGGCCATGATCTTTTTAAATGGTAGAGTAGGCATGAAGGGCTGAATGGCCTACTCCTGTTCCTATTTCTTATAGTCCTATGGAACTGGAGTCTTCATCCTGGCCCAACAAAAATATTCTGGATGTTGAAAGCCAACATGCATCCTCCCAAACCTCCACCAGTACCATGTCTATAAGTCAGCTGGCATGTGAGAATGAGTCAATGTTAAAGAAGCAATGAGCCACACTCAGTTTGTCAGTGATGTAGGTTGAGGACTTAAACAGGAAAGACCTCTCGACCCTGGAAATTTACAGCACAGAAGGAGCCATTTCGCCCATCATGCCTTTGAAAGAGCTGTCCATTACGTCCAACACGCTTTTCCCTTTAGTTCTACAAATTCATCCTTTTGAAGTACATGTCCAACTTCCTTTTGAAAGTTTCTATGGAATTTGAATCCATCGCCTTTTCATTGGTATGTTGCAGATCTGAACAAACCTCTGTGTGAAAAGATTTCTCTTGATTTTCCTTCCAGTTTGTGGTAGTCGGTATTAGAGGTATTACAGTACACTGAATAATGCTGTAAGACCATTGGTGTGGGAGGTACCTGAGACTGCTGTTTCATTGGTTAAGCCTGCCTGCTGGTTCCACCCAGTAAGGCAGAGTATAAGAGCCCGTGTCTCCCCAGCAGCTGCATTCTGTACCTGCACTGCTGGAGGAAACATCTAGTGCAATAATGCCTTCAATTGTCTCCAATCTCGCTTCTGGAGTTATTGATCGTGCATCAATTTATTGGACTAGATTTTAAAGAATGGAGCTCCGAATCAAGCCGGAGTGTCTGCAACTCAGCCCCCACGCGGCAAACGCAGCAGCAACCTTCAAACACTGGCTGGCATGTTTCAACGGATATCTCAGGACGGCTACAGCTACACCCACAGAGGACCAGAAATTGCAAGTTCTGCACTCGAGGGTGAGCCTAGAGATCTACACCCTCATCGAGGACGCGGATGATTTTGAGGCTGCAATGACTCTGCTAAAAGGACTCTGCTATATTCGCCCTGTACACCAGGTCTACGCCCGACATCTACTAGCGCCGAGGCGACAAGTCCCTGGGAAATCGCTGGAAGAGTTCTACCGTGTGCTCCTGGTGTTAGGTAGGAACTGTAACTGCCCGCAAGTTTCAGCCAACGGCCACACAGAACTTTTGATCCGGGACACATTTGTTGCAGGTATGCTGTCCTCCCAAATTTGCCAGCGATTGCTGGAGAAAGAGACACTAGGCCTCAAGGAGCTTTGCTAGCTCCCTAGATGTGGCCTCCCAAAACACCTGCGCTTATGCCCCCGACCGCGCAGCAACCTCTTGGGCAGCGTGGAACCCCCCCCCCCCCCCCCCCCCCCCGGTCGACTCCGATGCAACCCCCATCCCCCCACAAGCTTGTGCTGCGAGACTGCCAGGTAACCCTGGGGGGCCCCGCTGCTACTTTTGCAGGCAAGCCAAGCACCCCCGACAGCACTGCCTGGCCTGCTCATCCATCTGCAAAGGTGCAGGAAAAAGGGCCATTTTGTGGCAGTATGCCAGGCTCGGGCGGTCGCTGCAGTCTCCGGAGGCGAATCGGGACCGCCATCACAACCCTCTCCACAAGCCATATGCGGCCAGCGGGCGCTGCCATCTTCCTTCTCCCGAGCGACGTGCGGCTTCCGGGCACCGCCATCTTGTCCCTCTGACACTATGTGCGATGGATGGGCGGCGCCATCTTGCGCACCCCCAGCCATGTGCGACCAGTGGGCGCCGCCATCTTGGCTGGACTCTCAGGACCCCGACTCGGATGACTGCACACCACCCGAGGAAAATCTCCAACTTCTGCCACGACTTGCCTAGGTGACCCTGGACCAGTCTCGGCCCTGAACGCTCTCGACTTCAACAACGACCGTGCTCATCAACGGGCATGAAACATCCTGTCTGATCGACTCCAGGAGCACAGAGAGCTTCATCCACCCCAGCACGATAAGGCGCTGTTCTCTTCCCATCCACCCAGTTAACCAAAAAATCTCCCTGGCCTCCGGGTCTCATTCAGTGGAGATCAAAGGGTTCTGCGTAGCGAACCTCACGGTCCAGGGAAGGGAGTTTAAAAATTACCAGCTCTACGTCCTTCTCCACCTCTGCGCTGCCACGCTCCTCGGGTTAGATTTTCAATGTAATCTCCAAAGCTTAACTTTTAAATTCGGTGTCCACTGTCTGCAGCCTCACGACCCTCAAAGTCAATCCGCCTTCCCTGTTTGCGAGCCTCACCCCGGATTGCAAACCCGTCGCCACCAGGAGCAGATGGTACAGTGCCCAGGACCGGACCTTTATTAGGTCGGAGGTCCAGCGACTACTGAGGGAAAGTGTCATTGAGGCTAGCAACAGTCCCTGGAGAGCTCAAGTAGTGGTTGTAAAGACCGGGAGGAAGCAAAGGATGGTCATCGATTATAGTCAGACCATCAACAGCAGCTCGACGCATACCCTCTCCCCCGCATATCCGATCTGGTCAACAAGATCGCACTATACAAGGTATTTTCCACGGTGGATCTCAAGTCCGTCTACCACCAGCTCCCCATCCGCCCTAGCGACCGCAAATACACTCCTTTTGAAGTAGATGGGCGGCTCTACCACTTCCTAAGGGTTCCCTTCGGTGTCACAAATGGAGTCTCAGTCTTCCAACGAGAGATGGACCGAATGGTTGACCGGTATGGTTTGTGGGCCACATTACCGTATCTCGATAATGTCACCATCTGCGGCCATCACCAGCAGGACCACGACACCAACCGACAAAAATTCCTCCATACTGCAAAAATCCTTAATCTCATATATAACAAGGATAAATGCGTGTTCAGCACCGACCGTCTAGCCATCCTCGGCTACATAGTGCATGATGGAGTTATAGGCACAGACCTGAACGCATGCGCCCCCTCATGGGGTTTCCCCTCCCCCACTACTCCAAGGCCCTGAAACACTGCCTGGAATTTTTTTCGTATTATGCCCAATGGGTCCCCAACTATGCGGACAAGGCCCGCCCACTAATCCAATCCATGGTTTTTCCCCTGTCGACAGAGGCCCATCAGGCCTTCAGCCGCATCAAACGGGACACCACAAAGGCCACGATGCACGCCATCGAAGAATTGCTCCCTTTCCAAGTCGAGAGTGACGCGTCCGACATAGCTCTGGTGGTCACCCTCAACCAAGCGGGCAGACCCGTGGCCTTCTTCTCACGCACCCTCCATGCTTCAGAAATCTGCCATTCCTCAGTTGAAAAGGAGGCCCAGGCCATAGCAGAAGCTGTGCGGCACTGGAGGCATTACCTGGCCGGCAGGAGATTCACTCTCCTCACTGACCAACGGTCGGTGGCCTTCATGTTCGATAATGCACAGTGGGGCAAGATAAAGAATGACAAGATCTTACGGTGGAGGATCGAACTCTCCACCTACAACTATGAGATCTTGTATTGTCCCGGGAAGTTAAACGAGCCTCCGGATGCCCTATTCCGTGGCACATGTGCCAATGCACAAGTGGACTGCCTCCGGGCCCTCCACGAGGACCTCTGCCACCCTGGGGTCACTCGATTCTTCCATTTCATTAAAACCGACAACCTGCCCTACTCCATCGAGGAGGTCAGGACAGCCACCAGGAATTGTCAAATCTGCGCGGAGTGCAAGCCGCACTTCTACAGGCCAGAGAAAGCACACCTGATGAAGGCTTCCCGTCCCTTTGAACGCCTCAGTATGGACTTCAAAGGGCCCCTCCCCTCCACTGACCGCAACATATATTTCCTGAACGTGATTGACAAGTACTCCCGGTTCCCGTTCGCCATCCCCTGCCCCGTCATGACCGCAGCCGCCGTCATAAAAGCCCTTCACAGTATCTTTACGCTGTTCGGTTTCCCCGCCTACATACACAGCGATAGGGGGTCCTCCTTTATGAGCGACGAACTGCGTCAATTCCTGCTCAGCAAGGGCATCACCTCAAGCCCGGGGAAACGGACAGATAGAGAGGGAGAACGGAACGGTCTGGAAGACCGTCCTACTGGCCCTACGGTCCAGGAATCTCCCAGTCTGCCACTGGCAGGAGGTCCTCCCGGATGCTCTCCACTCCATCCGGTCACTGCTGTGTACCACGACCAACCAAGCACCTCACGAACGTCTCCTTCCCTAGGAAGTCCTCCTCCGGGACCTCGCTCCCAACGTGGCTGGCAGCTCCTGGACCCATCCTGCCCCACAAACATGTGCGGGCGCACAAGTCAGACCCATTGGTCGAGAGGGTCCACCTCCTCAATGCTAATCCTCAGTACGCTGACGTGGCGTACCCCGATGGCCGAGAGGACACGGTCTCCCTTCGGGACCTGGCGCCCGCTGGGTCCCCAGCCACACCCCCACCACCATCACCACCCCCCTCCCTCCCACCAGTGCACCCCATAGCTGCCCCCTTCCCAGGTGGATCGGTCCTCCCACCGGTCCCATCAAGGGGTGATGAAGAAGAAGCCGAAGCCACGTCCCCGGAGCCACAAATGCCCGAGCCGGTGCCTGCATCACCTCTGAAGCTACGACGATCGCAGAGGACGACCAGGGCCCCCGATCGACTTATTGCTTCATTCTGAACTGCAAATAAATTTTGTAAATAGTTGCGAAGTAATGAGGCAAAACATTGTACTGATGTATACCGGGTACCTCCATAACCTTAACCTCTACTACTGTGAAATGCGGGGCCACCACCCCGCCGGACTTTTTTTTAACAGGGGGTGAATGTGGTAGTCGATATTAGAGGTATTACGGTACCCTGAATAATGCTGTAAGACCATTGGTGTGGGAGGTACCTGAGACTGCTGTTTCATTGGTTAAGCCTGCCTGCTGGTTCCGCCCAGTAAGGCGGAGTATAAGAGCCCGTGTCTCCCCAGCAGTTACATTCTGTACCTGTGCTGCTGGGGGAAACATCTAGTGCAATAAAGCCTTCAATTGTCTCCAATCTCGCTTCTGGAGTTATTGATCGTGTATCACAGTTCTTTACCAATTATTTGGATTGGATTGGATTTGGTTATTGTCACGTGTACCGAGGTACAGTGAAAAATATTGTTCTGTGTTCAGCTCAGACAGATCACTCCGTACATGAAAAGAAAATGCATAGGGCAAACATAAAATACACAATGTAAATACATAGATCCAGGCATTGGGTGAAGCTTACAGGAGTGTAGTACTACTCAGTAGAGAAGATGTGTGAAGAGATCAGATCAGTCCATGAGAGGGTTATTTAGGAGTCAGGTAACAGCGGCGAAGACATAGTTTTTGAATCTGTTAGTGCATGTTCTCAGACTTTTGTATCTTCTGCCCGATGGAAGAAGTTGGAAGAGAGAATAAGTCAGGTGGGAGGGGTCTTTGTTTTTGCTGCCCACTTTCCCAAGGCAGTGAGAGATGTAGACAGAATCAATGAATGAGAGGCGGGTTTGTGTGATGGACTGGACGGTGTTCACAACTCTCTGTAATTTCTTACGGTCTTTGGTCGAGCAGTTGCCAAACAACGCTGTAATGCAGCCAGATAGGATGCTTTCTATGGTACATCTGTAAAAGTTGGTAAGAGTCAATGTGGACATGCCAAATTTCTTTAGTTTCCTGAGAAAGTACAGGTGCTGTTGTGCTTTCTTGGTCATAGTGTTGACGTGGGTGGACCAGGACAGATTGTTGGTGCTGTGCGCACCTAAGAATTAGAAACTGTCAACCAGCTTCAAAAAGCATTAAATAGATGATCTTCATTAACACACAAGACAGAGGAAACTGCTTCTTCCAACTTGCTCTGTCACAACCCTTCATTATTTGAATATCTCCATTAGTTTTCCCCTTAACATTCAGGAGAACAAACTCACCTTCTCTAATGTCACCACATAATTGAACTCCTAATGCCTGGAAGCATCCTTGTAAATCTCTGCTGTACCCTTCCCAACACCTTGATATTCTTTCACGGGTGTGGTGCCCAAAAACATTCCAGTTGAGGCCTAACCAGAGACTTTTAATGGTTCAGTATGACTTCCTTATTTTTGTCTCACTGATTCCTGACTTTACCTCATACTCGCCCACACATGCAATGTTCCTAAACCATGGCATCATGTAGAGGCAACCTTCAGGCACCCACAATGCTAGTAACAGTGTAGACATGTACAAATCGACTTGCAGGCTGGTGTGTGGGGAATGTGGGGAGGGGCATGGGGGTGCAGATTAATGCACTCAATACTCAGTCACTGAGAGGAGGCTTTGTGCTGTGAGCTTGGGGGAATTCTTTTCGCTGCTCCTGTGCTCATAGACCCTTTAGAACATAAGATAAAGAGTATTGGAATATCCTTTTGCCAGGGGCCCTCATTCAGATGTCACTGATTGTTTTCTTGTTTGCTCAGTAATTAGTGCTTATTGATACATTCTTGAACACATGGAGTATATTATTTTCTATGTCTGAATAAAGATCGTAGTCTTCCAGTTAATACAAATGCTTTATTCAGTAGGTTCATTCTGTCTCCAGAGCTTAATTGGACGTTACACAGTCAAGATCAAAACAAGAGAAACTCAGGTAAGCTGCCTATGCTGAGCTGTCTCTGTGGGCTGCTGCTCACTAGCCCTGTACTTATAAAAGAGATGGATCCTCCCTTGGGTTGGACCCTTTATACCTGCCTCTAGTGCTGCCCTCTAGTGATGCTGTGGCTGTTACATCTGTACTGTAGTCCCTGGTGTATGTGCAGATGTACAGATCACTACATTCCCCCCTTTTTATTTGACATGCTTTCTGTGCTGGTCTCAAGAAAACTGTACATAACAGGTGGATGAACGTTAATAAGTAAATCTGTACACTTTATGAAAATAATAATAATGGCTATACAAGGCCAATTAACTGTTTTATGAGTCCAACATGAGAAATGTCCTTTGTTGTCATTTTTGTTTGTTTTGTTTTCATAAATCTAGTCGGCTGGATGTTTTTCAGCTTCTGTTAGAGCGTCTTAACTGTTGGAGTGGTGTTGATGGTTTGATGTCTTCCAGAGTGTCGTCTTGCATTGTGAGATGAGGGACGTCCTGTTGACGAATGGATTCATTCAGGTCCAGTATAGGAAATACTGGTGTTCGGGGTTGAATCTTTAATAGATCCCGCGATTGCATTGAAAGAGCATTCCCGCTGCCGACTTGACAATGTAGGACCGTGGTGCCACCTGTCTGAGCACCGTGGCTAGATCAGACCATCCTCCTTCTGGATTCCTGAGTCTGATGGTGTCACCTATTGTCAGTGGCTTGAGTGGGATTGTGTGTTGATCATAGTATCGTTTTTGTTTAGTGCGTAGTTCCCGCATTTTGTCGAGAACAGGTGGTTGCCGGGTTCTCGGAATTGCATTGCCGGTAGGGTTGTTCGGATGTCTCTGCCAAAAAGTATCTGTGCTGGCTCAATGAGGTTGCTCGGTACGATAGCAAAGCTAGGTTGATGTCGGAGCGTGAATCGATTGCCTTGCTGATCAGTTGTTTGATGATGTGGACAACTTTTTCCACTTTCTCATTCGATTGTGGATTGCGTGGACTGGATGTCACATGCCAAAAGTTGTAAGTGGTGGTGAACTCTTTCCATTCCCAGCTCACGAAGCAAAGACCATTATCAGACATCACCATGTGCGGGATCCCATGTCGTGAGAATGTCTCCTTACACGCCTTGATTATAGATGAGGACGTGAGATCAGGGAGTTTCATGACCTCCGGATAGTTTGAGTAGAAGTCCATGATTAGAACGTAATCACGACCCATGGCATGAAATAGATCGATGCCCACTTTTGTCCATGGCGATGTTGTGAGTTTGTGTTGCTGCAGCGGTTCTTTGCACTGCACAGATTGATGCCGTTGACAGCTGTCACACATCATGACCATGTCAGTGATGTCTAGGTTCATTCCGGGCCAGTACACAGCCTGTCGTGCTCGCCTTTTGCATTTTTCGATTCCAAAATGGCCTTCATGAATCATGCGCAGCATCTCGGAGCGTAGAGTGGACAGAATGACAATCTGCGCATTGCGTAGCAGGAGGCCATCAACCACAGTCAACTCGGGCTTGATGTTTTGATATTGTGGACATCGTCCCCATGTCCAACCATGCTGGAGTAGGTGCAGCACTCTCCGCAAGGTTGCGTCTTTCTGCGTCTCTTGTCGAATTTGGCGGAGCTTCTCATCAGAAGCGGGAAGATTTTCTGTACAGAGCTAAGTTTGAGCCTCGATTTCTCTGATGAATGCTGGTGGTGCGCTGTCCATGTCGATTGATCTAGACAGTGTGTCGGCAATGGCGAGATCTTTTCCTGGGATGTATACTGGGGTGAAGTCATACCTTCGTAGCTTCATCATGATGCGTTGCAGACGAGGTGTCATGTTGTTCAGATCCTTGTCTATGATGTGGACTAATGGTCTGTAGTCTGTTTCCACTATGAATGTGGGAAGGCCGTATACGTAGTCGTGGAATATTAGAATCCCTGTGAGGAGTCCGAGACATTCTTTCTCGATTTGTACATATCTGCACTCTGTTGCAGTCATGGCCCTGGATGCGTATGCCACTGGGACCTAGTCAGATTGGCCGTTCTGTTGGAGAAGAATGGTGCCAATCCAGTCCTGACTGGCGTCAGTGGAAATCTTGGTTGGCCTGGTTGTATCAAAGATGAGGGTCGGTTCCTTCGTCAGTTGCTGCTTGAGATCCACCCATTCATTCTGGTGACGTTGCGTCCACTCAAAATCAGTGGTCTTACGTATTAGGTTGCGTAAGGCTGCTGTCCTCATGGACAGATTTTGGATGAACTTGCCCAGGAAATTGACGAAGCCCAGAAATCGTAGCACCGCCTTTTTGTTGTGTGGCATCTTCATGTTCCTATTGCAGCGATCTTTGCCTCATCTGGTCTGACACCCTGAGATGATATGGTGTCACCCAAGAAGGTTACAGACTTCTGTGCAAATGTGCACTTTGCTTGGTTCAGTTCCAGACCGCATTTATGAATCCTTCTTCAGGCGACAGATGTGGTCTTCTTCTGTGGTGGACCATATGATTATGTCGTCCACATAGAATCTGACACCATCGATGCCCTCTGTTATTTGCTCCATTATCCTGTGGAATATTTCTGATGCAATATTTCTGCAAAATATCAGAATATTTCTGATGCCCCAAAGGGCATGCGATTGAATCAGAAACGTCCAAATGGTGTGTTGAACATGCACAGCAATCTGCTCGAGTCATCGAGCTGTATCTGCCAAAATCCCTGCGAGGCGTCGAGTTTGGTGAAGATGCGAGCATTCGCCATCTCGGACGTGATCTCTTCACGCTTGGGGATGGTGTAGTGCTCCCTGCAAATATTCTTGTTTTGGTCCTTTGGGTCTATGCATATGCGAAGATCACCAGAAGGTTTCTTGGCACAGACAATAGAACTGACCCAGCCCGTTGGCTGCATGACTCTCGATATGATGCCTTGTGACTGCAGTCTTTCGTGGATTGATTTCAACTTCTCTCGTAGCGGAGCTGGAACCTGCCTGGGCGAATGAATGATGGGTTTGGCGTCTGTTTTCAGCAGAATCTTGTACTGGCAGGGTAAGGTGCCCATGCCTTTAAATATTTCGGGGTATTCTTGCAGTATGCGGTGGATTACATCTTCCAGGCTTGATGTATCCTGAGTGTGCATGTAAATTCGTTGTACCAGCCGCAAATCTTTGCAGGCCTGAGCGCCTAGCAGTGAGGATTTATTGTTGTCCATGATCTCGATTCGTAGCTGCTTGCGTATCATCTTGTTGTCCACTTGGAGGTGGCATGATCCCTTTGAGGCGATCTTATTGCCATTGTAGTCCTTCAGCCTGCATGCAGTGGATATCATTTCATGATCTCCTGGAATCGAGTGGAGATCTTTGCTGGTGAGGAGGTTGGCTGAGACCACAGTGTCAAGCTTGAACACTAACAGAAAGTAGTTGACTTGCACAGTTGCAGTGCACTCACTGCTGGAGTCGATCATGTTGACCGGTTGAGGAGTGGTGGCCGTTGCGTAAGGTTCCTCAATTTTTTCAATCAATTCCATGAAAAGCGTGTTGACGCAGGCAAAATTGTCCTCGCCTGATGAATAATCACCGTTGTTTGTTTTGTGCTCTGTTGATTCTACATTTCTTACGTTGAAGTTCATTTGTTTTTGGCTTGTGGTTCTCATTTGCAGTGCAGCTCTGCATTGTGAGGCAAAGTGGGTGTGTTTTCCACATTTTAAACACTGTTTGCCTAAAGCTGGACATTGCCTTTTTAAGTGGGCGTGGCCACAGCAGTGACACGCATGCCGCTGTCTCTCCACGCTTGCGCATGCGCAAAAGGCTTTTCGTCCGTTTCAAATTTTCGGGGAAAATGGTGTGTGCGCGCAGGATTACCGATGGAGGAGTGCTTCCTGGCTGCCTGGGACACCATCTTTACCGGCTCGACCTCTTGGTGAAGGCCCTGTTCATGGTAAGCAAATTCTTCATATTCTTCTTTACTTTTCTCATTTATAGAGCATTTTTGCATAGCAATTTTTAAAGTTAAGTCTTTGCGTTTTAACAATGATTTTCTGAGTCCTTCATCAGATATGCCATTTACTATTTGGTCTCTGATGAGGGAATCATGTAAGTTTTCACAGTTGCAGGTCTGAGCCAGCAACTTTAAATCTGTTACAAAACTATTGAAAGATTCTCCAGGTTTTTGCAGACGTCTGGTAAACTTGAATCTTTCAAAGATTTCATTTACTTCAGATTGGGAGTGGTCTTCAAATATTTTTACTATTATGTTCAGCTTATCCTCCCTTTCCGAGTAAGTGAAGGAATCATATATTTCTAATGCGTGCGGCCCTGCCTTGGATAAAAGCATGGCTATTTTTCTAGCGTCAGACACAATGTTCAGATCCTTAGCTTCCAGAGAGATATTAAATTGTTGTATCAAAAGCTTTCAATTGGAATGAATATTACCGGTGGTTTTGAGCAGGCGTGGAGCTTGAATTGAGTCCATCTTGCCGATTGGTCTCCGAGGGATCTGAATGATGCAAAGCCATCCTTGGTTGAATGTCCGGTGCAAGTTTTCTTCTCTTTCTGGTGTCTAGGTAGCTTTTCTGAAGTCACTCCTGAGTACCATATATTATTGTCTATATCTGAATAAAGATCGTAGTCTTCCAGTTGACACAAATGCTTTATTCAGTAGGTTTGTTCTGTCTCCAGAGCCTAACTAGACGTTACACAGTGAACAAGCAAAACAAGTAAAGCTAAGGTAAGCTGCCTATGCTGAGCTGTATCTGTGTGCCGCTGCTCGCTAGCCCTGTACTTGTAAAAGAGGTGGATCCTCCCTTGGGCCGGACCCTTTATACCCGCCTCTAGTGCTGCCCTCGAGTGATGCTGTGGCTGTTACATCTGTACTGTAGTCCCTGGTGTATGTGCAGATGCAGAGATCACTACACAGAGGAGATTTATTTTCCTGAGATGTTGTGACTGGTGGGTGAATTTGATCTCATGTCACACAGGGTGTTTACATTGGCAAAATGGGCAACCCATGAGGAGATCAATCTCACGGAGGACAACTCAGGAAGGAGCCAGTTGGCTGCAACATTCACCAACAATTCAGGAGGTGACTTGGTCAGAGGGAACGTCTAATTGTGCTGGGAGAGTATTTAATAATACCACAACCCGTGTTCCTATATTCATAACAGCACACGCTGACACAATTCCAGCCGACTATTTAAACACACAGTAATGCTGGCAGCTGCCCAGTACCTCACTGGCTTGCACATCACATTCATCGCAACTGTACATGAGCTGGAAGCTTACCTTCTATGGTTGGCATCAATAACTGCAACCTTTTGGGATTAAATGCTTTCAATCACATTGCTGGATACTTAAATGTTCGCTCAATTCCTTATTCAGAATGTGTCAATATGCACCCACAGATCCTTTTGCACTTGAACCCTCTTCAAAATATTACTAATGAGATTATACTGCCTCTCTATGTAGTTTGTCCCAATAAACATCACTTCACACATACTGCATTACATTGCACCTGCTATGTGTCATCCCAACAGGCTGTTCTTGTCCTCCTGAAGTCTTGCTTATTAATTACTACATTGCTATTTTTTACATCCACAAACTTAAAATTGTATCCCAAGTCCAGGTCATTTCTTTATAAACAAAACCAATTGCCCCGATTCCAACCGACTGTAAAACCCATTGCATATTCCTCTGTGGTGTGTAAAACCCCTATTCATCACTACTCTGCTTCCTAACCCTCAACCAATTATGTTCCTCTGATACTGTGGCCTAGATCTTCCGAGAAGCAGCATTCATCACATTGCCACTCTGCTCCCACTTTCCTGCCTCACACCCCATCCCACCCACCCAACCCCATCCACTCCCTTCCCCCTCCAATGACTGTTCAGAACACTAACGAATCTCTTTTTTTAACTCTTTCATGTAATGTGAGCATCACTGGCTGGGCCAGCATTTATTGCCTCCCTCCCATCCCTAATTGCCCTTGTGGGGGGAGGGGGTGGGCAGTTATTATTGCTGCTCAGCTGTGTGTAAAGCCAGGTTGGGGAGAGGCAGTGAATCTCATGACATGGAACCTTTTAGTGTTGCTTGGTCTTCATCATAGAAATTTACTGCATGGAAGCGGGCCATTCAACCCACCGTCTCCGCACTGTTCAGAGTAGCCATCCTGTCTAATTCTACTTTCTTGGTCCATAGCTCTGCCGGTTGTGATATTGAGTACATATCCAAGTATTTTTCGAATGCAATGAGTTCCAGATCCTCACCATTCTCAGGGTCAAACATTTTCCTTTGAATCACTTTGAAATCTCCTTCTTCTTAATCGAGTTTCCTGTTGAGAGACCCTCCAACAAGAGAAATGGTGCCTTTCTGTTCACACGGCCTATAGCCCTCAATAATGTACATTTCAGTCAGTCTCCCCAGAAGAAAACAATACCAGCCTATTCAATCTTACCTCATAACTAAAATTCTCCATTCCAGGCAACATCCTCATAAATCTCCTCTGTACCATTTCTAGTGCAATCACATCTTTCCTGTAGGAGTGACCAGAACTGCACGCAGAACTCCAACAGCATCAGCACAACCACCCAGCCCTTACTTTGTGCCCCAACTACCAAAGGCAAGTATCTTACTTATATCTTTTCGACCATCTTAACTACCTGTCCAGTCACCTTCAGAGGTCAGTGGAAATGTGCTCCATGGTTTCCTCTAACTTCTCAGTATCCTACCAATTATTGTGTATTCTCTTGTTTGGCTAACCTTCTGAAAATGCATCACCTCACATTGCTGCAGATCCACCACCTGACTGGTTCATTGATATCTTCCTGCAGTCGACAGTTCTCTCCTTTGTTAATCATACAGCTGTAATGTTCTTTGATTATGCTGATGGTGAATCTTGGTGTGGTATTGTTAACAAAGAACATTAAACTTTGTTTTACAACAAAACTATTTATTACTAACACTACTCTAAAGGATTACTATAATGTCTAAGATTAATACAGTTGGAAATAATGGTCTCGCACTAACTTACACTAAGATACTCCAGAGCTACTCTAATGTGCGACTGCTACCAACTCCTTACTAACACTTTATCCTGGAACATATGGGTCATGATTCTCCCTTCTGGGGACTAAGTCCCCATGCTGGCGGGAAAACCGGCACCAACCACTCCAGCGTCAACAGCCCCCGAAAGTAAGGAATTCTCAGAACTTTCGGGGGCTAGGTGGACGGCGGAGGGGTTGGCGCCGCTCCAGCTGGCGCCGAAGAGACGGCGCGAGTTCGCGCATCCGCGGAACGACCGGAGTGATCTCGCGCATGCACGGACCAGCCAGCGTATTTCCACGCCTGCGCGGGGGGTTGTCTTCTCTGTACCGGCCCCTGGGCAATATGGCAGAGCCCTCCAGGGGCCTGGCACGGAGGAAAGAACTCTCCCCACGGAACAAGCCCGCCCACTGAACGGTAGGCCCCGATCGCGGGCCAGGCCACCGTGGGTCTCCCCCCTGAGGTCGGATCCCCCCACGCCCCCGAATACTCACCTGCCAGGTCCTGCCATGCATGAGGTGAATAATTCATGCCAGCGGGACTGGCCAAAGCTGGATGGCCGCTTGGCCCATCGGGGCCCGGAGAATCGGCAGGGGGTTGGGGGGGGGGCAGTTGTCAACAGTGCAGGTGTGTGACCTGGACGCACCATGGCCGGGATTCTCCAACCCAGCGGGGGGGTCGGGGAACCCCGGCCATGGTGCGTCCAGGTCACACAGCTGCATACTCGCACCACCTATTGGTCAGATGCTAGAACTACAACAGTAGTTCATAGAGATACACATACAGATGATGATGATCTACTCATATTATATACAGATTCCAGTCTACATCATCACAATGGTCAACTTGCGTATCATCTGCAAACTGTTTAAACAAACCCCTTACATTCAAATCATGTAGGCATACTACAAAAAGGAAGTTATCCAGTCCTGTGGCTTGCAGAACCCAGAAGACTGGAAACAGCCTTCCTGTCACAGAAACACCCATTCAGCATTATTCTTTGTTTCCTGCCACTGAGCAAATTTTGAATCATTCCATATTCTCTTCGATTAAATGGTTTTTATTTTCATGACCAGTCTACCAGTTTTACAAAAAGCCTTGCTAAAATCCATATAGACTACACGGATATCTTCTCACATTTCTTCAGGATTAGTGGACAAAGTGTAAAAGATGGCAAATCATGTGCTAAACTTTCTTCATGATCCTTTTAAGCTCTAGATATATTCTCCTTCCTCTGCTCTACTGTGTTGACCCATTGTATATCTTCAATTCTAATTCTAATCATTCCCTGAACCTCAAAAATAAAGAATTCTTCACCTTTCTTATTCTTTTCTTCATGTTACACTTTGAAGATTTTAAAGTCAAAACTCAGAATCACTGATCACACCCTACTGATTGATTGATTAATCACACCCTGCTTATTTTCTTCAGGCGTGATTTAATAGAAAAGAAAAAGAGTGCTGTTTTGGCTGCGTTTAGCAGAGCGTTTCTAGGCACGTGCAGCGCTGAGAACCACCCCACCATTAAACAGGACTCTGTTTCATTTCTGGGCCTCAGCAAGGAATTCCCCGCCAAGGCTACATTAAGGTTATTTCCTGCACTAACAAGCTCTGCTTGCCAGTACAGGAAGAGATCGGGGTGCCATTTTTAAATGGCTCCCCGATCTCTGGACCCCCTCACCGTGGCCTCCAGATACCTCCAATGCCCCATCTTACCAATTAGGGGGGGTCCCTGCACCCCACCTCAAAGGGAGGGCTCATCCAGACCTGATACCCGGCACCTGGGCACCTTGGCCCTGCCATCCTGGCAGTGCCACCTGGGCACCTTGGTATTGCCAATGTGGCACCCAGGTGGCACTGCTAGTGTGCCAGGGCCACGGCACCTGGGTGGCTTCGCGAGTGGCATGGTACCATCCTGCCCAGAGTCCGACCACCCAGAGCCCCTGATCACCGATCCCCTCCCCCAATCCTAAACCCCCAAAGTACCGATACACCTGGTCCATGTTTGTGGAAACCAGTGCCAAACGGCGGCCGGTTGGAGTCTCTGAAGTGAAGCCGTTCGATCCCGCAGCTTAGGAACTCCAGCGCAGACATGTTCAAGTCAGACAAACTGAACCTCGCGATGAACAACGAGCATCGTGAATCTTGCGCGAGGCTGAGATTTACCGGCCTCACAGAGCCCCTATTCGGCTGCGTCAAGGCAGTTAGATTCGCCTTTTGTCTTCACTTTCAGTCGTGCATTGTGGGTTTAGGCCTTTCAAGTTGGCTTCTCAATTTAAACATCGTCAGATATCCCACAACAATGAAATATGTTTGATTGGTATTTAAATTTGCTAAACTGCTTGCTCAGATTATTAGGTGAGCCATAATCACTGAAGCAGTTCTCAGCCACAGTATTTGCAAATCAGTGATGCTTATCACTTGCACTCTCAAGTTTAGGTTCTAACTTCTTGTGGAGAAAGTGCTACAAGCAGGAGAAAGTTTGTGCTGATTCAAATTAGTTGTACATGGTGTTCTTGATTTCAAGTTTCTTCTGCTTGGACCTACAAATGTTACATAAGTTAAGGGGAATCAGAATCAAATAAGCTTAATGTGTTTGATGACCATGACATTGGCACAGTTCACCTGGGATTGTCAACCACAATTACACATATTTACGAGATAACCTCTGGCAAATGGAAATGATGATCTCCCACAACAGCAAACCAAACTTGAAACAACTGTTTTCTTTGCCTACGTGGATCGACAAGGATGAAGTTAAAATGCTATCCCCATAATTCTGATGTGCAGGCCATAAGAAACATTCCTTCGCATTTCAAACACTGAGGTGTCGAATCCTAGATGTAAATGGACTAAGCAAATAGTTTCCATCAGGACAGGCATACTAACCTCTGTGAAGAGTCAATTTGTAGGTTCGGACTGTGCACAGAGCGGATCGACCATTTCCCAGCAAATACTGAGCTGTCAATCAAGATTAAGGTACATTTTCATCTTCACTGGCTGGATAGTAATTTGGCAGAACAGACTGTTTTTAATGGGTTGAAGATCAGGAAGTTCCACAACAGTTGGGCGACCCACTCCATTAGACCATCACGCAGACAAAGAAGATATTTCCCTGTGGATAGTGTAATATTCTGCACCGGGCATATGAGGTTGGGAACGATTATCTTCCCCATGGTTCTGGCGGAGGACGAGCTCCGCCGCTGAGGGGCGAGAAATTCCATTCAACATTGTATAAAAGGTCGGCTAGTAAGGCACCAACCAACAAGAGAACTGGTAGGGATCTACCTGTTATAACCCGCGTGGGTTTTATGAGGTAGGGATGATCCACTACCCCATGGAGCTTGGGGAATACGAGCCCCCCCCCCCCCCCCCCCCCCCTCCCCGATTAGGAGGCGGGAAGACCCTTAACTAAGTCAATGTGCCATTGTATAAATACAGTGAGCCAGGTAGGCACTGACCAACTAGAGAAGACCCAGTGGGGAACTGGAGCTGTGTACAGTGTTAAATAAAATAAGTTTTATTTTTCTCGACATCTCTGTGTGGACTCCTTTCATTGCCCCTTACAAAAACACAGTAACTGTAAATAAATCCTCAGTGTGGACTCCCTGTGTCCTTATTAAAGATAGCACTATGTTTTACCTCGGTGATATTGAAGCAGAAATTCCTATTTCTCTGCTCATTCTCCTGATTAGTTTATGTGACATATACCAGTGATATTTTCTGCGCATTGTTCATTTGTTTCTGTAACTGGCTGAAATGTAAAGCATCAGTCCATTCCCCTCCATTCTAGCATATTGACTTGTGAAGCTGGCAAAATTAACGACAAAATAGGTCCACTTGCCCTTCAGAAAAGCTGCCAGCTTATAATTATGAGTCATAAGTTAATTGAAAATTTGGAAACCAAAATTGATGGACTGTGGTTTTGCAAAGTTATTAATGGATACAGGACTATAGCAGGTAAATATATATATAAATATATGTAAATATATATAGCAGGAGTTTAATGTCCTCCCCTGAGGCAAGTTTGGTGGTAGTGTACATTTAATTGGGTGAGAGGGTGGTGGGCAGGGACCCTGCTGCTTTCCCACCTCCGCCTTGACTAAATCTGGGGTGAGAAGGTTTATAGGCAGCCTTCTTACCCTCTGCAAATTCAAGCAATTAATGCTGCTTTGAAATATCCTATTTCACAGCTCTCTTAATTATTCATTTGGTTTATTTAAACTGTGGTATTGTTATTAGCTGTGGTTTCACAAAAACAGCGAAAGCCACTTTCATGTGTGTACCACCATGAAGAAAACTCATTGCCCCGTTTACTGCAATGATGCTACAATTCTAATTGAACTTTTACAAATATTCTATAAGATATTATAGTGAAAATGTCATATTTAAAATATTCCACATATAATTCTGGCAAAAAATAAGTTCAGCATATACTGTAACATTATTTAAAAGTGAACGGGCGGGATTCAGCGGATTACAAACTAAGTCCACTGTCGGGCGCGTTTAGCGGGGTGTTCTTGTCGGCTGCAGTGCCGAGAATCACTGGGCTATTTGATGACACTTTGCTGTTTTTTGTGAAGTTTGTCTCTGCTGAGGCCGCACATAGAGTGATTTCTTACGAGCAAGCGAAAGGCTGTTCGTAGATCAGGAAGGCATTTTGACCGGCGACCCTGATCTCCCCCCCCCTGTTTTCTTGAACCCCATTCACCCCTCCAACATTGGGGAGTCCCCTGGGGAATCCCCCTCTAATTAGCAAGATCCATGACAATGCCAATCTGGTACCTGGGTACTTGGCACTGTCAGCTTGGCAGGGTACCACCCTGCCCTGTCCCAGACCACCTGGATGTTCATAGAATTTACAGTGCAGAAGGAGGCGATTCGGCCCATCGAGTCTGCACCGGCTCTTGGAAAGAGCACCCTACCCAAGGTCAATACCTCCATCCTATCCCCATAACCCAGTAACCCCACCCAACACTGAGGGCAATTTTGGCCACTAAGGGCAATTTATCATGGCCAATCCATCTAACCTGCACATCTTTGGATTGTGGGAGGAAACCGGAGCACCCGGAGGAAACCCACGCACACATGGGGAGGATGTGCAGACTCTGCACAGACAGTGACCCAAGCCGGAATCGAACCTGGGACCCTGGAGCTGTGAAGTGATTGTGCTATCCACAATGCTACCGTGCTGTCTCCAATGGCCAGAGGGACTCCCCCCCCCCCCTCCCCCACACACCCCAAGTGCCATTATGTCTGGTCCACATTTGTGTGGACCAGTATTAAACAGTGCCCTGGTGCGACCAGAGAGCCCCAGGCACTGTGTGAATCTGGCATCTGGGTATTTAAATATGTAAATTTGGATCCAGATCGCACTGGGTGGAGCCAGTTGAGTGACTTATGATCAGCCCACGCAAAGTCCAATTTTAGGCTCTTGCACGATTCACCTGTTGCACCCAGCTCTGCGCCAGGCACAACAGGGTGACTGAATTGCTCCCAATAGATCTAATGAATTATTAAAAATTAGATTGCAAACATTTTTTAAAATTGTGGCATTCTGAGTTTCATGTCTTTCATTCAAGAAGTCTATGTATATGAGTTTTATTATTCTATCAGCAAAAATTACTACAGCCAGCATGGTTATACGTGAATTCAAAAACGTCACAAAATCTAGGCTCTAAGAATTTTCATTTACAGTATCTAAAGGAGCTCTATTTTTTATCTTTCAGACACTTTCCAGGCATTTAATTCTGGCCAGGAGTAGGTTCTGTACAATTTTATTGATTCGCACTGTTACAGTAAAAGTCAGATATTTTCTCATATTAATCCTAATACCTAAATGACTGAACTTAAAAATAAAAATTAGTCTTACAAGCACTTTGTGTTTGAATATCAACTATAAAACTTGTGTACTATTTTTGTTCATAACAGTTCACGAAAACAAGGAGTGCATTTTCTATAAACAATACAAAATGGACAGTTAAAATAGTAATGATTCTGTTATGTTTTATGTCTCAGAGATATGCAGAGATGGTGGGCAGGATTTTCTGGTCGATCGGTGATCGGCCGGACAATCCCCGTTTGAGTCGAAATCGGGGGCAACGCCCCTTTTGCGTTGCTCTGCCCCCTCAAAAAGTGCATACTCACGCCGCATGCTGTCGGGACAGCCTCAGGACATCACCAGAGGCCCTCCCCCAATACTCCGCCCATGATGGGCGTTGCTCCGGACGGTGTGTAACACTAATGCTTTTTTGTTTTGTGGACACTGCGTGGCGGCTGCGGAATAAGTCCAGCACCTCCACAGTCGGGGGTGGGGGGGAGGCGGAGCCGTTTCTCTGGCAGGGGGGCCTTCGTCGGGGGTTGGGGGGGAACCGATGGGGGGTTGCGACGCTGGTTACAGAGTGCGGCAGGCACCATGTTGCACGGCGTGGCCACTGCAGGCCGCCGTCGTGCATGGGCGGCTACGGACCCGGTAATTCTCTGGCTGTATATGCAGGTAAAGCCAGGGGCTTTACGCTGCGTGGCTGTTATCCCCCCACCGGACGGAGGATCGGTGCAGTTTTTGCGCCGTTATTTCTGGTGTAAAATGCCAATGTTCCCACGCTGACGTCAGCACTTAGTCTGCAAATCGGAGAATCCAGCCCGATATACTCCAGGGTCATAGAATCATTGAATCCTAGAATCAAACAATGCAGAAGGAGACCATTCAGCCCAGAGAGTCTGCACCGACCCTCTGAAAGAGCACCCCACTTTTTCAATCACCCGCCCTATCCCCATAGCCCCACCTAACCTTTGTACACTTCGGGGAAATTTAGCAGGGCCAATTCACCAGAGGAAACAGATAACCAAGAAAAAAAGGAATAACATTGTCCCAGAATGATGGAGAAGTGGGGCAAAGCTCATTTTAAGCTTCAGGAAATGATATTGCTCTGGTAGTTGTTGTCTCTCGTGTATAAGAACAGATGCTGTCGGGCAAAATATGTCAACCGGGATCCATATTCATGATCCCTATTTGCATTATGGCTAGAAACCCTGAAAATCTAACTTGGAGCAGCTGCTCCCTAATATGGGGATTGAATTGCAGTTCCTGTCATCATCAGCATGTCATTTACTTTAGTAAGCACAAGCACTAGCTGTTATCATCCTTTGTTTGAAGACATGAGATAGTTTTTTAGATTTTCAAAGAATAGGCTTCGAATTTAACTGCTAACAAAGCAGCAAAGGCAAAAATACAATGAACAAATAATTTTAAGGAGAAGTTGCACTGAGTAAGGCAACTAACAGCGGACCATTTAAAAATAGGTTGCTAACAGACCATCAAATCTCTTTTAAATGCTCGGGCTGAATTTACCAATGTCCTCAGCGAATCCGGGGTTTTGTGGTGCAATCAGCACGGGTTGTGCTTTTGGAAGAGTTCCAGATTGTCTGCCCTCTTTACCTTGTCACAGGAAGAAGAAGTGGGCCAATCAGAGTGGGGTTGGGCAGGCTGTACCAAGCCGGCAGCCGCCATTTTGCAATGGAAAATTTAAATTAATGGTTCCCTACCCCAAAATTCACAACTGTTGGATGAGCTCAGCTCCCAGCATTTCCAGCACCCATATGTAATGGATAAATTGCTAACCTAGTGTTGTGGCCAATTTGCTTGGATTCATAAAATTCCCTTTCTATTCTGAAATTGCACTGAAAATTTACAACCGTTCCGGTGGAAGCGTCAAAACTTATTTGTATCCTGCTCACTATTTGGGTGAATTTAATATGGAGACTGTCAATTTTGCATACGTCCTCTGCTTCATTGCTAAGCTGACCTACAGTGTTGTGGATCACCAGGCTAAGCTGCCCAGCAGTTATTTTCGAGGGTGGAATCCATGACAATGAATATGAAAGATCCTCTCTGGGGACTGCTATTAACACTCTTTCCCCTTAGTTTCTGTGGCCATTAGCACCTGGTTTCCCTGGGTTTCTGTGGCTATGACTCATCTTTCATTCTCACTCCACAGTATAAATATTTCCCACTTTCTCTGTCTGTTACCTTTGACAAAGAGTCATCGGACTTGAAACGTTAGCTCTTTTCTCTCCCTACAGATGCTGCCAGACTTGCTGAGATTTTCCAGCATTTTCTCTTTCGCATATCAAAGATCGGGTTTGCTCACCGCTGCCACTCTAGTGTTGGTTTGAACAAAAATCCATATGAGCTAAACTACCAAGTGGGAAACATTGAATAGGTTTCAAAGCCTGAAAGATGCTCCTGGTTGAATACGGCCATTCAGAATTCTAGCTGAGTTCCTCAGGCGTCTCAGTGGATCAGTAGGTTGAAACACAAACATGTGAAGACATGGAACAAATTACTGGATGTTTAATATCACTGCATTCTCAACCTTAGTCCAGCTGTTACAATATAGTGACAAATTCCTCGAAAGACTGAAGGAAAGTTGGAAAGAGGATTTCCATCAAGTCACTTTACATTCTTCCTATTGACTGGTCAAGAGAATTATGCACTTGCCGCACCTTCTTGTGGAGGACAGCATGCGTGGGAAGCAGACTGGCAAGGGGAAAATTGGAAGTAAAAGATTACTATTATAATGCCTTCAGATGCACTCAATATTTCAGATAAATTGGCACAGCCAAGCATCGTCAAGAAGGAACAGAATGGTATTCATTGTTTTAACATATCACTCAGCTAGACTGAAAACTGAATTATATGACACGCAAAAATGGCCAATTGCAAATGAGGCAAGTTCACAAACCTGATTCCAGGTGCAATTCAGTAAAAATTGAATGGGGAAAAAATCATAATCCAGGATTTATCAGATCTAACAGATGTAAGCATCTGGCACCAGCTCTAACTGTAAATAATAGTACAGTAGCTGCTGTTTATTAGACTAGCAAGTAGTCAGAGCAAAGTGCACAATTTGCAAGCAGTATTAACCTTATGGTTAACAAAACCAACTTGACATTCTGCTGAATGCTTTCTTTTAAAAATGCTTACTGCAAAAGTAAATAAAATGCATGCATCGCTCATTCACCATGTAAAATTTTAATTTCCTTAATATTTTAAGATCTATTGATAATGAGGTTACAGAGACAAACATTGAAAAAACAAGAATCAGGTGAAAATACTACATGAAGCATATTTGCCTACATGCCTTTGATGCCTGGCTCAATCGTTCAGTAGACATAGGCAGTCACTATTATATAAGTGAATAACATCAACCAGGAGGATCTCAAATACAAATCCTGATGTGTGCTGAATTAACTGATTAAAATGGATGGAACATTGGGTGTCTGTTAATATGAGTGCAATGCTCTCAGCCTGATTTTCCTCCATGCACTTCACCCCAATGCATAACAGAAGAAAAACTGCCCTTGTACATTTTTTCCTTTCATGAATCCTGATAAAATTTCACTCTTCAGTTTATTAACATAAAAAATGACAGACACAGTGGGAGAGATTTTGAGCCCACATTAGCCATCAACGATGCAGGTGGGAAAATTTGGCGGGAATAGGAAACGCGAGCCTTGCCGGCAAGATTGTGTTTTGTGATTTTCTCGGCCCCTCACCGGTGGCGTAAGAAAAACAATGCCCAGCAGGCCGGGAACCTCATTTTAATACATCACAATATAATTAGCAAGCCATCTCGCTTGGACTTCACGCCTCGACAAATATTCATCGGTCGCCAGTGTGACGTCACGGCGCCGCAATTTACAGCAGCTATATGAAATAGAAAACTTGGTAACATTACCTCGGAGGGGATATGGAGGTGAATGCTCAGGTCATCATTGCCATCCAGGGTGGCAATTGCAGAGGGGGCACAAGAGAAGGCACCGGGGATGCAGGTATGCGCAAGTCGGGGCTGGAGGGGGTTCAGTCTCAGCATCATGGGGGCTGGGGCTGCTCGCAGACCTTCGTGGGCCTTCACGTTTGTGAGTCTCTGGGTATAAAGGGATCTGGTGGCTGGTGTTCAGGCAGTGCTTCCTGTGTCCTGTTTGCTGGCTTTGTGGTGGTATAACCCCTGAAGGATTGCCCTTCCAGAGTGGCAACTGGAAAGTGGGTGGGAGTAGATCAATCCATAGGATCAACACTGGAGGTGACTGTGAGATTCTTGGGTGGGGTCCCATGAGAGGCCAGGCTGCATGGGCAAAGGGGGTGTACTCTGACAAGGGTTGTTTTCCAGTCTCATGAGGCCTGAAGACCCTCATCCAAGGGGCGGGAGGGGAGGGGGGTGGACGGCTGCAGAATGAACCCGACATTCAAGCAGCACTGTAAAACCTGAGGGCATGAGATGTCTGGAAGTTCAAGGCCACCGGCTCTGGCAGCCAGGCTGTCAGGGATACGTTTCTGGTTGGCTTGCTGTTTAAGTTGGAAGGCTTATTTAATCCGCAGTCCATGAGAGCTGGGGCAATGAGAGTGCCCTCTAAGGGTGACGTTGACATGCTAATTGCAGTCTTCACATGCATGAGATGTGCCTCGCCTGCCACAAGGGGAAGGCAAATTGAGAATCAGTTCCCTGACCCTTGAGGAGTCATTGTGCCAATTTAGTCAGCATTGCAATGCATTAGTGTGCCACTGATTGGTGCCCGATTTTTACCCCTTGAAAGCCTTGCCCCCAGGCATTGAATTTCAAGGATCATACTCACTTTTACATAACAGAGACGTGCTACAGATGTGACCCCCAATGCAAGGCATTAGGCTGAAGTCACTTATCAATCACCCCATTCAAGGGTTGATGAGGGGCATGTCTTATTCCCCGTGAAGTTAGAAAGCAGGTCCAATGAATGTACTCAGCTGCCTCAACTGAAACTCTCAAGGGTCAAAGCGTTTCATTCAGGTGGAGTAGGAACAACAGTGGGGAAGTGGCTTTTGTGTGACAGTGAAGGGAGTGGGGCTTAACGGAAAGACACTCACATAGGGGAAAGTTCATGGGTGCATGTTCTAGATATTGAGGCTGTGGGTCAGGGCATTGACAGGACTCCTCATCGTTGACTTTGATGTTCTCTTCCTTTCAGTTTTTGGTTCTGGAGAATCATGGAGCCAGTCGAGCTGGCTATTTTACCTGCTTACTTTGGTGCAGAGTCCTTGGACAAATAAATCTTTTTTGGGACCAAGCTGAAAAACTTCTGCTCAGTCCTGGAAAACACTCCATTTTCCAGTCAGACCTGGTGCTTCCCATTAGTTACACCAGGTACACTTAAAGCATACAGCATTAGTTTGCCTCTTGTTGCAAGATCTGCCTTGATTTGTTTAGCCAGACTCAAACCATTACAACATTACATTAGCTCTCTATATGCATACAGAGGGAGATGTCAGCGGCACTCCAGCGGATCCATGGCCGATTGGAGGAGTCCCAGAGGATCAGGCAGAGGCGATGTTGCCGGCAATGTGTGGCATCGAGGCCAATATTGCTAGGGTGGCGACCACAGTGGAAAGCACGACGTCGGCACCGTTAGTGAAAGTGTCCAAAGCATTGAGCAGTCGGTG
Organism: Scyliorhinus canicula; assembly: GCF_902713615.1. Classification (NCBI taxonomy): domain Eukaryota; kingdom Metazoa; phylum Chordata; class Chondrichthyes; order Carcharhiniformes; family Scyliorhinidae; genus Scyliorhinus; species Scyliorhinus canicula. The sequence goes on from NC_052147.1 coordinate 126,824,834, forward strand.
GCAGCTATAGCCGCGGGTCTTGGCAGAATTACCGACTCTCTGGCCGATGTCACCCAGTACCAGGCTGGCCTTGATGACGTTCTGCGGGACATGTCCCGCTCTCAGATGGGTATGGCCAAGGCGCTGCGGTGCTTGTCCCAGTCTCAGGTGGGCATTGCCGAGGCGCTGCAGAGCCAGATGATGTAGGTGCTGCTGGGGCTTGAACCAGCTGCCCGTACATCCCATGGTGAACCCCAGGGTCCTATGGGCACCGGGCAGAAGGAGGGGACACATAATGCCAACTCAGACCCGTCCCATGGAGTGGCAACGCTGGCCACCAGTTCCCCCAAGTTTCACTCCTCTGATGAGTCCGTATCTCGAAATCAGCACATGGGACAGGGCGGCACAGCTGAGCGGCATCATCGGGAGAGTGGGGGCTTGTATGACACAATAAACCCCTTGTGCACAACCAGTATGATGCATCTGTCATTTTCTTCTGCAATGTAGGCCGATATCCGAACCCTTGGGCCTCCAGGCGTCTCCCCCTCCCTGTGACATCCACCCACCCTCCAGTCATGGACACGTCCGACGAGCTGTGAACCATCCCTTGGGTTTAGTCGTTGGCTGCGTGTGTGGTGTTGCCTCCCGCAGTGTTCAAGCACAGTGTCTAGGCATCAAAGTGAAATTGGGATACTGGGCAATGACTCCCACATGCGACATGGCCCGCCCACCCACGGGAATCCATTTGAGTTGTGTCAAGTGCTCACTTAACCACCATTGGCAATTCCCTATTAGCAATAGCCTTCAGCCACACACCCAGTGGCATCGGCAGCCGGTGGGGGTTATGGGCGGTGGTTGGGGCAGACAGGCAGGGACAAGCCCCAGGGTGCACAAGATCCTAGGGTTGACATGCTGAGCGGTTCTTCCATGGTTACCCCCTTAGCGCCTCCCCTACACCCCCACCCCCACCCTCTCATGGCAGCCTGCCCTGCAGAGGGTCCCCCACCCACAGCCAACGGTCCCCTAGACCCCGCCGAGCACAGGGGCGACAATCCCAGTGTCCCCTCTGCCTGTGAGCAAAGATGGCTATTCACCTCCTCGGCTCCCCACATTGCGCTGGCCTCCGCATTGAAGACCGCTCTGACAACCCCGTTAACAAGGTCGAGCAGCACTTAAACAACCAGTCCCACTCAGCTCGCAGCCATGGTGCCAAGATGACTCGCCCCCAAGGTTTGGAGACCCGGATCTGGGGAGGCTCCTAGATGGTGTGGAGGCCAGGAGAGATGTCCTGTTCCCCCGAGAGTTTCGGAGGGTGAGCCATGGGTCAGACAGTGCCACCTGGGATGAAGTGGCAGCAGCCACCAGCTCGGGAAGAGTGAGCAGGAGGACTAGCTTCCAGTGACGCAAGAAGGTCAACGACCTACACTAGGCAGCATGGGTCAGTTGACACCCCACCCCCCGAAACCTTCTCTTTTTAAAAAAATATTTTTATTAAGGTATTTGAAAAATGTCATAATAATATTAACAATGACATAAACATGGTATAATAAACATTTCCACCCCCATCCCAATCTTCACACACCCCAACCGTAAAACAACAATCCAGAACCCCCCTCCCTCACCTTGGAATACTCCATCTGCTGACATTTTCATTTTCCCCGAGAAAGTCGATGAAGGGCTGCCACCTCCGGGTGAACCCGACCATTGACCCTCTTGAGGCAAATGTTATTTTTTCGAGACTGAGGAACCCAGCCATGTCACTAACCCAGGTCTCTACACTCGGGGGCTTCGAGTCCCTCCACATTAACAAGATCCGTCTCCGGGCTACCAGGGAGGCAAAGGCCAAGACGTCGGCCTCTTTCACCCCCTGAGCTCCCGGCTCTTCCGAGACTCCAAAGATCGCTACCTTCAGACTCGGCACCACCCGTGTTTTGAGTACCGTGGACACTGCCTTAGCAAAGCCCTACCAAAACCTGCTAAGCTTCGGGCACGCCCAAAACATGTGGACATGATTTGCTGGGCCTCCCAAAACCTTCTCACCCCCCCAAACCTCTAACTGACCCCCAACCCACCCTCCCTTCATTGCAACATTCCCATCACCCCAGACCTCCTTTCACACCCATCCCACAACCACTGTTTACCACGTGTGTGGCTAACAATGCTCTCTCTGTGTCTCCGCAGGAGAAGCTCTCGCACAATAATTGGTAGAGTGCCAGACCGGCGAAGGGGTGCCGGACATAAGAATCCCCATGGCCTTCGAGGAATGGGCCCTGGAGTTTATGGGGTTGGCTAAGGTCAGAGCGGTCATCAATGCGAAGGTCGGCACATGCCGCAGAGGTAAGGATCCATTGGGCCCCACCCAGATGTACTGTCAAATATAAGTTGTTAATGCCATACAGACTGACCAATCCCTCCCACTGACCATGTGTTCATTCGCCAACAGGTCCTCCAGCCGACAGTGACAACCCATCCGGTGTAGCCCCCTTCCCTGCCTTCCAGGAGGACACCTCGGAGGAGAGCTCCAAGGATGCCACGGTCGATGTTACGGGCGGCAATGTGTGGCACCGAGGCTAAGAACACTAGGGTAGCGACCAAAGTAGAGAGCCTGGTGTACAATGTCAGCAGCATAAGTGAAGATGTCAGAAACCTAGCACAGTCGGCGACAGCCATGGCTGAGGGCCTCAGCAGAATGTCCGACTCATTGGGCCACATGACCCAGTACCAGGCTGACCTTGATGGGGTTCTGCGGGACATATCCCGCTCTCAGATGAGAATGGCCAAGGCACTGCGGAGCTTGTCCCAGTCTCTGATGGGCATTGCCGAGGAGCTGCAGAGAATGGCCCAATCAGTGAGGAACATCGCTGACGGTGTGGACTATATGATGCAGACATTGGGGAGCCACCAGGGCTGGTAGAGCCTGATGATGCAGGGGCAACCGGGGCTCAACTCAGCTCCTCCTCCATATCAAGGTGGCCCCCAGGGCCCTCTGGCCCCAGAACCCCCAGAGGACACCCGCAAGAGGCATCGAATGCCGCACAGGATGTGGTAAGCAGCTGGATGTCTCTACCTCTGATGTGCATCCTGGGGAGACGCCTAGACGTAACAGTAGAGCTAGGAAGGCCAAGCACACCACGGATCACTGAGGGGGTGAGGGTAGGTGGAGGCAAGGAATGAGGGGGAGGGGGATTTGTGGGGGTGAGGGAGGGAGGGTGGGGATAGTGGGGTGGCACCATTGGGGTAATGGAACAATGGTGAACACTTGTACGAGGAACATTAAAATACCCTCACCACAAGCAGTATGATGCTTCTGGCTTTCTGTTCCATGATGCAGGCCACCACCAATTCCATGCCCCCAGACATGGCCCTGCCGCCGCCCTCCATCTGACATGCCATGCCCACGCACACCTGACCGTAGAGAGGTGCCATCCCCAGGGTGATCGAAGGTTGGCTGCTATGTCTGTGGTACTGCCTCCCGCAGTGTTCAAGCACAGTTTCCATGCATCAAGGTATGGTTGAGATGTTAGACAATGTTCCATGGCCTGCCCACCCATTGGGGTCTACTTGGGATGTGTGAAGTGCTCACTTAATCACGATTTCCAATTCCCTATTAGCAATAGGCTTCAGCCTTCAGCCGGAGGCCTCCACGGTCAGTGGGAGGGTTGGCCCAGGCGCTGGCATGACGGATCTGCGCATGTCCTACCCCCCACCACCCCACAGCGCCCCCCCCTCACCCCCCCCACCCACCCCCAGCCCTGAATGGCGGCCCACACCCATCCGGGGCTACACCTTCCCCAGTTTGACCCCCTCCCCCCTGAGCACAGAGGCAGCATGCCAAGTGTCCCGGACTCACTGCCTGTGAGTGAAGTTGGCTGTCCACCTCCTCGGCCACCCGCAGTAGCCCACCCACCGAGTTCACGTTTTTCAAAAGGAGTACTAATCAGCGCCAGCCTGGCCACTTGTAGGGGAGGCCGCTGAATCACAGGAGTCCATTGAATATAGGGTGGCTCCTGTTAATTAGATGGAAATAGGGCTTAACTAGTGATAATTGGTTTCTTGCCACGCTGCAGTGAGATCCCAATTTCGCCTGCGGGAGCAGGCCGGTTCCATTGCAAACGGTTTGGCGCCCAGCGCAGTTCTCATTTTACGCCCCTCCCGCTTTCCACCAGCTTCATTTCGATCGAGTGAGAGTGCAGCGAGGCCAGAGAATCGTGCCCCTAGGTTTTAATAATATTACTGCAAAAATACAACTATAAAGAATGACAATTTCTTACATTCATCACATCACTGAAAGCAGGGCCATAGACGGTGGAGCCTCGGAGGAGACAGGTATTCCGGCATAGAACATCTTACCTCCAGATTTCCGAGGTCCAGTACCGGAGGAGACTGCATCTGCATTGGGGATGGTGGACCACCTGGGCCAGGTGATGCAAGAGTTGGCACCACATGAATTGGGAGCTCACCCATTGCTTGTGGCTCTGAAAGTCACTGTCGCACTAGGTTTCTATGCCACCGCCTCATTTCAAGCTGTACAGGTGACCTGCTTGGCATCTCCCAGTCAACCGCGCACACTTGCATGCGTGAAGTTCACAGGTGCACTATTCACCCACATGTGCATCAATTTGGATGGGACCAGGCGAGCCTGGACACCAGGGGCATGGACTTCGCCCACATAGCAGGCATGGCCCAGGTGCAGGGTGACATCAACTGCACCCACTTGGCTCTGCCATGGCCGGTGGGGGGGGCGACCTTGCTTGATGGACGCCTGTGCGATCATGGATAGAGGGTGCCTCACCTATGCTCCCACACCATCCAGGAGTTTAGTGATAGCACCTTTAATAAGGACACGGGGAGTCCACATCAAGTAAAATATGAACAACGTTTTATGAACACAAACGATTTTTACACTATCCGGTAGATCCCTAAGGAGTTCCTCTCTGGTCGTTGCCTTACTGACCGACCTTATAAACACTGGGTAAATTAGATACCCCGCCCCTAGCAGGGGAGCTCATACTCTGCAAGGAGACAAGCATTCCCACCCCATAGGTCCCAAGCGGGATATTACAGCTCGCTCCATTAAGCGTGGTGCTGTCTGCCTGACAGCCATGCTGCCCCCTCCCCCGACTGGACTTGGAACAAGTGCAGGGGGATGCTGGAAGAGGTGGCTAAAAGGAGCACCCAATTTATTACAACTCTCTTTGACTTGACTGAACAATAATATGTTCTGGTTCCCAGTTAAAACTCAGAACAAAGGAAAGCTCTTCCCTGGAAAATGGGCTCCCGTTGCTAAGCAATGACTTACTTCTATTCACACCATAACTCTCTCCAAGCACATTAGAATCACAGTTGGAATTGAAACCAACCCCGACACATACAAACATCTTTGCCCAGCATGAATCTAACTATAGGTTTTACCCTTCCAGGCACAGAAACATAAATTAAACCCACTCAAACTATATCTTATTTCTAATGACTACCAATACAAATATAAATCCCTTAAAACTACCTTAGTTTCCCTAGTATGAAACAAAAGGTAGAATTATTTTAGTTGTGATTTCATGTGTTAAAATATTTGATTATCATTAACAAACAACAGAATGTTCAACATTTAATTACCGTGGTGCAAAAATTATTAGTAGTGTAAGTTTATGCTTAAATTTGGAAGGTACAGCATCTTTACCACAACAATTCCTGTAAACATTTAACCTAAACTCAATGACAAAAAAAACTAATTAAAATAGTTCTACTGTACATTAAAAGTTCAAGAGGGCATACTTCTAAAATTTATTCACCGCCTAAAAGTAACAAATTAATTTCCATTATATTTACAGTTCATTGGCTAAACAAATTAAAAGATGCAGGTGTAAGTCAGAACAGTTCCTGTCTCATGTCGAAATGAGTATGTCTTTTGCACAGCTGAGGTTAACAGCTACTCAAGTGTCATGACAACAATGATGAGAAAAGTCATACACACTCAGATTCAATATCTTTTTTACATTCTTCATGATCCCTTCCACAGATCTGTGGATTCAGCTGCAATTCCATCTCACTGTTTGGAAGACATTATCACCTATAAATTTCCAATTGAATACAATAGCAATAATCCCTGCCACAGGGAAGTCTTCTGCATATGTAAACCGTATATTGTCAGTCTGCAGTGCAGCTCATGATGCTGCAGGCATTGTAACCACGGGTTCTGTTTCTGTTAAAATCTCAATGTCTTTTCAAGATGTGCTCTTTTAGTGGAGGTTGAATGTGGGGCTATTGGCGGATAAGGAGGAATGTGAAAAGATAGGGGTGGCTATCTGGAACTATGTGGAGCAGAATAAGACGGGGGAGGTTTCTGCCTCCAAGTTGTGGAGAGAGTTTATCTCGATCCGGGTGCACAAGGAGAGAGTGGAGGGGGCTGAGAGGTTGTGGTTGGCGGAGGTCATTCTGAGGGTTAACCAGAGGTACTCGATGGTGCCTGAGGAAGCGCTGTTGAGGGAGAGGCAGAAGCCCCAGGTGGAGTTTGGGCCTGCGTCCACGGGGAAGGCGGTGGGGCAACTGCGCAAGGTCAAGGGAGCAGTACATGAATATGGGGAGAAAGCCAGCAGGATGCTAGCGTATCAGTTGAGGAGGCAGGCATCGGCGAAGGAAATTGGGAGGATGAGAGATGGCGGAAGTATGGTGTTAACTCAGCCAGAGATGTTTGAGCTGTTTTACCAGAAACTGTCCAGCTCGGAACCTGGGGGATGAGGGTGTGAGGAGGTTTTTGGATGGGCTGGATTTCCCGTGAGTGGCTGAGGTGCAGGGACTGGGGGCCCCGATCAGGCTGAGGGAGGTAATGGATTGCCTGGGGTCGATGCAGGTGGAGAAGGCCCTGGATCTGGGTGGCTTCCCAGCTGAGTTCCACAAGAAGTTTGGGTTGGAGTTGGGGCCCCTGTTAGTCGAGATGCATAATGCGTCAATAGTAAGGGGAAAGCCCCCCCCCCCCCCCCCCCTCCCCGATGTTGTCTCAGGCTTCAATATTGCACATTATAAATAAAGACAAGGCAGTGTGGATCGTACCGCCTAATTTCGCTGTTGTAGATGCAAGGCTGTTGGTGAAGGTACTGGCAACACGAACAAAGGATTGTGTGCCGGGGGTGATAGGTGAGGACCAGATGGGATTTGTGAAGGGGTGGCAACTTTCTTTGAATGTCCGTAGGTTACTGAATGTCATTATGATGCCCTCAGAGGGGCGAGAAGTGTTCATGGCGATGGACGTAGAGAAAGCTTTCGATCAGGTGAAGTGGACATACTTATTCACGGTGCTAAGGCTGTTTGCGTTCAGGCAGCGATTCAGGGCGGCACGGTGGTTAACACTGCTGCCTCACAGCTCCAGGGACCCGGGTTCAATTCCGGCCTCGGGTGACTGTGTGGAGTTTTCACTTTCTCCCCGTGTCTGCGCACGTTTCCTCCATATTCTCAGGCTTCCTCCCATAGTCCAAAGATCATAGAATTATAGAATCCTCACATTGCAGAAGGGAGCCATTCGGCACATCATGTCTGCACCAACTCTCCGAAAGAGTAACCCAACCTAGGCCCAATCCCCCTTCCCATCTCTGTAACCCTACATTTTTAATCCACCTAACAAGCACATCTTTGGACTATGGGAGGAAACTGGAGCACACGGGAAAAACCCACGGAGACACGGGAAGAATGTGCAAACTCCACACTGTCGTCCGAGGTCCCTGGTGCTGTGAGGCAACAGTGCTAACCACTGTGACACTGTGTTGCCCCATGTCCAGGTTAGATGGATTGGCCATGCTAGATTGCCCTTCGTTTTCAAAAGGGGAGGAAGGGTTACTGGGTTACGGAGATAGGGTTGAGGTGTGGGCTTAAGTAGGGTGTTCTTTCCAAGGGTCGGTGCAAAGCCTCGTTTTGCGCTGGTAGGATTCTATGTTTCATGAATCTGGGTTCGGCTGTTGTATAAGGCGAGTGTTCAGACTAACAGGGTCAGCTTGGAGTGCTTGGATTGCACTGGGGGACACAGAATTAGAATTTACAGTGCAGAAGGAGGCCATTCAGCTCATCGAGTCTGCACCTGCCTTTGGAAAAAACATCCTACCTAAGGCCACACCCTTTCATCCTATCCCCGTAACCCAGCAACCCTACCTAACCTTTTTAGGACACTAAGGGCAATTTATCATGGCCAAACAACCTAGCCTGCACATCTTTGGACTGTGGAAGGAAACCGGAGCACCCGGAGGAAACCCACGTAGACACGGGGAGAACATGCAGACTCCGCACAGACAATGACCCAAACCGGGAATCGAACCTGGGACCCTGGAGCTGTGAAGCAACAGTGCTAATCACTGTGCTACCGTGCCGTGCCGGACGAGTCAGGGATGTCCGCTCTTCCCACTGCTCTTTGTCCTGGCAATTGAGCCCTTGGCAATGGAACTTGGGGTCTCTAGGGGGTGGATGCGGTGAATTTTGGGGCAGTTTGGTCTCTTTTCAGGATATAAATTCAATATGAGGAAAAGACAGATATCCCAAATAATGCCCAGAGGCAGGGGCTGAGATTGGGGGGTTGCTGCTTCGGTTGTTAGGGATGAGTTTTTGTTATCTTGGGATACAAGTGGCACGGAGGGGGCCCAACTGCAAAGGTTGATTTTGGCGCGGTTGGTGGAGGGAATGAAGTTGGAGTTTAAAAGGCGGAATGTGCTGCCTGTCAGGTCCAGACGGTAACGATGACGGTGTGCCAAAGTTTTTGTTTGTGTTTCAGAACCTCCCGGTCTTTGTGCCCAACTTGTTTTTTAGGAAGGTTAATGGGATGATTTCGAGGTTCATATGGCTCAGCGGGCTAGGAGAGCGTTCTTGGAGAAAGATTGACGGTGGGGAGGGGGGGTGGAATTAGCATTGCCGAACTTGCAAGACTTGGGCAGCAAACATTACAATGGTTAGGAAATGGGCAGCGGAGGAGCGGTCAGTGTGGGGGCAAATGGAGACAGCCCTGTGTTATGGACCAGTTTGCGGGCACTATGATGGCGCCCTTCCGTTCTCGCCAGGCCAGGTACTCCACAAGTCCGGTGGTGGTATCAGTGTTGAGGGTGTGGAATCAGTGCCAGCAGCAATTTTAAATGGAAGACATGACCCCATACGTCTGCAATCTGGGGGAAGTTATATATTGTCAGGGCCGGCTTGCCGTATGGGTCCGCCATGTTGCATGGGGCCGCCGCGAGCATGCGCGGACCCACGACTGGAATTGCAGGGTCCTGTATCGGTAGCTGGAGCTACGTGGCATGCTCCAAGGCCCTGCAAGCCCCCTTCAAAATGGAGAATCACTCTGTCATTTCTCCAGGAAAGTCCAGAGTGATACGCGCCCGTTTTCTCGCAGGCTTTGGGGACATAGCCCCATTAACAGAGAATTCCGCCCAGGATCCTTGATCACTAATGTTATTCTTCACTATCAGGACTTCCACATCTTCCATTTGTTTTTTTTTCAAAATGTTATGTACCCTGGGAATATTTATTTCTTAACTTTGGTTGCTTTGTAACCATGACTATATCATGGCGATTAGATCTAAACCATTTATCCCTATGCACTAATAATTCATCTATCTTATTGCAAACTAAGGGAAGCATATTTAATAAAAGATCAGGTTAGAATAGTGGAGGCAAAAAAACGTTGGAGCCATTTAAAAACAATGGAAGCTACAGTTGGGGAAGTGGGAGGGTTATTAGTAATTCAGAACGTTATCTGTGGCAATCTCAGTGCCAGTTTTATTAAATTGAAATCAGGTTATGTTATATAATCACATTACTGGGAGAGGATAGATACATGTATGTTACATATTACCTGAGAGGACAACTTCAATCAAGTCTCCCTCTTGAATATCAGTTGCAGCCTTCACCAACTGTAGGATGTTTTCGGAGTTGGCTTCATGTCGAAACAAAAGGATTTTATCGTACATCCCGTAGAATCCACATTCAGGAAACTGAGAATAAAGAGATTAAAATATGAATAATTCGTCAGATATAATAGTGTGAAAGAACATTAAATTGGCATTAAACAACATGATAAAACTGAAACCTTCAAAAACCTACTCACTATATCAGCATTTTTGTTACACAGTAATATAGGTGTAGTCTAATTACAGGTAAACAGAATTATTCATTGGTCAGTTACCCTGTATGTTAATAAATAACAGGTAATATAACTATCTGGATACCCGTGATAGTGCCTCCTGAGAAACTGGGGATAATTTTCTGGGAACAAATCCTGCCCAGCCTCCTCTACCTCCCCAGTACACCTGAAATTTGTGGGCAGGGTCATTTCGTTGAGTCTGCTCCCACGGGATTCTGGTTGCGTTCCTAAAACAGGAGACAAAAGATCTCCAGCCAATCACCGGTCCACTGTTACCCGAGGAAGCAAAAAATTGATTTATCTGCAGGGCCAAAAGGTATTACGGCCTCTCTGCTTCTATGAGATGCCTCAAATGTGGTGGGAACATCAGGAATGCCTCCTCCTGTCTCATTTGAATAACTACCCTGGCCTGCACCTATTACAGTTCAGGCTGTCAGCTGTCCTGGACAAAGCCTCACAAATCCCAAAGCAAAAAGGCTGGAGAACGAATTAATTCCCTTGACCATTGTTGTACTTAGCATTCAAATTGCTCCCGTTCTTTTCAGACCATATTTAATATGTACTGACAGAACACATGTAGAATTTCTCCAAGTTAACTGCAAGGTACACCATACATTGAATGAATAAACATTGAGGAGATCCAGGACAAATCTTAAGATTTGAGAATAATTGGTGACAGATCTCTGGAAAGTAAGTTTTCAACTGATTGGCTCATTGACATTTCAACTAATCAGCTATGGCTGTAGTTCCTTTCTGTTTCTTTTGTACATTAAAAGTGTAACATATGCTATACCGAACAATTATTATAAACTTTAAAGTGTTTGTTTGTAAGTGAAACAAACATCTATTTTTATCATATGTACCTATCTTAAAAAGCAATTGGTCATGTTATGTTTGGAATTTTCCATGGTGGTTAGCATAAATGCTTCACAGCTCCAGGGTCCCAGGTTCGATTCCCGGCTGGGTCACTGTCTGTGTGGAGTCTGCACATCCTCCCCCTGTGTGCGTGGGTTTCCTCCGGGTGCTCCGGTTTCCTCCCACAGTCCAAAGATGTGCGGGTTAGGTGGATTGGCCATGCTAAATTGCCCGTAGTGTCCTAATTAAAGTAAGGTTAAGGGGGGGTTGTTGGGTTACGGGTATAGGGTGGATACGTGGGTTTGAGTAGGGTGATCATGGCTCGGCACAACATTGAGGGCCGAAGGGCCTGTTCTGTGCTGTACTGTTCTATGTTCTATGTTCTATGTTCATTGGAGAAAATTCATAGGAGGAAGTTCACAGGAGAAAGAAACTTTAACCACAGATAGTTAGAGGATGCTAAACATGTTTGATGTTCTTAAATATTCCAGAATAAATGAAACTCCATCAGCTATATTCAAATGTTGTTTAAACGTTCAGGAATGGCGCAGTGTTCTCGTTACATAAAATAATTGTCAAAAGCTGACAAAAAAAAAATGGCTTAAACAAAGACAACCAAAACCAAATGAATGGCCAAACTTATGTTTGCATGTGGCATAATGGAGGAAATAGTCATGAGAGATGATAATGTTTTAGTGACCAATCCAGTTTGGATCCGGTCATATATGAACAGGTTTGTGTAACAGGTTTGAGTAACATTGCCTTGGAGCCAGAAGCTTAGGGTTTAAGTCCCATTCCAGGAGTTGATGTCTATGGAAGGTGTGTTCATAAGCGCAGCCAAAGCAAGTTGATTGGCAACCTGCAAATCCTTAACGCAGGTGGTAAGAATGAGAATCTCCTGGTCAGCCAGAACCTGCAGACAATGGCAAACCAATGCAGTATCTTGCCAAGCGCAGCCATGGCCCAACACATGGAAGTCCTTGGCCACCAACAGTCGCTTACGGGAATGGTGCCTGACAAGAGAGAGTATGTACAAATGTTAAAGGGGTACAATTGGTCCAGATCTTCCAGTCTCTGGATCAACAACTGGATGCACACCTCAAGGGGCTGGCTTAGCACACTGGGCTAAATAGCTGGCTTTTAAAGCAAGCCAGCAGCACGGTTCAATTCCTGTACCAGCCTCCCTGAACAGGCGCCGGAATGTGGCGACTAGGCTTTTCAAAGTAACTTCATTGAAGCCTACTTGTGACAATAAGCGATTTTCATTTCATTTCATTTTTCATTTCAGGTGCACCATTGAACCCAGCAGAAGTCTTAATGCACTGACACCGTAGCTCATTCTCAGGTGTGTAGGAGGGGAAGTGGATATTATGTAGCTCTGTCCCTCTAGGGGACCGTAACACCAACCCCCCCCCCCCCCCCCCCCCCCCCGCCCCCAAGAGAAATGCCCATGTCCTCAGGTGGAGGATCCCGTGGTCACTTGGGTTGCAAACGGAGTTCCAGGGCCGGTACAGTCAGTCCTGGAGGTGTGTATCATACCAGAAACGGCCGCTTCCACGAAGTACGTCGCAGCCGGCGTGGCCCAGCCAGTAAAGCTGCTGGTACAAGTGGTGCCAACGTATCGTCGCCAGGCAGTCCAATGTCCATACCAGAATCCGACTCGCTGCCTACGTGTCGTCATTGGCTGGGTCCACGGGCACCACAAGTCCCCCCCCCGGAGTCTCGATGATCAACAGGAGGCAGAAGGGGCGGCTGCGATCCAGGTCCCCCACTGTCATGAGGCTCTTCCTTGGCTATACGGGGGACAGTGTCTGGGCCCTGCGTGGGGCCTCCAAGCCATGTGCTGGTGGTTCCTAGTCACATCATCGTAAGTGGTCCAGGTGGCAGTATGTCTCTGCCCCCTTCACTTAGACCACGTAGGAGACTGGCCCCGACGTGTGGAGGACTATGCCAGGGATCCATGTGGCTCCGATTCCAAAGTTCCTCACATAAACTGCATCACCTGTCATTAAGGTGCGCGCCCATGGGCGGCGGCGAGAGTCTGTCTCTGAGCGGTCATGCCGCTGACGGACCCATGTCCCGACGTTGGGGAGGATGAAGCTGAGACACACCCGGAGTTGGCACCCAATGAGTGACTCTGCCGGTGCGATGCCGGTTGTGGCGTAAGGCATCGTACGATAACTGAAAAGAAATTGCGGCAACCACGTTTCATGCGAACCCGAGGTTATCTTTTTCATGGCTCTCTTGAACGTTTGTACTGCTCGTTCGGCTAGCCCAGTGGAGGCTGGGTATTGGACCATATGTCGGACCCTCAACAACTTGGGGTTGGTCGGAGTCCATTCTCTGATATGAGCTGCCATTATTGGCAAAATGTCCGTGAAATGGAGAGCGGCTAACACCTCCGTGGCTGGGCGGGAGCCGGCGGCTTCATGGGTAGAGGCAAGTGGCTCAATGCATTTGCATTCAGGATTTTTGTGCCCATGCAATGTTCCATAGTGTGTTTGTAGGCCATCAGCAGCAGGGCCCACCATTGAACCCAGGCAGATGTGATCGGCGGAATCATCCGATCTTTAAATAACGCCAGCAGGGGCTTGTGACTGGTATAAACCGGTGTAAACTGGTATAAACGTGCTGGTGGAATTTCCACACCGTGAGCACCACTGCCAGGTCTTCCTTCTCTATCCGGATGTAGTTCCGCTCGGCGTCAGCCAGCGTGTGGGACGCAAAAGCTATAGTTTGCTCCGAGCCTCCAGGCATGTGGTGCGCCTGGACCTCCCCGACCCATGAGGCATCGCACGTGAGCAGGAGGAGTTGTCCGGGTCGAAATGGGTAAGGAATTCCTCTGGGGGGGGGGGACCCCCAGTTCCACTCCTGGGTATGAACTTCCCCTAATAGTTCACCAGGCTGAGGAAAGGGCGGAATTCTGTTTGCTCGGAAGGGATGGGGGCCTGGTGAATGCACCTTTTCGTCCACTGGATGAAGACGAGATACATGATCACCGGCGCGTGGAAAACACACTTCTCTCTGCCTAGACAGACCCCGGCCTGAGCAAACCGCTCGAGGATCTCGGTTAGGTTCTCTACGTGTTCCTGATGCGAGGTCCCGGTGATGAGAACATCGTCCAGGTAGACGGCCACCTTCGGCAACCCTCGCAAGATGTTCTCCATAACCCTCTGAAATATCACACAAGCCAAGAATACCCCAAACGGCAACCACATATACTCGTACCATCCCCGTTGGGTATTGATCGTCACGTATTTCTGGGAACTTGGCTTGAGCACCAGCTGCAAGTGCGCATTGGTCACGTCCAGCTGAGTGAACGATTTTCCGATGCTGAGCCATGAATACAGATCCTCGATCCGATGGTCAGGGTAACGGTCAAGGTGGGATACCTGGTTCACGATCATTTTATGGTTCCCATAGAGTCGCACCGATCCATCCGGCTTCAACATGAGGACCATGCACATGGTCCAATCGGCATAGTGGACAGGGCGAATATTCCCCAGCTGCTTCAAATGGTCGAATTCCTGGTCTACCTTAGCGCAAAGTGCATACGGCACATGGAGGGTGTGGGAATACAGTTACTGAGTGTTTTTCTCCACATTTATCGTTGCCATAGCTTTTTTAATGGCCCCAAGGCCTTCGGCGAAAACCGACGGGAACTTGGGCAGCACCCATCCAGTCCACGGGGGTACATCTGGCACACACTTCGCCAATCATACCCCAATAGATTGGGCCCGTTGCCTCGGACAACCACCAATGGTAGGCACGTGGGCTGGTCTCCATATGCCACGGGCATATGGGTGCTGACCACGATTTTGATTGGCGCCACGGTAAACATGGCCAGTCAGTAAAATGTCTTTTATTGTCAGCTTGGATCCTGTGTGTCTCTCTTGTGGAGACCATGGCCGGGATTCTCCCATGCCAGGGTCGGAGAATCGGCAGGTGGGGGGCACGAGAATCGCTTCCACGACGCCGGCCCGCCGATTCTCGGGTGCCCGCAGGATCCATGCCTCGCCGGTCAGGGGCCATTGAAAGCCCACCACCCCCCCGGCGATTCTCCAGGCCTCGACGGGTCGAGTGCGTGCCGAGTCCCACTGGTGTGGGTTACATATCATCCCACCAAGTGGGACCTCGGAGTTCTGGCTGCGGAGTCCATCCTGGTGTGGGGCGGGGGGGGGGGGGGGGGGGGGGGGCGGGGGGGGATCCAACCCTGGGGGAGGAGGTCCTCCAAGGTGGCCTGGCCCGCGATCGGGACCTACAAATCGGCAGGCGGGCTAGTTCCGTGGGGGGGCCTATGTTCCTCCGCACCAGGACCCTCGGGCTCTGCCATATTGCCCGGGGGCTGGCGCGGAGATGGGAACCCACATGCATGCGCGGACTCGCGCCGGCCGTGGCACACATGCGCGGACTCGCACCGGCCGTGGCACACATGTGCGGACTCGCGCCGGCCGTGGCACACATGTGCGGTCTCGCGCCGGCCGTGGCACACATGTGCGGACTCGCGCCGGCCGTGGCGGATTTCGGGCGCTGGAGCTGCGGACACCACTCCTGCGCTGTACTAGGAAGGGGTGAAAACCTGACACTTGAGGCCCGTTGACGTCGGAGTGGCTCGCGCCGCTTTTCACGTCGGCGTCAGAATTTGGCCGCGGGATTGGAGAATCCCGGCCCATGAATTTGGTTTAATTTGAATTGTTTTTTGGAGAAAGCAATAAGATGGATTAAGGGTTTGGCCTGTCCACTCTGCACGTTGGCTTTTAGGGTGGAATGAAAAAAACAAAAAAAACAAATGTTAACCAGTTGTAATGGCACCTGCTGCGGAGGGGGTGGGGGGTCTCCCATCCCATTGGGGGCTCTCGAGTGTTATGGGACAATGCAGGGTGGCACATTGGCATTCCCTCTGGCATGCAGGCACCTTGGCATTGCCAGCCTGGCACCCTGGCAGTGCCATCTGGGCACCATGGAAGTGCCAGTCTGGCACTGGCAGGGTGCCTAGGTAGCACTGCCAGGCAGGCAGGGACACTTCCAGGGTGCCCAGGTTCCAGGTTGGCACTGTCAGGGCTCCGGCCCGAGGAGGGGCTTTACCAGCTTAAGGGGGCTGACAGGGTGTTCCAGGAGGCCTCCTCAAGGGAGAGTGGAGGAGGAGCGGTTGGAGGCTGAAGGGAGCAGGGTGGGGGCAGAGATCGGGACAGTCAGACAAAACGGTCCCCGATCTGTTAAGAGCCTCTCCTGCTTCGCTCACCAAAAGGAAATGACAGGTGTGCTAGGGGCTCGGGGAGCCCAGCGAACCATGCCCATATGTTCTGGGCATGCCCAGCGCTGGGGGAATTTTGGAAGGGGTAGCAAGGACGGTATCGAGGGTGGTAGGATCCAGGGTCAAGCCAGGCTGGGGACTCGCAATTTTTGGGGTTGCAGTGGAGCCGGGAGTGCAGGAGGCAAAAGAGGCCGATGTTCTGGCCTTTGCGTCCCTAGTAGCCTGGTGGAGGATTTTGCTTCAATGGAAGGATGCGAGGCTTCCAAGAGTGGAGGCCTGGATTTCTGATATGGCGGGGTTCATCAAATTGGAGAGCGTGAAATTTGCCCTGAGGGGATCGGTACAGGGGTTTTTTAGGCGGTGGCAGCCTTTCCTTGACTTCCTGGCAGAACGGTAGGGAAATAGGCCGGCAGCAGCAGCAACCCGGGGGCTGTTTCAGGGGAAGGGAGAAATGTGAATATGTGTTTATTGAATATGCCGGGTGCTTATCTGTTTCTTCTTTTTGTAGTTACTGGGGGGGGGGGGGGGGGGGGGGGGGGGGTTTGGCTTTGGGGGTTAGTGTGTTTTTCTTTTTTGTTGTTGTTGTTAATACTGTTTCCTTGTTGATATTTTCTAATTTTGATATTTTGTGAAAATCTCAGTAAAAATTTTTTTTTTTTAAACTGTACAACTGTCCTCTCCCCCCCCCCCCCCCCCCCCCCCACCAAACCATACCTGACTAGCCTCTCTCACCCAATACCCCCCGACTCCCCAACTCACCCCGACCCAACCTGGCTAGCCTCCGCCACCAGGCTCCCCACAAAACCGGCTTCATAACCCGATCTCCCTTTGCAGCTAATGCCATAAAAAGGGGGCATGGCTTCTGTACAGATTCTCCCAAGTGGCTCCACCTGAGGTTTCCTCCGCGGAGTCGATTCTGTAGGTTCTTTCATCAGAGGATTGGCAAGAAGTAGTGGAGGAGGGCAAACTGGGCCTTTTATTTGACTGATCAGAGCGGGGAACAGGGATTCCAAAATTGATCGGAAGATTTTGCCATTAGTTTTTAGTTATTTGTTACACCGCACTTCCATACGCAGAACATGGTTCATATTTTTTATGAATGTTTGTTTTTCTTTGTCCTCATGGTTGAATTTGGCCTCCCAAGAACTATGTCAGCAGCAGTGTAAAACCAGACCACGTGGTGCCATTTGTTACTGTCAAAAGTGGTTCCTTAAAAATGTGGTATCACACTGTTTTTGGGATTACAGCCATTGTACAAAATCTGCTTCACTAGCAAATCACAGAGCTGGTGTGAAATTGCAGCTCTAAGACTCGATGTAAACAGATAATATTAAGTATTCATTCATCCATTTATAATCAATGTGCAGCACTGTACAAAAATACATTCTACTGCTTGAAACATGGGTTTATTTTTACTCAGCATCTGACACTTACTTGCCAACAGCCATGACCTGCTGAAACATTTTAGTCTCACGCAGGGAATAAAAAAGTAACACTGGCCTATTACTGATGATCTGCTTCCCTTATGCCTCAATTATACCATAGCCAAGTAATGTTATGTCAGAGTGTGTTCGACAGCAATGGGTAGAGGCAGCTGCAATTCTGCACACCGCTCATTCTGCTGTTCACTGGGGTAAAATCGAGTTCTGTGGAGAGCAATTTAAACACAAGCATGGAGGTCTACTTGCCAACGCCCGGAAAAATTACGAACGGTGGGAAAGTGTTGAAAGGTGGGGATTGAAGAGAAGAAATAATGGTGTCAAGATATGGGGCACAGGTATGCAAGTTATTCAGCAAGGGACATATGTGCAAACATATCGTATGCCACAGAAAGTCTTCATTAAGTACATCTCACAGTTATGTCCTTACTTGTTGATCTCCCATGAAATTGCAAAAAGAAAGTCAAGACCAAGCGTAGTCTTCAGGTGAAGTGAGATTAGTGAGCAATGAATAATTGGACCAGGACACACAGATATAATTCAGTTCCATTTGAAATTAGCATCTTGTCTTCTTGCTTTGACATTTTCATTATAAATTCCACAGCGATAATGGAGAATGTCTATGTCTGAAGGGCAAAGAGTGATTGGCAGGTCTTGCTCTATTCATTTTACCTACATTTAATCATATTTCAAGCTCTATTTTGTTAAGTGCTTTGTCGAGTACGAGAAAACGAAAATGAATTAAAATGTAAAACTGTACACCATTAACACATTTGAATAATAGGAAAGCGGTTTGCTCCAATATGTTCCTTTGAGAATTTGATATAATTGTGTGGTATTTGGACAAGTCAAGCCTTTTGTCAGGCAGTCAGATTTCACCTTGGCAGATTTATTTCCTAACCCAACGCACATTTGGTCTTTAAATTAGGTGCCAGTGACAAAAACTGCTTCCATGGCCATGGGCAAAATGGTTTGAACTATTTTGGAAGTGGCAGAATTATTGGCTTTCAATTTCTTCAATCCCACTGGAGGATGTTGGACTGAATTTACACTGATCTTGCTGACAGCAATTAATCTGAAATTTCCCGTTAACTCACATCAGAATGTAAATACCAGCATTAAAAAAGTGGAAGTCTAAAAAAACAATCAGGGCTGAAAAAAAGACACCACCTTCTTTATGTCGCTCTTTAACTTACTGATCTTAATAAAATGTAAACACCTTAGCCCATCAAAAGTTTTAAAAATCCGGCATGTTTAAGAAAATGCAGTTGTGAGGGCAGCACGGTGGCCTAGTGGTTAGCACAACCGCCTCACGGCGCTGAGGTCCCAGGTTCGATCCCGGCTCTGGGTCACTGTCCGTGTGGAGTTTGCACATTCTCCCCGTGTCTGCGTGGGTTTCGCCCCCACAACCCAAAAATGTGCAGAGTAGGTGGATTGGCCACGCTAAATTGCCCCTTAATAGAAAAAATAATTGGGTAATCTAAATTTATAAAAAAAAAAAAAAAAAAAGAAAATGCAGTTGTGGAAGCTTTTCTTTCTTTAACCAAACAATATCTGATGCCACGCAGAAGCATTCAAAATACAGAAAATACAAGGCCGGTCTCAGTGAGGAATGTTTTTAAATGTACAAACCACAAATGGTAACTTCGGTACTTGCTGGGCCTGAAGTTGTGGATTTAAATATCTGGTTATTCAGAATGAGTACAGATGCTGTATAATTGTTGGAAACCAGCATTTACTGGCCTATTTATATTAGGGTGGGGCCTTGTCAATGAGCTAAATGGAGTTTTTCCACACGCTACTCAGGAGCAGCACAAACAAACAAGGAAATTCCTATGTTGTGACATCATAGCGCACAATTGTCATGAACTAACCACAAATTACTTGGGGGGAAAACTATCACTGTTACATCATAATTCCACGAGGGCTTCCGCAAGAAATTCCAACTATTAGCATCATCATTCGTCATCTGATAATGATTTTTCATATTTACCAATATAAATGCTAATTAATAAACCAGAATTTGTTGTCAAAATAACAGCGAGGCTTTATGTTTAGTGCTTTATGTTATTTACAAGCAAATGCTACAGCAATTTCAGGCAATGACAGACTCAAATATCCAGGTTACATTCTTTGTAACAATAGCAGCTTGCTGATCAGCTCATTAATGAAATGGAGTGAATGGTGTAACGTTATTGTATTTGTCCTGTAGATACAAATTAAGCTTGCTACAGAAAGTTAAGACCTGTCCATTCCAGTCTAAGTGCCCTTTTAACAGTGTTAATGACTGCCAATGATCCTCTCTGGCACTGAAAATTAACTACTCCAAGTGTGCAGTCTCAATCTTTCAGGTTTTAATTGGTGGAAATTTAAAAAATGTAAAATGTTCAATTACTTTTTTTTGCATTATGTTAAAGTAGCAAAGAACAGCAAAGTAACAGAATCAACACACGATTTGGCAGCTAATTTGATGAATGAATGCATCACAGATTGCAGTTGGTTTTCACGTATTTCAGAACAAAGAATGTCTTCCTGTACTTGACATAGATTTTGCTTTACACTTGTAATAAGGACTAGTCACTTTATGTAGGAATAAAGAACAGAGCATCAAGGTCATCATGACAGCATCAAGTGTTGTGGTGCAGTTGTCATGACAGCAGTACCTATGGCTCTTTCCTGACTGAACACTGTTTCCCTACTTGGCAGAACAACCACGCACAAGCACGTCTGCTGCGTCTTTGTTAGAAACAATGTAAAATTTGAAAAGGTTTGCCATACTGTCCAATGCATATTTACTTAAATTGACATTTAAAAACAAAGTTGCCTTTTTTTGTAATATGTGGATGGAGCAACAATTCACCCAGTGGCTCAAAAAGGGTTTTTTTCAAGTTCAGCAAAGAAAACCAACCTAAAACATTACTTTGATTACAAATGTTTATGACAGTTAAAATAAACTTAACTATTTTTGGAACAAAATGCCAATAATTTCTGATGCTCACAGTCGTTTCCTGTTCTACACTTCAATCCATATTTGAAAGACTCATATGATGATCAGACCCTGGAGATTTTGTCAACATTCCCAGATGCAACTCACAGACATTCAGGAAGAAAACCAAGTTGATTAACCATTCACACAGAAACGGCACAAGTTGTAACGACAACAAACTTTATTGCTGTGGAAAATTGATGTTGTACTGCAAGCTTTAGAGAGCACTTATTAGTTGAAGTCATTAACACTTAGAAGTTTGAAAACAAACCCACAAGAGTAACATCCTAAATTGAACATATTAATTAATAGACAAATATGCAGTGGTAAGTGTGCACACTCTCTGCCAGTACAGCCCCCTGAGGGGAGGGCAGGGTGTATGCTGGGAGGATATACCCATTGTAGGAGAATCTGGAATTACCAGACAGTTTCAAACTAATGAGTCTCCCATTTAAGATGGAGGTGAGGAGGAATTTCTACTCTCTGAGGGTCATAAATCTTTGCAATTCTCTTCTCCAAAGGACAGTAGAAGTTGGGTCATTGAATATATTCAAGACTGAGTTGGATAGATTTTTGATCGATACGAAGCTAAGGTTATGTGGGGGCAGACTGGAAAGCGAACTTAAAATCATAATCATATTAGCCACGATATTAGTGTAATAACAAGTTGGTTCGCTGGGCCAAGTGGCCTACTTTTAGCTCTTATGTAGGAACGTTGAAAAAGCAGCTCCTTAATTTCACACCACTGGTAAATTTCCCAACTCAATCAGAAAACCGCCGGAATTATTGAAATCCCTCACTTCAACAAGAATGAACAATCGGCAGTATTCTCTGTTTCTGAGACTAAGGGCTGGAGAATGGACGGGTCTGTGGTAGCACATTCGCACGCGACGGCCTGCTGCGGTCGCACTGTAAATCATGGCACTGGCCGTGCGCGGATCCAATCTGCCAAATATTGCCCCCCTAGCCACTTCACCAGTCCCCCCAGCCCTCGTGGAAGCCCCACCTGGCCAGCAGCCTGGCCCCCGGTCGACTGAGGTGGCGCTGGACACAGTCCGCAGCCGCCACGCCGGGTTCCCGACCGCTGAGATCACACATCTCCCGCGCGGTCGGGAACTTAGCCCATCGGGGGCGGAGCATCAGGGGAGGGCCTTTAAGTGACGCGCTAACGCTGCCCCAACATCGTGCGGGTCCCGATGCGATGACGCCATTTCCGAGGAGATGGAGGAGAGAAAACCGGTGTCAAGCGTCGGAAGGGATTCTCCACCCAATCACTGATTACGATATTGGCACCAGGGAATGGTAAATCCCACCCTAAGTACTGATGACAAGTTTGAATCGTTGGACTTCTGCGACAACTAAATTGCCGCTGGTCGCAGAACAATCCATGTTAATGGGCTAGCACCGGCGCCATGTGGAACTCGAGCGATTCTAATAACAACCGCTGTCCAATTCGCCGCGGTCGGGATTGCCACTCGAGAGGTTGACAAGCCTCCCCACACACACTCATCCCAGCCAACAAGATAGCAGCCCGGTTTGCAGATTCAGTACTTGAGACCCTGGACGCCATGGAGGAGAAGCAAGCCATTCTGTTCCGCAGGGTGGGAAGGAGGTTGCCACCAGCCACCATACACCAGGCAGTGAGCATCGTGGGCTCCACCACCAGGATTAGACTGCAGTGCAGGAAAAAGCTGCACAACCTCCTCAGGGCAGCCAGGGTGAATAGGCATCACTGTGCCCTGAGCACCAACCTCAGTGCCACACCCAGTAACCCCAATCCGACCCCACCCCCACTGGCCACAAAGGACACCAGCTGCCCACACACTAACACTGGGCATGTTCTGTCTCCGCCCCCTCCCCCTGCCGCCAGATAGAGAGAGAAGAGAGAGAGAGAGAAGGGGACTGCCGGACCTGTGGTCCCTGACCACCATGGAGCAGCGGGCACTGGACCGAGTTGGTGGGCCCGAAGAGAGGGCAGTCAATGAGGTGGAGGTCAGCATAGGGCAACCAAGTGAGCCCCCGCTGAGTTGCAGTGTCCCTATGGTACACGTGTCATGATCCTCACCCCACCTCCCCCCAGGTTATTGGGTTACGGGGATAGGGTGGAAGTGAGGACTTAAGTGGGTCGGTGCAGACTCGATGGGCTGAATGGCCTCCTTCTGCACTTAATGTTTTATGTTTCACCCAGGTGGACTGTGGAATGTGTGGCGACCCGTCACAGAGACCCCTGTGATAGGCAGACATCCACAGGGGCCTCTGTGATAGGGAGACACCCACAGGGGCCTCTGTGATAGAGAGGCACCCACAGGGACCCCTGTGATAGGGAAGCACCCACAGGGGCCTCTGTGATAGGGAGGCACCCACAGGGACCCCTGTGATAGGGAAGCACCCACAGGGGCCTCTGTGATAGGCAGACACCCACATGGACCTCTGTGATAGGGAGGCACCCACAGGGACCTCTGTGATAGGGAGACACCCACATGGACCTCTGTGATAGAGAGACACCCACATGGACCTCTGTGATAGAGAGACACCCACAGGGACCTCTGTGATAGAGAGACACCCACATGGACCTCTGTGATAGAGAGACACCCACATGGACCTCTGTGATAGGGAGACACCCACAGGGGCCTCTGTGATAGGGAGACACCCACATGGACCTCTGTGATAGAGAGACACCCACATGGACCTCTGTGATAGGGAGGCACCCACATGTACCTCTGTGATAGGGAGACACCCATAGGGACCTCTGTGATAGAGATACACCCACATGGACCTCTGTGATAGAGAGACACCCACATGGACCTCTGTGATAGAGAGACACCCACAGGGGCCTCTGTGATAGAGAGACACCCACAGGGACCTCTGTGATAGAGAGACACCCACAGGGGCATCTGTGATAGGGAGACACCCCACAGGGGCCTCTGTGATAGGGAGACACCCACAGGGACCTCTGTGATAGAGAGACACCCACAGGGGCCTCTGTGATAGAGCGACACCCACAGGGGCCTCTGTGATAGAGCGACACCCACAGGGGCCTCTGTGATAGAGCGACACCCACATGTACCTCTGTGATAGAGAGACACCCACATGGACCTCTGTGATAGAGAGACACCC
This sequence comes from Scyliorhinus canicula, assembly GCF_902713615.1. Classification (NCBI taxonomy): domain Eukaryota; kingdom Metazoa; phylum Chordata; class Chondrichthyes; order Carcharhiniformes; family Scyliorhinidae; genus Scyliorhinus; species Scyliorhinus canicula. Next base: position 126,848,575 of record NC_052147.1, read on the forward strand.
ACAGGGACCTCTGTGATACAGAGACACCCACAGGGGCCTCTGTGATAGGGAGACACCTACAGGGGCCTCTGTGATAGGGAGACACCCACAGGGACCTCTGTGATACGGAGACACCCACAGGGGCCTCTGTGATAGGGAGACACCCACAGGGGCCTCTGTGATAGGGAGACACCCACAGGGGCCTCTATGATAGGGAGACACCCACAGGGACCTCTGTGATAGAGAGACACCCACATGGACCTCTGTGATAGGGAGACACTCACATGGACCTCTGTGATAGGGAGACACCCACAGGGGCCTCTGTGATAGGGAGACACCCACATGGACCTCTGTGATAGGGAAGCACCCACAGGGGCCTCTGTGATAGGGAGACACCCACATGGACCTCTGTGATAGGGAGACACCCACAGGGACCCCTGTGATAGGGAGACACCCACATGGACCTCTGTGATAGGGAGACACCCACAGGGACCTCTGTGATAGGGAGACACCCCAGAAGGACCCCCAGACAGGGACCACCTCACTGAAGGGACCCTCTAAGTGGATCCACTGATGAAAGGAACCCCCCACCCCACAGACCCCACCCCTCACACCCATCAGGAATGAGAGCCTGACTGGAAGCTATGGAACAGTCTTGGCAGGGGCAGTGGGAAGCATTATCGCTGTAATACTTACCTTGCTGCTCCACATGTCCATTCCTCGAAAGAGAGCAGCTGTGCCTGTGTCTGGTTCCCACAGATCCACTGTCTGCAATCCATTCATAGCTTTGGAGTAGCAGTATGTGTTTGACAGCTCGTAGAAACCATCTGCAACTTTGATTCATTCATCTTCTTTCTTGATTCAGTGGCGTAAGTAGTGAAGCCGCAATGTTGTCAGCATTGCCCACATCAAAGAGATGGAAGTGCTGTGTGCATTCCAATCACTCAAGCATTTGATTTCATTGCATCTTCATCGCTTTGGACTGCTCTCTAGCTTCCTGGCAGGGGTCCATTTTCTGGGGGGCGGATCTCTGTGTGGTGGGGGGGGAGTGGTTACTTTAGGGAGGGTATCCCTGTGGAGTCCCCTATTACAGTGGTCCCTGTGGGGGTCTCATTATTACAGGGGTCCCTGTGTGGGGAGAATCCCTATTATAGGGGTCGGGGGGGCGGGGCGCGGGGGCAGGTCGGGTCACCTCCATACTTGGGGTGGGGGAGACAATCCAGAGGTTGGGGCTATAGTGCGGAGCGAGCGGGGGTCAAGGTTGATTTGCGGTACGAGGGGAGAGATGGCCTCGGAAGGTCTGTACCATTGTGGCCCTGTCGTGTTGGACCCCTTTGGCCAACCGTGAGGTCCATCACATCGGGTTCACGATTGTGGAGATCACAAGTGAACCCCGCCCACTTGATCCCCAGAGGATCATGGAAGGGCAGAGCATAAGGCGTCGGGCCCCCTAAACGGATGCAAATGGGGTATTCTTTCAATGCTCCCGCTGGCGTGTGGGGTGAAACCCGTTCATGCCGCCAGCGAGGGGTCAGAGCCTGGCGTTCGAGTCGGCACCGAGCAACAATCCTGAGTTTGTCCCAACGCCCGATTCTCCGTCCCATCGGGGAACGCATTCTGGTATCCACCCACACCCCCCCCCTCCCATGCCAGTTGCAGACCCTTTAGATTAACCAAGAGGCAATCGGAACTGACAAAGTGAGGAATTGCTGTTGTCATTCTGTTCCCCACCACAGCTAAGTGTAGCGTGCCGATGTAACAATTTGGCATCCTACTGGATGCAGCACAACAAATAATTCCTGCAAATAGTGTCAAAACTCACATTGTTTGAGTTGTAATCACTGTATAAATGTGTAAGCAAAATAGTTATTCTCTAATGGTGGTAGTTTTCAGATAAATAAAATTTTCTATGTTTCACAGAAAGCCTTTCATTAATAAAGTAATATTAACAGTTTTCCTTGGAACACTCTCAGGAATGTACATTTCCAGCTCTGAATTCATGACAACACAATATGTGGAACAAAATAATCACAGTACTCTCAGAATGTACCTCCACCGACACACAAATGTATCTCTACAGTCTGTGTTTAGCAGATAGAGTTTGCAATGGTTCATGGGAAATTAGTGGATGCTACAGGGAAGCACAAGTGGCTAGCACTGTGGCTTCACAGCTCCAGGGTCCCAGGTTCGATTCTCCGCTGGGTTACTGTCTGTGCGGAGTCTGCACGTTCTCCCGTGTCTGCGTGGGTTTCCTCCGGGTGCTCCGGATTCCTCCCACAGTCCAAAAATGTGCAGGTTAGGTGGATCGGCCATGATAAATTTCCCTTAGTGACCAAAAAGGTTAGGAGGGGTTATTGGGTTACAGGGATAGGATGGAAGTGAGGGCTTTAGTGGGCCGGTGCAGACTCAATGGGCCGAATGGCCTCCTTCTGCACTGTATGTTCTTTGTTCTATGTAACACATTTTGTAAATTGGTATTTTTTGAAGCAAGCCATGTGGGAGCTTGCAGAATGGCTAATTACTTGTTATTCGCTGAGCCGTTGCCGAATTCTGTTTTTTATTTTCTTGGTGTTTTTTTCAAAAGCGCATAACTAAATAACACCTCTTATTTGATTGCAGGTGGGAATTTTATCTTTTAGAGAAGCCAAAGGTTCAGTCGCATAGACAAGATACAATCGGTGAACCAAATAGTGTTACAATATTTAGGTTTATAGGATTGTTCAGTTTTAACCTGGGTGTTTCATTTTAGGTAAAACAAAGTAAGCCAAATGCTGCCTGATAACCAGCCTGGTTTAGTTGCTATGGGAATGAGGGCAAAGTCAAGGAACTTGCTGACGGTATGAAAGTCTCACACCAGGGACAAAAGGCCTGGACAACTAAGCTAACAAAGACAACGCCAGACTTTTGGACAGGACATAGGGGAAAAAAAATAATCAGGAGGACCTGTGTGGTCAATAGAGAGAAGAAGCTCGTTTGGCTTTGCGAACTATCACAACCAGAAACAGGATGGAGGCAGTGTCTAGTTGCAGAGACGCATTCCACAGGCGTTCATGGATTCCAGAAGATTTATCCTGACATGGCTGGGGGAAGAAGAACCATCGGGACAAGGGTTATTTAAGGAACTCTACAAAAACTGAGGAAAGCACCTAAATACAGTCACTTGAAGTTATTACTCAGCGAAACGGGTAATGGGAACCCATTAGAAGCTTGGAGCAGCTGTGTACTGTTTGCTAACAGGACTGTAATTCTGTGGGGAGTAGAATGTGTGGTAAATATAAAAAGGGAATGTTCTTTTCTGTAGTTTAAAGTATAAAGGGGGCGATTCTCCGATATGGCGGCCAAGTGTTCGCGCCGTCGTGAACACCGTCGCGTTTCATGACGGTGCGAACAGGGCCCGGGCATGTCCTATTCTGGCCCCCACAGGGGGCCAGCACGGCACTGGAGTGGTTCATGCCGCTCCAGCCTCTGTACACGGCGCCAAATGGGCACCGCGGCAACCCGCTCATGCGCAGTTGAGGCAGCTCAATCCTGCGCATGCGCAGTTGGCCGCGCCATCCTGCGCATGGGCGGGGAACTTCTTACGTGCGCCGGCCCCAACGCAATATGATTTGGGTGTCCAGGGGCCGGCCGCGGCGGAATGTAGGCCCAGGGGGTGAGAGGCCGGTCAGTGGGCCCCGATCGTGGGCCAGACCTCTTCGGAGGCCCCCACGGTGAAGGAGCCTCTCCGCCCCCCCCCCCCCCCCTCGCCACAGGCCGCCCCCCGAGCGTTCCCGCAGAGTTCCCGCTGGCAGCGACCACGGGTGGACGGCGCCGGCGGGACCCTGTCGTGTTGGACCGGCGCGATGCGCGCGGCGCTGGTTTCGGGAGGGAGTGGGAGAATCACGTGCGGGGGTCAGGGTGGCGTGGCGCAATTCAGGCGGCGCCCCGCCGATTCTCCCACCCGGCAGGGGGGGGGGGGGGGGGGGGGGCAGAATACCACCCAAATTGCCTACAAAAAGAAAGTACTGTTTAACCCAGAGAGCTTTTATTCATTTATTGCTGTAAAATGTGAAATATCATTGTGCCATTCTTTCAGTTATCAACTGGAAGTTCAAATGTCTTTTTAAAAGATTTTGCTCTCCACAAAGATTATAACAATATCATGGGCTGAAGTTTGTGCACCTCAGCAGTGAAAGGGAGTCTGATCCAGAAGTACACAAATCGCTAACTTCCATCCCTGTATCAGATATGTGTAGCAGCTAATTAACAGCTGCCTGCTGGGGGACCAGCCAACAGCAATGCGAAATGGTGGGCACTGTGCCTAATTGGCCACAAAAGGCAGGACATCCGGGAATAGAGAGTGCAGAATTTAAATTCCAGTAAACTATTGCAGTAGGTAAGAGCTTGTTTTTAAATGTGGAGGCCTATTTTGCTGGTTTGGAGGCATTAAGGACCTTTGCCTGGTAACAAAGTACATTTGAATTCAGCTTTTTAAAAAGATTTACAGTGCAGAAGGAGGCCATTTGACCCATTGAGTCTGCACCAGCCCTTGGAAAGAGCACCCTACCCAAGCCCACACCTCCACCCTGTCCCCCTAACCCCACCCAACCCAAACCTTTTGGATACTAAGGGCAATTTGTCGTGGCCAATCCACCTAACCTGCACGTCTTTGGACTGTGGGAGGAAACCGGAGCACCTGGAGGAAACCCACGCGGACAGGGTGAGAACGTGCAGACTCCACACAGAAAGTTACCCAAGCCGAGAATTGAACCTGGGACCCTGGCGCTGTGAAGCAACAGTGCTTTTGTATTTTTGGAGATATCCGAAATCAGTCCTTTAACTATCTTTTTCTCTCCACAGGTAGACAAGAAAATGGAGCCAGGAGTTGGGAAGGGCCCAAGAGCAAGGACAGCCCCAAGGTCTGACAATAACTCCCTGTGAGTCCTTTTCCAGGCTGTAAGTGATAAACCAGAGTTCCTCATGCCCGCTGAGAGGCCACCCTGCTAGGCAAAAGCAGGCTGGACTAAAGTTGCAGCCAAGATAAGCAGCCTTGGGCTTGTCCAGCACACCTGGGGGAGACATAGATGCTGAGTCCCAGTCTGATGATGAGCCTCTGGAATCGACTGTCAAGTGACAGATGCCAGACATCGAGTGTGAGGTGCATGGAAATGTGGCAGATGTACCCAAAACACAGATAATTCTTTGATTACGATTGCACACAATCTGAACATTCATTGAGAGGTATTATTTTCTGTTTAAGCATGCTGCTGGCTGTGTAGCTGGTGCGTTTATGGCTACATAAGTGCTATAAATGACACCTTGTCATAGTTATGGAGTTTCACAGCACAAAAGGAGACCTTTCAACCCATCGTATCCATGGGAAACCAGCCATGACTGAGGTTCCTCTGGCTCTTTTCACTTGTATTGTCAGATGTAAAAGATATACACCAATGATGCACCTAAACATGGCAGCAGAGAAAACCTTAATGTCGTGATGGAATGATGTGACAAAGGTCTCCACATGTTGCCTGGAATTAACTGGAGATGATTTTAAGGCCATGTGCACTGGGTGGCCACCCACACAATTCAAAGCTATCTCAGGCACAAGCATGTCACAGAGGAATGTGACAGTAACTTTTGATGGAGGAAGTCTTTGGAGGCACTGTCAATCTGTCATCTGATGATATGACATCCTGACCCTATAGACTTGGTGGGGCTTTCATCTACCTCTCGCTCCCCTCTGAAGCCCCTCACTCCGCAGCAGGTTGCCCATTTTCCTGCACTTCATGGCATGCCTGCCCCTGGCTAGATGGCCTCCGTCTCCTTTCCTCCTCACTGGTGGGGGTATCTCCAACAGAATAGACTATTTCCATATCAGACACCGACTTACAGCCCAAGTGGTATCATGTTCAATGTTGATGGGAGCACTTGCTTTTTACCCTTTCACAGAGAAATTGCCCTGATGTAAATTCCTCAGGGCAAAATTTGCAACAGTACCTAATTCTCAGCTTTAGCAGCAGACTCTTCCAGAGTCATCCATCGTGCACTTGCAAGCTTTACATCCCCCTTTCCAGCATTCCCTGAAAAAAACGTTACTCACAGCGGCACTGTTTCTCATACACCTACTGCACTATGGTATTGCTGGCATTTTATTGCAGTCAATTGACTTCCAAATGAGTTTAATTGCTTATTCACAAAGTTGGTTTTGGTGCCCATTTTGGTGCCTGCCCACCTATCTATCATGTTAGGGCAGACCAGCATGATGAATTTGGGTTAGAGCGAGGCCACATTTTCAACATCCCTGGAACTATGGCAATCCCACTTTGCAAGTATAAAATTCAACCCCATTTAAACGACAAAATTCAGAATGTGGATAAATGAGTTGTAAAAATGTGGCATAGCACAAGGATCATATTTACATTCTGAAAGTGTGGAAACTGCTTATTTATGTGTATCTCGCTGACATAGCATAAGGTAAATTGGAAGGTGCACTGATTTCTAAGGACATAAATGTTATAAAATGTGAACAATGTGGGCGCAATTCAGCAGACTAAAGTTAAACTGAACGGCGTGTTTAGCAGGGAGTCATCCTGCTATCAAAAGACACTTTTGATGCAATTTCTTTTGGCCTCAAGGAGATTTTCACTGCCGAGGCCGCACTTAGATATCCTGCTGGCGAGCTTCTCAGATCGTGCCGCCATTTCGTTTGGCATCCTAATCTTTCTCCCTTTCACCCCCACCCCCACCCCCCCCCCCCCACTTTTTTGAATCCCCTCACCCCCCCCCCCCCCCCCCAAATCTTGGGGAGCTCCCCGGAAGCCCCACCCTCACCACCGCACCTCAACTTCACAAGAATGCCCTGAGCCCAAGTCCGACCCCTGGCAGTGCGAACCTAGGCACCAGACTGAGAGTGCCAAGGTAGCCTGGAAGTGCCAGGGCGCCACCTTGTGCTCTCCCCAACCATCTGGGGCATCCAGGAGCCTTGGAGACCCCACCCCAAGCTGTAAGGCTCTTTTAAATATCCAGTTTGCGCAGGGTTGAGAGAGTCGGGTCATTCACCATTGCCTTGACATCCGGCGCGGGCCGATTGTGGGCTCATGCTCAATTGACCTGCTCCTCCCAGATCCGTGCCAGGGGCAATTGGGTTGCTGAATTGTGCCCTATATTATTCTAATGAAGTGGAATTCTGCCCTTTCAAGGCCACTGACGATTAATGTGCACATGCCTCCACCAATTTGCCGACGGTCATGATCCCTAAAGAGACGCAAAACTTTTTTTTTTAAATTTGAATTCCCAGTGGCCAATTTAAGGGAATTACACAGCAAGATTTCAAGTTTTAAGACTTCTGCTGGAGAAAACTAAAAGAACAACACTGAGTGAACATTATTTCAGTCGGCAGCTTAGCCTCAGTGCTGCAGAAATGATCCGCCATGTAACAACTGAAACTATTGCAAGTCTCCCTCCATGGTAGATTCCCCACTCTGTCCCTTCAGTGTCCAGGGGCAGATGGTAAGAAATATGAGAATGACTAGAGAGAGGGTAGGTCCGATCAAGGACAGTAGCTGGAGATTGTGTATTGAGTCTGAAGAGGTAGGAGAGTCTTGAACGAGTACTTTTCTTCAGTATTCACAATCGAGAGGGGCCATATTGTTGGAAAGGACAGTGTGAAACAGACTGATAAGCTCGAGGAGATACTTGTTAGGAAGAAAGATGTGTTGGGCGTTTTGAAAAACCTGAGGAAAGGCAAGTCCCCTGGGCCTGACGGGATATATCCAAGGGTTCTATGGGAAGCAAGAAAAGAAATTGCAGAGCCGTTGGCAATGACCTTTTCATCCTCACTGTCAACAGGAGTGGTACCAGGGGATTGGAGAGTGGCGAATGTCGTGCCCCTGTTCAAAAAAGGGAATAGGGATAACCCTGGGAATTACAGGCCAGTTAGTCTTCTGCTGTTTGTGATTTTCATTAATGACTTGGATGAGGGAGTTGAAGGGTGGGTCAGTAAATTTGCAGATGATACGAAGATTGGTGGCGTTTTGGATAGTGAGGAGGGCTGTTGTCAGCTGCAAAGAGACATAGATAGGATGCAAAGCTGGGCTGAGAAGTGGCAGATGGAGTTTAACCCTGAAAAGTGTGACGTTGTCCATTTTGGAAGGACAAATATGAATGCGGAATACAGGGTTAACGGTAGGGTTCTTGGCAATGTGGAGGAGCAAAGAGATCTTGGGGTCTATGTTCATAGATCTTTGAAAGTTGCCACTCAAGTGGATAGAGCTGTGAAGAAGGCCTATTGTGTGCTAGCGCTCATTAGCAGAGGGATTGAATTTAAGAGCCGTGAGGTGATGATGCAGCTGTACAAAACCTTGGTAAGGCCACACTTGGAGTACTGTGTGCAGTTCTGGTCACCTCATTTTAGGAAGGATGTGGAAGCTTTGGAAAAGGTGCAAAGGAGATTTACCAGGATGTTGCCTGGAATGGAGAGTAGGTCTTACGAGGAAAGGTTGAGGGTGCTAGGCCTTTTCTCATTAGAACGGAGAAGGATGAGGGGCGACTTGATAGAGGTTTATAAGATAATCAGGGGAATAGATAGAGTCGACAGTCAGAGACTTTTTCCCCGGGTGGAACAAACCATTACAAGGGGACATAAATTTAAGGTAAATGGTAGAAGATATAGGGGGGATGTCAGAGGTAGGTTCTTTACCCAGAGAGTAGTGGAGGCATGGAATGAACTGCCTGTGGAAGTAGTTGAGTCGGCTATTGGATATGTACATGGATTATGGTAGAATAATGGAGTGCAGATTAATTTGTTCTTAAGGGCAGCATGGTAGCATTGTGGATAGCACAATTGCTTCACAGCTCCAGGGCCCCAGGTTCGATTCCGGCTTGGGTCACTGTCTGTGTGGAGTCTGCACTTCCTCCCCGTGTGTGCGTGGGTTTCCTCCGGGTGTTCCGGTTTCCTCCCACAGTCCAAAGATGTGCAGGTTGGGTGGATTGGCCATGATAAATTGCCCTTAGTGTCCAAAATTCTATGATCTATGATTAATCTAGGACAAAGGTTCGGCACAACATCGTGGGCCAAAGGGCCTGTTCTGTGCTGTATTTCTCTATGTTCTATGTAAACCCCTCCCCCTTTACTTCTTTAGTACAAATGACCATTTTTCTTAACATTGACAACAGACCCTCTTATACATGACTTTGCACCGTTACTTTTCACATATATACAACTTAATAAGAAAGTCTCTCAGGTGTACGTTGTTCTGGAAAATACAGAAGGTGTCATTTGAAACATAGAGGTCTGCCAATATCTGGTCTGGGAGAGTGCAGGGAAAGATCCCACAAGAGGTTGGTGGCAGCTGAAAAGAGCAGAAACTGTGGCCAGCTCTTCTGTCAAAAATGCAGTTAATTTCAGTCTGTCAGAATTGTTATTACAACCTGCAGCAGGAGAAAGGGAAAAAGAAAAAAGAGAGTTTGCATAGATTTCTTTGTGTTGTTGAAATATTGTAATGGACTGCCCCTTTAAGCCCCGTAGTCCTTTCACTATCGGAGGTCCCGATCTCCCGCCAAAAATCACTAAGCGCGGGCTTCCCTCGCCCCTCCCACTCCCCCCACGGGCGAGGCAGCAGCCATCAGAAGAGAGCAGCAGAACGCGAAGCAAGAACAGCTGACGGCCCGGGGGAGCTCCGCTCCCCTCAAGGAGGTGGAAGGCTCAAAGAAACGGCAGCAAGAATGAGGAGGATGAGAAGGAAGATGTTTGTTGGTGGACTCAGCTGGGAAACAAGTAAGAAAGATTTAAGGGACTGCTTTTCTGGAGGTGGAGAGATTGTAGGCTGCTTAATTAAAATGGATCCTGAAAGAGTAGACAGGGTATTGAATGGGGAGCACAAACTTGATGGGAGAGTTATTGATCCCAAGAAAGCTCAGGCTATGAAGGGCAAGGTTGAAATAAAATTGGCCCAATCTAAGGAAGTGTACCAGCAGCAGCAACCAGCAGCAATGGGGAGGACAGAACACAGAGAACAGAGAAAACAGAGAAACAGCAACAGGAGAGAAGGGGAGGAGAACTACAAGAGAGAGAGAGAGAAACAGCAACAGGAGAGAAGGGGAGGAGAACTACAAGAGAGAGAGAGTTTGAAGGTCCCTACAACAAACCAGCAGCATCCAGAATCACTAATCGTTTTTCCTTTCTGTAAAGAAAGTGTTTGCAACTTATAAAAAAAAGTATAATAATAATAAAATAATTTAACCTGAAAAAGTGGTTATTAGCTTACTTCACTTCCTTAATAACGCAGGACCCAGGACAACGATGCTATTAAGGGGTAAGTAGGTAAAATTCTTCGGTGAAGGTATGGGTTATACCGGGGAATAACTTGGAAATATAGTTTGACCTGAATGGCACCCACCGAAGCCTGCATCGGAGTCAGGGAGTGAGAATCCCTGTTCACCATTTGGAATATCGGCCCTTTTTGGTATAGGGGGAATTCTAAGACAGAGTGGTGAATTTACAAAAACAACGTCTATTCCTTTTGGGTTGTACTCAGCGTTCTGGAACCTGGCTACTCGACACCTTTGAAGTGTCCCCTGTTCCTTCAGTAGGTAGTATTCTTGTGAAGTTACTCTAGTGTCCATCTCTATAGGTATTGAAAAGTCCCCAAAAATAGAATCTGAGTTTGTCTCTGTATTGGGTCTCCATTCAGAAGGATCACTGTGTAGATTTTCCAATGGAAATGCTTCTTGGGCAGTTGCAGTGGATTCACTTTGTGAAGCTAGCAGTTGGTCAGTATGGCGTCGCCAAACTCTCGCATCATCCATCTGTATGGTGAATGATATTGGATCTGATTTCACCAGGATAACAGTGGGTACCAATTCTCATTTGTAGTGTAGCTTCTTAATAACACTCACTCTCCGAGTGGATGATCGTTTTTAAAGAGTTTTGTTCCCTTCTAGCAATCTGTGCTTATTGTTGTCATTTGACAATCTCTGAAGTGTCAGGCCACATCAAAAGATCAAACTTTGTTCTTAACTTTGTTTTGAAAAGCAGCATTGCGGGTGAACTCTGTGGCATTGAGTGTGTGTTGTTTCGATATAGAACATAGAACAGTACAGCACAGAACAGGCCCTTCGGCCCTCAATGTTGTGCCGAGCCATGATCACCCTACTCAAACCCACCCTATACCTGTAACCCAACAACACCCCCCTTAACCTTACTTTCATTAGGACACTACGGGCAATTTAGCATGGCCAATCCACCTAACCCGCACATCTTTGGACTGTGGGAGGAAACCGGAGCACCCGGAGGAAACCCACGCACACAGGGGGAGGACGTGCAGACTCCACACAGACAGTGACCCAGCCAGGAATCGAACCTGGGACCCTGGAGCTGTGAAGCATTTATGCTAACCACCATGCTACCCTGCTGCCCCTATGACATCAAGAAATTATTCACTTGTCTTGACAATGTACCTTGACCCTTGGATACCTTGATTGAGTGTTTAAGTGACTGTGTGAATTACTTGACCAATCCACCTGTTGCAGGATGGTACAGAGCTGACTTTGTTGTGTTGTATGCCATTTCCTTTTACGTAGTTTTCAAACTCCTTGAAGTGAACTGAGTTCCATTGTCACTTACAACCTACACCGGTCTACAAAACTTGCAAATATTTCATCCAACTTCTCAATAGTTTGTTCTGTCATTGTGGATTTCATAATCACTACTTCCAGCCATTTAGGGTGTACATCGACAATCGTTAGGAACATGTGTCCCTCAACTGGACTAGCGTAGTCTATGTGTATTCTCTGCCATGGCTGTGGTGGCCATTCCCACAGACGTAAGGGCTGCCGCGGTGGACTGTTTCTTAGTTTTGCACAGAAATGACATTGCACCCCCCCCCCATTTCCTTGTCATACTTACCACACACCAGGTTGCCCCTCATGTAGTTGATCAAGTATTTTATTATGCAAGCATGGAGGAATAATCACTCGGATTCCCCATAATAAAACTCCATTCTGAACTGTCAACTCAAGTTTTCTTGTGGTGTGGACTTGAGGTCTGGATCTTTACAATTTAGGTCTGTCATAGTTTCTTTTTGGACCATGTCCATAACCTTCCCCATCACTAGATCTGTTCTTGTATATCTTTGATATATTTGTATTCGAGATGAAGTCCCAGGTGCATTATCCGCTTGAGAGAACTATACAATGTTGACAAAATTTTCTTCTGGTTCTTGCTTGATGTGTGACAACAATCTTGGCGAAGCATCAGCATTTGCTTGCTGCTCCAATTTACGAAATTGAATATTGTACGTGTGTGCCGATAATATCAAAGACCATCTGTAACCTCCTAGCTGTGAAAGAAGAAATACCTTCAAACGGCCCGAAGATTGTTGTTGATCCATCAAGAGAGTAAAATGGCATCCACAAAGGTAGTGCTGAAACCTTCTTACTCCAAATATGAAGCTCAAAGCCTCTTATTCTAGCTGAGTGTAGTTCGTTTCTGTGCCAGTAAGAATTCATGAAGTAAATGGTTTGAGTCATTCCTCTCCTAAAGGCATTGTGTGCAAGACAATTGCACCAACCTCATAGAGTGATACATCGCAACCAAGTTGTAACTTCATCTTGAGATGATAATGAAACAAGAACTCTGACTTAGAATCCCTAGAGTTCTAAATGAGACCATTCACTTCTGCACCGACCATGTGAAACATCACCCGACCTAGGCCCACTCCCCTGCCCTATCCCTTTAACCCTACCTAACCTGCAATTCTTTGGACACTAAGGTGCAATTTAGCATGGCCAATCCACCTAATTTGCACATCTTTGGACTGTGAAAGGAGACCTGAGCAACCAGAGGAAACCCACGCAGACACGGAGAGAACGTGCAAACTCCACACAGTCACCCAAGGCCAGATTTGAACCCAGGTCCCTGGTGCTGTGAGGTAGCAGTGCTGACCACTGTGCCACCATACCACTTCTCTGACGTTTTTTTCACCTCTTTATACACACTTTTGCATTCTTCTGACGAGTGCCACACCTGTTTGAACATAGTTGGGCGGGATTCTCCGACCCCCCGCCAGGTGGGCGAATCGCCGGGGATTGGCGTGAATCCCGCCCCGCCGTCCTCCCAATTCTCCTGCCTCCCAAAAACCGGGCCGGCGTGAGTCGCGTCGCCCACCTCGGAGAATGGTGGGGTCCGCCGCAACACAATGGGCGCCGGAGCCGCCCGAATTCTCCGGCCCGTGAAGGGCCGAAGTCCCGCCCATCTGTAGCCGGTCCGGCCGGCGTAAATTAGAGTAGGTCCCTTACCAGCGAGATTAGGTGGCGTGGGCGGGCTCCGGGGTTCCAGGGGGGTCGCGGGGGGATCTGGCCCCGGGAGGTGCCTCCATGGTGGCCTAGCCCGCGGTCGGGGCCCACCGATCCTCGGGCGGGCCTGTGCGTGGGGGCACTCTATTGTTCCGCACCGGAGGCCATGGTCCTCCGCCATTCCCGGTGCGGTAGCGATTCCCTCTGTGCATGCGCGGAGATGACGCCAACACGCACTGGCGCTCCTGCTCCCGTGCATGTGCCGATTCGCGCCAGCCAGTGGAGGCCCTTATGCGGCGGTTGGCGTGGCGCCAAGCCCCTATCCCGCCAGCCGGCAGGGCGCCAACCATTCCGGGGCGGGCCTAGCCCCTGAAGGTGCGGAGGATTCCGCACTTGGGGGCAGCCCGACGCCGGAGTGGTTCATGCCACTCCATCCCGCCTGGACCCCCCGCCCCGCCGGGTGCGGGAGAATCCTGCCCAAAGCGTGTAAAAGCTTCAACTGCGTTGCTAAATTTGCTGTAATAATTGATTGATTTTTTTTACAGATGCACCATAGAAAGCATCCTATCAGGCTGCATCACAGCCTGGAATGGCAACTGCTTGGCCCAAGACTGTAAGAAACTACAGAGAATCGTGAACACAACCCAGTCCATCACACAAACCCGCCTCCCATCCATTGACTCCATCTGCACCTCCCGCTGCCTTGGGAAAGCAGACAACGTAATCAAAGACCCCTCCCACCCATGCTATTCACTCTTGCAACTTCTTCCATCGGGCAAGAGATACAAAAGTCTGAGAACACACACTAACAGATTCAAAAACAGTTAGTCCCCGCTGTTAACTGACTCCTGAATGACCCTCGTATGGACTGATCTGATCTCTTCAAACATCTTCTCTACTGAGTAGTACTACACTCCTATATGCTTCACCCAATGCCTGAATCTATGTATTTACATTCTGTATTTATGTTTTTTTCACATATGGAATGATCTGTATGGTCTGTACGCAGAACAGTACTTTTCACTGTACCTCGGTACACGTGACAGTAAAACAAATCCAAATCCAAATCCGCTTAATCTCAGAAATAACCTCAGTTGTGCCATATTTTGAGGACATGGTGCTTCTAAGATCACTGTCGTCTTTTTCGGCTCCTTATGCAAGTGACCGTTATTGATGATGTGACCAGGTAGTTTATGGATGTCTTGAAAAAGCCACACTTTTCTTTTTTAACTCGGAGATTATGGTTTTGTGGATGTTCAGAGTAGCTCCCAAGTTCTTCAAGTGTTCTTGTTCACTTGAACGGTGATGACAATGTCATCTAAATAACATTGTACACCATTTCGCCCACTAAGAATTTGATTCAAGGGCCTCTGAAAAAGAGGAGCAGATGTTATCCCAAATAGAAGTCTCCTGTAATGAAAAAACACCCTCACGATAGTGAGTAGCGGCTGTGATTTTGCAGCCACATTCAATTTTAAATACACCTGCGATATCCAGAAAGTCTTCAATCAGCAGCAGTGGATCTGCACACAATACCGGGTTTCAAGTTGTTTTAAAATCTCCACATATCCTTACTGAGCCATCGTGTTTTAATACAGGAGCTTTTGGTGTTGCTCAATCACTTGTAGCAACTGGTTCAATGGCTCATTTGTGGACTAGTCTTTCTGGTTCCACTTTGACTTTTGGCCTGATGGCATATGGAACAGTTCTGGTTTGAAGACATTTTGGTGTACTGTTTGGCTTCATTTTCAGTTGGATTTCAACTCCCTTCAGAGCCCAGTGAGTCTTCAAACACCGTTTCATACTTTTCCAGAAGTAGGTCACTACTCCAGTTGTTCACTACTCCCCAGCTGAGTTTGATTTTTCCCAACCATGTTCTACCCGCTTAAGGATAACCATGCTTTCAGATTAAAGGTAAAAAGGGGAAATATTTTACAGATTGCAGGAACTAAAAACCAGTCGGAAATTTTTTAAAAATTAAATGAATTAAATAAAATAGAGATGCAGGGCCAGACAATGTGTTGTACCTGCATGATGTGGGAGCTGGTGGACTCCATTGTGGTTCCTACTGACCACATCTATAGCAAGTGTTGGTTGCTCGAGGAATTTCGGGTTGATGAGCTGTAGTCTGAACTTCGGACGCTGCAATACATCAGGGAGGGGGAAAAGTTACCCGGATGCTATGTTTTAGGAGGCAGTTACACACCGTAGATTAACTACCTTGAGTCTGACCATGTGGTCAGGGACAGGATGGTGTGACTATGAGAGATTTACTGCTTCGATTTACAGTTGAGTTTGTTATGTCTCAACCGTTCTCTACCAAGTAAAGCAGGAAAATGCCCACGGACAATGTGAAGAGCCAACTCCGCTGTTTATCCATTTATTTCTACTTTTATCATAATGTATCCTTTTAATGGTACGACCTCTTAAGTTTTAACAGCCGATGCTTTAACTTCTGATTAAAAATTGTCTCTCGTATCAATGATGCAGCGGGCAGCACGGTGGCGCAGTGGGTTAGCCCTGCTGCCTCATGGTGCCGAGGTCCCAGGTTCGGTCCTGGCTCTGGGTCACTGTCCGTGTGGAGTTTGCACACTCTCCCCGTGTTTGTGTGGGTTTCGCCCCCACAACCCAAAGATGTGTAGGCTAGGTGGATTGGCCACGCTAAATTGCCCCTTAATTGAAAAAAATTAATTGGGTACTCTAAATTTATTTTTAACATATATCAGTGATGCAGCTGCACCCGTATCCACTTCTATTTTAACTTGGTTATCATCAAGTTTTAAGAATGTCCAGAAACGTTGTTGATTGCCCCTAACCGTCAAGACGCGTAGATTGAACTCTGGAGGTTGTTCGGGTACAACATTTATTGAGGGGTCTTGAATTTCATCTATTCATTCGTAGACTCAACTAGTATGCTTGGATGTGTTTTATTTCATACACATCTTTGGTGTTGGTGAGGTTTGCCATGCCCAGCATCCTTTGGCAATATGGCTCTATTTGCCACAGTTCTTGGACTTATTTTCTCTCTTCCAGTATTGCCCCGCTGTGTCCAACTTGTATATATTGATGATGTATAGGGTCTGGGCTATATATAGGACTAGGGTCTGGCAGATGGAATACAATGTTGACAAATGTGAGGTTATCAATTTTGGTAGGAATAACAGCAAAAAGGATTATTATTTAACTGATAAAATATTAAAACATGCTGCTGTGCAGAGGAACCCTAGTGCATGAGTCGCAAAACGTTGGTTTACAAGCAACAGGTGATTAAGAAGGCAAATGGAGTTTTGTTCTTCATTGCTAGAGGGATATAGAGTTTAAGACTAGGGAGGTTATGCTGCAACTGTATAAGTGTTAGTGAAGCCACACCTGGAGTATTGTGTTCAGTTTTGGTCTCCTTACTTGAGAAAGGATGTACTGGCGCTGGAGGGTGTGCAGAGGAGATTCACTAGGTTAATCGCAGAGCTGAAGGGGTTGGATTACAAGGAGAGGTTGAGTAGACTGGGACTGTGCTCATTGGAATTTAGAAGGATGCAGGGGGATCTTATAAAAACATGTAAAATTATGAAGGGAATAGATAGGATAGATGCGGGCAGGTTGTTTCCACTGGCGGGTGAAAGCAGAACGAGGGGGCCTAGCCTCAAAATAAGGGGAAGTAGATTTAGGACTGAGCTCAGGAGGAACTTCTTCACCGAAAGGGTTGTGAATCTATGGGATGCCCAGTGAAGCAGTTGAGGCTCCTTCATTAGATGTTTTTAAGGTAAAGATAGATAGTTTTTTGAAGAATAAAGTGATTAAGGGTTATGGTGTTTGGGCAGGAAAGTGGAGCTGAGTCCACAAAAGATCAGCCATGATCTCATTGAATGGCAGAGCAGGCTCGAAGGGCCAGATGGCCTACTCCTGCTCCTAGTTCTTATGTTCTTATGATGATATGGCTGTACCCTTGCTGACCTGTTTCTGGTGGTCCCCATTTTGTGGATCTTCAGTCCAGCTCCTATCCGTGAAGCTTCTTTCGTTGCTAGCTTCATCGACGTGGCAACTTCTGCAGCAGATTTTAGATTTACGTCGCTTACATGAGTAGCTTCCTCTGAATAGCTTCATTGCGGAATTCACATACCAGCCTACCATGAAGGGTGTCATCTACTGTTGCACCAAACTCGCAGTATTTTGCTAACCTTCATAAGGTCGCCACAAATTGCAAGATGCTTTTACCTTCTTCCTGACTACGGCAGTGGAACCAAAACCTTTCTGCAATTAAAGGTGATTGCAGTTAGAAATGCCCTTCTAAATCCTCATTCCTCCTCTCCCGGGTGCTGAACGAACTAAGTTTTGCAGCAGCATATAAGTTTTACACCCTACCAAACTGAGAAATGTTGCAACCTTGAGGTCCTCCGGGGTTGATTAGCTGACATAAAGTTGAAGTCTCTCTTCATATAAGTTCCCCTTTAACAATGTGGTAGCAGCTTCAGGATTTTAAGACACTCTCACTAGTAACATCAACGGGTTCTTAACACACTTTTATCCTGAACCTTCAACTCAAAATCATTTTCCCTGGAAGTTGATGCAAGTGCAGGCTGATACCAGCACAGTGCGTGCTACAGAGCATCTGGAACCTTGGTGAACAATGGGACCATCAAACGATATCCTTAACTAATGAAACTTAAGATTAGAGCCAAAAACAGGAATGACAAAAAATCATTGAATTTACAGTGCTGAAAGAGGCCATTTGGCCCATCAAGTCAGCACCACACCTTGGAAAAAGCACCCTACTTAGCCCGCACCACCACCCTATCCCCGTAACCCATTAACCCCACCTAACTGTTTTGGACATTATGGGCAATTTAGCATAGCCAATCCACCTAATCTGCACATCTTTGGACTGTGGGAGGAAACCAGAATACCAGGAGGAAATTCACAGTCATGGGGAGAACATGCAGACTCTGCACAGACAGTGACCCAAGCCGGGAATAGAACCTGGGACCCTGGCACTGTGAAGCAACAGTGCTAACTATTGTGCTACCGTACATTTCCAGTCCTAACTTATAATAGGAAGCTTAATCAAACTTCACAGGGAGAATAAAAATGAACTGCCCCTTTCATGAGGAAATAGCAGAATAGCTCAACTTATCTGCAACTTGTGATGACCTTTGGAATTGGTGTTTGTTCCTCATCACATTGCTGGATGATTTATGAATTAAAATCAGCATGTACCATTAAACTTGCTGTTCTTTTGGCAGTAAAATCTGTGTGAAGGATTAAGTTATCAATGGCAAGATCCTTCTCCAACATGATAGGAATTCACGGTGCTTCTGGAAGCTTTGGCGAACATGTGTCCATGGGATAGATGTTTAAGAAACATATTTCCTGACATTGCATACTTATGCAGAGACAGAACCACCTGTAAGCTCACTAATTCGCACTAACCATGCACTATAATTCATGTAACACACCATCACCACTGGAAGATAGTTTATACATTTAAATTCAAAGTGCCTCAACGTCGGCATCTTTCAAATTCCACCGCTGGAGTCTGGCAAGTTATCTCTGTTTACACACTGGTGAGTGAATCGAGTGTTATCAGTAGGCCATACTGAGATTGAAAACATGTTGTAGCAGTCACTGACCACCTTCATTGGTCTTGGTCAATAAGAATTGCGAACTAAAAGTGAGTCAGCTAGGTAATAGGCATTTATACCAATTGAGTCATTTTGATTATGCCGTGATCCGTGACGCACAGCATCACTGATGTATTAATACAAGAGAGCACAGATGATACAACTTTCCTAAGCATTGCAGTGAATGTTATATATAAGATGCCATTTTTGTTGATTTCGCTGCATAAAGAGAAACTTTGGTTCATGACATCTAAGGTGCATTTAGTTTAGCCAATACATTAATATAGGATCTGGGGCCGGTATATCCACATATCATTGCACTACGTTGTTGAAAACAATTTTTTGATTCATTTTTTAAAAGATTCTTTTGGCTTTTGGTATGTTGAATTACAGAAGCAAGGTAAACATATAAGCTTATAAAAACACAACACAATGTCAATATGAAATGTGTTCCATATTATAATGCAATGTTTTGCAAAACTAGAATATTATAGTCTAGAAATAGTTACAAGAAATTTGTGCAAAATACGTTTCCCTTCGACCATAAGAAATAGGAGCAGAATTCGCCCATTCGGCCCATCTATGTTTCCCTTGTTGCCTTAATTACCTAACAAGGAAGTGCAGTTCAGGATAGGACTCTGTAATGGGAGTAAGCAGCAAGAGTTTATTGAAACTTTAGATTCAGAACTGATTTGCACTGTACCAGATTGTTTGACAGCATCATGCTGCTCAATTTCACGGTATTATTTCATGACTTATGTATTAGGGAATAACTAGTCCAAATTTAAGTGTTTTCTTTCTGATGCATGTTCAAACGAGATATAGAATAGTTGGGCATGATAATTATGCATAACTCTTATGATTTAGTGTCTGTTGTAGATACTTTCACAGATATAATGGTATCAGTTTCTCCCTCAAGCAGTCTGAATGGTTTTTCTTCTGGGAGTTGACTGACATATCTACTTATCTGATATAATAACCCAACAATGTAGCAATAGCTTGCTCTGTGAACCGGACTGGGTATTTTGCAGTTGTTATTCTTTAACCTCTTAAAAGACAGAGAAAGTTAATGCCACTTGAGAAAAAAATTTCTTTGAACCATTAGTCATGTTAATGTCACATTAAGCTGAAGCAAACAAATCAAGAGCTATAATTGAAGTTAGTAACCCAATAAATACAGTTTGGCTTCACATAAAGATATTAAAATATAATGAATTCATAACATTATACCACTTTGACACGTCATCAAACCTAATATAAATAGAATCATCATTCTACAGTCTTAAGTTTTAGTCAAAACTGACCGTATCGACTCATGCCCAACCCCACCCCACTCCACCCCCACCCTCTTAAAATTACTTCTGCTGAGTTCAAATGAACATGGTTTCCACAGCAACAATGAGTCTAGCGATCTTTAAAAAATTATCTTTCATTGTGTGCAGAACGTACAGTTCAAACAATGTGTCTGAAACCTAATAGGCACCTGCATGCATTCTCTCGTGATAATTTAATCCCTTTAATCAAACTAGAGTGTTATTTTAATTTCAAAATAACACATTGAGATATTTTCTGTGGAAAAATGGTCAAAAGAATACAGTGACCAACAAGCAAAAATACTTTTAATTCATGGATAACCACAGGTACATCAAATGGAATTGCACCCAACGTAACAAGTAACCCTGAAGACTGAATTTTTAACATAGTGTTCTGTGTCATTTCCATGCCTCACAATTTGAATCTGAAATTAGTCATACACTCTACTCTTGATGCTGTATAATAGAAAGAAGAATATAAAAAAAAGATGGCTAATTTTGTAACCTTAAAATAGAGCTTGGGGATCGCACTGTCTGATTAATTCTGATGCAGGTAGCATGTCAATTTCTCGCAGTTTCTAAACTGATATGAGTTCAGTGTGCAGCCTGTAAAGTGGCTACCAGCTTCATCACGGGCACCAAAATTGAAACAGGCTAACAACTGTTGAAGCCAGCCTGTATCTCTTAAAGCAGTGTTCTTCAAACTTTTTTTCCAGGGACACATTTTTATCAACCGGCCAACCTTCGGGACCCAACCCGGCCAACCTTTGCAACCCACGCCGGCCGACCTTCGCGACCCACGCCATCCGGTCTTTGGGACCCACGCTGGCCGACCTTCGCGGCCCACGCTGGCTAACCTGCGCGACCCACCATTTTCTCTTACCTTGTTTGTTGCTGACAAAATTGGATGAAATGCTTTTGGGTCCCTTTGGCCCCAATAGTCCCTTTGGCCCCCCGAACTTGTAAAAAAAAAAGGCTGCGACTATATAAAAAAAATGGGGCCGTACTGCGCATGCGTGCCCGATCATCGGTGCGCATGCATACAGTTTGGCACATGCGCACTGATGATCGGACACGCATGCGCAGTGCGGCCGAATTTATTTTATATGTTCGTGGCCATTTTGAAGGCCGCTTGCAGCCGGCATAATTAAAAGTCGGCTGCTGCGGCTGTTGCCTGTGGATTTGGGCGATCAGGAGCGCCACGAGGGACGGCTCCGCGACCATCTTGACACCCTCCCGCGACCCACCCACGGGTCGCACCCCAGGTTTGACAATGCCTGTCTTAACGGAGTGTTTTTCAAACATTTTTTCCCAGGACCCACTTTTACCAACCGGCCGACTTCGGGACCCACAACGGCCGACATACGCAACCCAGACCTGCCGTCGCTTGCGAACCACCCAGGTCGACCTTTGCGACACACCATTATTGCTGACCTTCAATGCGCCAGGTGAGCCCGGTTGGTCCTCACAATCTCACTTGATTTGTCATTCAATGTTACATTTCTGCAAAGGACTTCAGCTGATGATTTAAGTTCTTGTTGCATTAAAAAAAACAAGAGGTTTGTCCTCGAACTCGCCATGCTTAGTCTTCAAATGCCTTTGAAGTTTTGAGGGTTCTAAACTTTCAGTACTTCCCTGCATATAACACACATGAGCTTTGGATCCTCATTTGCATTGGCACAATTAAAGCCATACTTCAAGAAATCACCTTTATACTGCTTTGTTCCCGACTTCACTTTCTTCTTAATGGGTTGTTTACCAGACCCCCTGGAGCTCACACCAGCACTGCTTTGTCCGGCCGTGGACTCTTCTGTGAAGTTCTCTCCAGCAGATTCAGTTGTGAGATCTTGGCCTATTTGTGTCTCTGCTCCTCTCTTTCTTCTTAGAAAATGATCCATCTTCAGTTCTTCACACAGTCCTGTTGCTTGCTGGCAGCTACAAAATGGAGGAATCTCTCCACCATGATTTTGCAGCCAAAGCACGGATCTACAGGGCCATGATGTCAGTGTATATGCAGCGCGCGGGACCTGCTCTCTGTCACCATTCCTGGCGGGAAGACTCCAACATTCGCATTTAACGGCCGGCCATGCCGGCAGTCTCAATTTAAAAGCGGGTCACGGACGGCATTCTGAAAAGCTGGTCGCAGTCATTGGCCACTTCTCCCATGAATGAGAACGCCGCGACCAATCACTCCGTGGCCTTCCCATCACCCGCCTGTGACCTACCGTGGGTCACGGCCCTGAGTTTAAAATACCCTGTCTTAAAGAGAGGGTGCGTTATGGCTGCAGCAGGTGCTGGAAGACATTGTGGAGCTCAGTCTTTGAGGAAACATGGAAAAAGACATAATGATGGCACAACATCAGGCAAAATAGGCTGCAAGATTTTCTAACTCTGCAATGAAATCTTTGGTTGAGGAGGCAGAGAGAGAGGTAGACGTGCTGTGTCCAAAGGAGGTTAGAAGGCCCAGGCATACACATGAGAGCCATGGAGACTAATTCCAGGTGCCAGGCCACAAGTACCTCAATACATGAAGTTCAATTATCTCACATGAATGGGCAAGGTCAAATGGCACTGCCCCATAGAACGTTTTCAAAGATATTCCACCACCAAGGTTAGGCTGACTAGTCTGTAATCACTCAGTCCATCCCTTTTTAAACAATGGCACCATGTCAGCAGTCCTTTGGTCCTCTCGTACCACACCTGTATTCAGAGAGGATTGGGAAATGATGATCAGAGCCTCTGCTATTTCCTTCTGGGATATATTTAATATCATTCTGGTTATTTATCCACCTTCAGAGATGTTAAACCCCTGAATATTTCTTCTCCCACTATATTTAAATCATCCAATATTTCACACTCCTTCATAGTTACAAAGTCCCCATTGTTCTCTTCTTTTATGAAGACAGACGCA
Organism: Scyliorhinus canicula; assembly: GCF_902713615.1. NCBI lineage: Eukaryota > Metazoa > Chordata > Chondrichthyes > Carcharhiniformes > Scyliorhinidae > Scyliorhinus > Scyliorhinus canicula. The sequence goes on from NC_052147.1 coordinate 126,871,665, forward strand.
AAGTGTTCATTAAAAACTATGCCCACATCTTCCACCTCCACACACAGGTTCCCTTCTTGATCCTTCATGAGCAAATCTTTCCTTAGATATTTATAAAATATCTTTGGATTTTTTTCGATATGGTTTCTTAATATTGTTCATGTCTTCTCTTTGCTTTCCTAATTTCCTTTTTAAATGCATCCCATATTTTCTACACTCCTCAAGGCTGTACGCTGTACTGAGTGCTCGATTTCTGTTATAAGCTTCCTTGAGTTGTCTTCTTCTACTTTTCATGTTCTTTGACATATAGGGAGATGTAGACTTTCAGTCCCATTCTTTCTTCATGGGAACATATTTCTTGTGTGTCACTTCAAACTTATTGTTGAATGACTCCCACTTCTCTGAAACTGATTTACTATCATGTATCTAATTCTGGTTCACTTTTATCTAATCACATGTTAGCTTAATAAAATTGGCCTTTCCCCAATTTAAAACTTTTACTCTTGGAGGTGGATTTATGCAGATCGGGAGTTATTTCTCTCCATCTTTCCCCAATGCCAAAGTTGGCCAGCAGCTGACACACCTTAAGAAAGCCTGACCCTGCAGAGATAAGACTGCAGGGATGCTAAAAAGCAGAGAGTGGAGCTTCCATCCCTCAATATGATTGGCCATCACCACAGCAGCATTAGAACAGAGTAGTGGTGTCGTTATGATTGGAAGGAGGCCCGCAGAGAACATCAATGGATCCAAGAATCAGTAAGTCCCAAAGATTTAGGACAAAGTGAGATTGGGAAGCCAAGAGAGGGTTTTATGAGGGGAATGGGATAATGGAGTTTGGAGCCAGGTGGGGAGGAACAAAGGGTAAGGGTAGCAGCAGGGGAGGGGGGGTCCCTGATAAGTAGCAGATATTCATCAAAGAATATCCCCAACCTTCCTTTCCACCTTTGAACCAGTTTTGTTTATTTAACAGCCTGCCCATTCCTGCCCAGACACACCCTTTTCCCACTCCCGTTCCCTCTTCCCACTCCTGTCCCCGTACACAACCACCCTGTCCATGCCCACTGCCTGCCCAATATCCTGCCACCTTTCCCACTCCCGCCTCCCCTGCTTACACCCACCCCTGCCCATTACTACCCCCTGTCCAATCCCACCCCCTTCACACACGCACCCTCTGCCTACACCCACCCCAACCCACTCCCACCCCCCATCCACTCCTGCCCCCTTGCCCCCTCCCACTCGCTGGCCACTCCCGCCCCTGCCCACTCCCGCCACCCTGCCCAAACCCACCTCCCTGCCCACATTCACCCGCCTACCCATTTTACCCCCCGCCCATGGCAACCGTATTATGGCATGAGCAGCTTAATATTCTGATCAGTGGTTTGGTAAAAAGCTCAATTGGCCATTAATTACTTATTAAAAGATCATAAAAAGATAGAATGGTTAGGCCACTTGGCCCATTGTATCTGTGTGGCCGAAGAATGAGTCATGGAGCCGAATGCCACTTTCCAGCATTTGGTTCGTAGACCTGCAGGTTACGCACTTGAGGTGCATATCCAGACACCTTTTGAATGAGTTGAGCGTAGTACTCTACAACCCTTTCAGGCAGTAAGTTCAAGAATCCCATAACCCTTTGAGTGAAAATAATTTTCCTCATCTTCATTGTATCAATCACTTTAAAATTTTGCCGGTTTTGGTGCCCGCCCACCTACCTAGTTAGGGGAACTGGTCAGGGTGGGCGGGAAGATGGTCGCCTTGTTACCCCTCTTATTGTACCCCTGCCAAAAGCATGCCCAGCAGAGGGCAGTAAAGTCCAGCCTGCTGTGTATTCATGTCGGTTCCTAGTTTGCGTGGTCAAGCAGACAGTTTACCATAATAGACTGTAGCGCAAACACATTTCCAATAAAACACTTGCTGGTTTGTACCTGTGTGTTCTGCAAGCCGATCCTTTAAATAATTCCACAAAGGGGAGGTTGGACCCATGCTGGAAGACTCCCGGAGAAATAAGAAAAAAGAGAAAAATTGTCAATCCGTGCACGGACATCCAAAAAGGATTAAGAAGCTGAAAACTTCGCTACATCAAAGCTGGCGAATGGAAGGGTGCCAAATATCAGGAGCAGCCATCGAAGAAACCAAAATTTAAATCAAAAGGAGCTTACCAAGTGATCTGCCCGGAAAGATCTGGATCAGCAAAGATCTGTGAGTAGCAAGCACCTTGCACCAACAAGTTAAAGCTGTGCTGTTCCAAAACGCGGAATGAAACAGGCTGAGCTCAGGGGTTCTTGTTTGAAAAAAGAAGCCAGTAGTGCTAAAAACCTTCATGGCACATCATGCTTACGCAGGCATTTTCCAGAATAAAAATGGCAGGAATGTTTAGCTCCTGTGTGTTGAGAAGTGAAGCTATCCAAAAAAGACTGTTAATATAAAACAATTTAAACCTAAAGAAGACTTTAGAAGTCATGATCTCTGTGGAATTAGCAGCTAAGGAAGACAACGATTATGTTTGAGTACAGGAATCCCTAACACAGATACAGGTTTGAAATTGGCACCGATGTGCAAAAACTGGGCAAGCAGCAGACAGCAAAGATGCAAAATGCAGGAATTGTGATTAAAAAAGGGGCACATCGAACGTGCAAGTGGCGGCAAGAAACAACAAGTTCAAAACAGGAACTATAAAAAAAAAACAAGTGTTTCAAATAGAAATGTGGATAGTGGGAAAATGATCCAATTGATACAAAAAGGGCACAAAAAAGGGTCAGTGTCAGATGATGACCTGCTATTGAACATGCTGACCACTGTGAGGCGACGAACCGTTACTGGGTCACTCCTTTACCGGACAGACCATTCGTGGAAATGGAGGTGGACACTGGAGTAGCAGTTTCGTTGGTACCAGAAATGTTTAGCAAGAGAAACTATGAAATATCGCATTAAAGCCCGCAAAGATAATATCAATACTAAAGCCTGTACTTGGCTGAGTGGTTCTCTTAAGGGGGTATCGATGTATATCTACTGTTAAATGGACAGACCACAGACTTGTCCTTTTACGTTGTTAAAGGTAACTATCCAGCCCTAATGGGGTGAATCTGGCTAGAGAATATCAAGCTAAACTGGATCAAAGTGAATCTCATGTTGGAGTCTGAAGCAGGTCTGCTGAAGATTTTAAAGAAACTGGTTGTTCTCTTTAATGGAGAGCTGGGAAGCATGAAAGAGATCTCAGTCGGGCTAAGGGCGAAGGACAAAAGCCAAGCAAGATGCTTAAAGGGTAGGTCAGTACTGTGTGCGATCAGGCCTAAAGTCGAGACAGAATTGAAGAGGATGGTCAAGATGTGGGTCCTCAAACCCATTCATGTAAGTGATTGGGCCACACCGATTGTACCTGTGATAAAGAAAGATGGTTCACTATGAATATGTGGTGATTTTAAAGTCACTATCAATCTGGTAATGTGAGCAGAGCTGTACCCTCGGCCTTTAATTGATGATTCATTTGCTGGGTTGGTGTGAGGTGAACATTTCAGTAAAGTTGACCTCAGCCAAGCTTATTTCCAGATAAATGTGGATCCAGATTCACAACAATATTTGACAATTGTGACACACATAGTGCCATTCAGCTTTAAAATACTTCTTTTTGGCATCACGTCCATACCTGCGTTATTCCAATGTGCCATGGATCAAATTCTAAGCAGACTAGGAGTCCAATGCTATTTAGACGATAGCGTAGTTACTGGAATTAACCAAGAAGAGCATCCTCAATATTTAGATACTACAATCCAGAGACTAGAAGTTTACAGATTACATGTACAGAAGGATAAATGTGAATTCTTCAAATCTTCTATTGAATACCTGGGGCACGTCATAGATACAAAGGGACTGCACAAATCACCTTCAAAAGTAAAAGCTATAACTGAGGCACCTGCATCTTGAAATGTAAATCAACTTTGATTATTTTTGAGCTTATTAAACTATTATGGAAGGGTTCTCCCAAATCTAGCAACTATTCTCAAATCTTTACACAACTAATTGTGTCAGAGCAGGAAATGGAAATGGGTGGATCAGTGCGAGAAGGCCTTTGTACAAGCTAAAGAGGCAGAAACCCTGACACATTTTGGTCACAAGTTGCCCTTGCAACTGGCTTGTGATGCATCCCCTTATGGGGTGGGAGCAGCGGTTTCTCACATATGCCCAATGGTGAAGTTTGCATCAAGATCCTTGAACAAAACAAAAATGAACTGTACACAAATAGAGAAGGAAGCTCTCGGCATCTTTTTCAGAATCAAACGTTTTTACCAATAACTATCTGGAAGGAAATTTGCTCAACCAATGGGCCATCGACCACTAACAATGATACTTGGGTGGCACCAGGTATTCCATCTCCAGCATTGAACCCAAAAAAGAGATGGACATTGGATAACAGCAAATTACTGAGGATGCTGGAATCTGAAATCAAAGAGAAAATGCTGTAAAATCTCAGCAGGTCTGGCAACATCTGTAGGGCTCACCAATTACTTCTCTGTTATCCATTTCTAGCTTTGCTGTACCTACGGTCAGGTCACCAACACCCTACCAAGTTGGTTTCAACCATCTCCGACAACACTAGCAATCCTCCTTCTGCCACGATTTGGTCCCATCCATGTGAAGGGTCACCCATCAGGTATGTCTAGGTCTCCTACAGATGCTGTCAGACATGCTGAGATTTTACAGCATTTTCTCTTTGGTTTCAGAGATGGACATGGCTGTTGGCAGCACATAAATACACTCCAAAATATCATCAAATAAATCTCCATTGAAACAGGATGGATTCTCTGGATTATCTTTACCTAACGAGTTGTCAATGATAAGTTCGAGCCGCCAAGGGGGGTGCAGGATAGGGTGCTCTCGGGGACGTGGGTCGGTGAGGGTATGATCTCGGCAATTTATCAGGTGATGCAGGAGGAGGAGGAGGTCTCGGTGGAGGAGCTGAAAGCGAAGTGGGAGGAGGAGCTAGGGGAGGAGATCGATGAGGGGACGTGGGCGGACGCCCTGGGGAGGGTGAATTTGTCCTCTTCTTGCGCACGGCTCAGCTTAATTCAGCTGAAGGTGCTGCATAGGGCGCATATGACTGAGGCCAGGCTTAGCCGGTTCTTTGGCGTCGAGGACAGGTGTGGGAGGTGCTCGGGAGGCCCAGCAAATCACACCCACATGTTCTGGGCGTGTCCGGCGTTGGAGGGGTTCTGGAAGGGGGTGGCGGGGACCTTGTCCAAGGCGGTCGGTTCCAGGGTGGAACCGGGCTGGGGGCCCACTATCTTTGGGGTAGCATCGGAGCCGGGAGTGCAGGAGGCGAGAGAGGCCAGTATTCTGGCTTTTGCGTCTCTAGTAGCCCGGCGCAGGATTCTTTTACAGTGGAAGGACGCAAAGCCCCCGAGCCCGGAATCCTGGATTAACAACATGGCTGGGTTCATCAAACTGGAGAGGGTCAAGTTTGCCCTGAGGGGGTCGCTGCAAGGGTTCTTCCGGCGGTGGCAGCCTTTTCTTGATTTCCTGGCGGAGTGTTAGGGGGTGGTCAATCTCAGCAGCAAACCGGGTGGGGGGGAGGCGGATTACGGGTCTGTTAAGGGGGTTTGTTTTTGCAACTATATGTTTGTTACTTTCTTTTTTGTTATTCATTTATTGCTTTGTATTGGGGAGAGGGGCTTTTCTTTCTGTTTTTTCTATGTCTTGTTTATTTTATTGTTGGGAGAAAATTTGTTGTTGAAAAATTTGAATAAAAATTATTTAAAAAAAAAAGAAAATGATAAGTTAGAGTGGCACAACAATCTGTGCCAAGACATAGACTTTCCTGAGAACCTGAAAATGCCAAAAACAACTGTGGAAGTCAGTAGCCCAGTGAGGAGACTTCACCACAAAGTCAACCTCTGAACACTACGGATGCGATTCAGTAACCCCGTTACTCCCGGTGCAGATCCGGGCTTAACGGGTGAATCGTGCGGAAGCCCCAAATCAGGCTTCACGCCGGGCCAGTCACGAGTCACCTGACCTGGGTGGCACTGCCTGGGGAACTGCCATGGGGGGAGGGGCACTTGCCAGGTAGGGAAATCCCTCTAAGTGTGGCCTCGGCGAAGAGAATCTCCCCAAGTCCAAAAGATACGACAAAGTACCGTTGGATAGTGGTATGTTTCTCGGTGTTAATGTGCCGTTCAGTAGACTTTAACTTCAGTCCACTGACGTGGACTCCGGTGGAGACAATTGCAGACGACATCCAAACTAAACCACAAGCACCAGAGGCTGCAGTTAATAAGAAAAAACAGATGCCCGAGGTTCGCCGATAACCACCCATAAATCAACATCTTCTGAAACATCTAACTTATTGACTGTTGTGTTTATTAAGTACCCAATTCTTTTTTTTCCAATTAAGGGGCAATTTAGTGTGGCCAATTCACCTAACCTGCACTTATCTTTGGGTTGTGGGGGTGAAACCCATGCAGACACGGGGAGAATGTGCAAACTCCACACGGATAGTGACCTGGAGCCAGCATCGAACCTGGGTCCTCAGCGCCGTGAGGCAGCAGTGCGAACCACTGCGCTACCATGCTGCCCTTGTGTTTATTAATTGTTCATATTGTAAGTTTTGATTGTTAATGTTATAGTGTGCTTCATTGCAGGAAACTCTAACGTTAAGTGGGAGACAAGAGTTGGACTCATGTTTGTTCCTCGTTGAATAAGGGCGTGTAGAATGAATACCTTTCCAAAAAGCTCCTGTTTGTACATCCGTGGTACGCAAGGCTATCCTTTAAAAATACCACACAGCCCATGGTATTTTTGTTATTTTCTATAACAACTATAAATCTAACTGAATTATGATCACTAAAATGATCTCCCATTGATAGCCCTTCCACCTGTGCAGTTTCATTTCCTTAATTTAAATGTAGAACTGTCCATTCTCATTTTGGATTTGTCACTTATTGGATAAAAATGTTTTTCTGAATGCAAGAATTCTATTCTCTCGATAATGTCTGCACTGAATTTATCCCACTTCATGTGAGGTTACTTGAAATCCTTATTAATAATGCCCTATCGTGTCTGAACCTCTCAGTACTTGATTACATGCTTGTTCTTCTTTCTCCCTCGGACTGTTTAGGCGTCTGTAGTTCACTGTCAGCTGTGTGATTGTCTCGTTCTTGTTCCTCAGTTCAACACATACTGCTTAATTTGATTTTCCTTCTAGAATGTTATCCCTCCTCATAGATGTGATTGTTTCTTTAACTAATATTACAACACACCTTGCTTTTTTTAATCCCCTCTCTAGTTCATCTGAATAACTGTAATCAGGAACATTTAGTTAACATTCCTGCTCTTTGTAAGCCAAATTTCAGTAATAGCTATGATATGTCGAAGTGTCTCTCTCTGAATTTAGCTCTTCTGCCTTACTCACCTAGACTCTTGGTATTGAAATGTATATCATTAATCACTGAACTATTTATTTGTGATCTATTTTCTAGCCTTTGGGTTATCTACCTTCTGTACTCACCAATTAATTCCCTGTTGTCCATTTCCAGCTTTGCTCCTCTCCTTTCTGTACCTATGGTCTGGTTACCATCACCCCACCAAGCTAGTTGAAACCATCTCATACAACACTAGCAATCCTCCTCCTTCCACAATTTGGTCCCATCCCTGTGAAGGGTCACCTACCAGACTTGTTTAGGCCCCATCTCCCCCAGAACTGGTTCTAATGTCCTGGGAATCTAATGTCCCCCCTCCTTTACCATCTGTCCAGCCACACATTCACCTGCACTATCTTCCTATTTCTGCAATGTCCAGTGCATGGCATTAGAATAATCCAGAAATTACTACCTTGGAGATCCTGTTGTAAATTTCTCTCCTTACTCCCTAAAATCTGTCAGTAGGACCCTGCCTGTCGCCCTTTCTCCCTTTGTATTGATACTGATAAAGGCAATGACCTCTGGCTTTCATCCTCCCACTCAGAATACTCTGTAGATGCTCAGTGACATTCTTGAACCTGACACCAGGAAGACAAGATATCATCCTGGAGTCATGGCTGCAGGAATTCCTGACCGTTTTGCTGGACCACTGAATCCCCTGTCACTATTGTTTTTCTAAATGTCCTCCTCTAGCCACTGATGGTCTTGGTTCAGGTTGTAAGTCCCAAAGGAAGCATCATTGGCAGCATTCAGAATGCAATACCAGTTAGAGAGCAAGATGCACTCAGGGGGCTCCTGCCTGGTCCTCCTTGTCTGTTTGGAAGCCACTCATGTCCTCTCTGCCTACACACTCTTAAGCTGTGGGGTGACCACCTCCAGAAACAGAAATCCATTATCTCTCAGTCTTATGGATGCACCACATTTACTCCAGCTGCTCCTCAAGCTCCAAAATCAGGAGTTCGAACTCCTGCTAACGATCCTCCTTCCATGAGAAGTGCCCAGGAGTCCCCGCATAGAACAGGATACAGAACTGAACTGCTCTGCCATGACTCTATTGATTAAACAAGTAGCTAAAAATACCAAAAATAATGTTAAGACTCAATTATGTCTCCTCCTCCTCCTTCCTGAAATGCAGGAAGTGGCTTTTTCCTTCTCAACTGCTGCCCTCCCTCTGACCTTTGACTGTTCACATTGACTGGCCTATGTGCAAGGGTGTCATGTTCATCTTCCATGCGCCTTTGTACAAAGCGCGATATACCTTTCTCCAGCACAAAGTTCTTCCCGCCACCTCGGTGTATGAGTCAGTAACGGGCAACAATAATTGTCCTGCGAGACCAGAAACCTCACCCTTCTACTCCCTTGGTTTAAGGGAAGACAGTTGGAATTGATTTTGTGCCACTTTAAGGCAAGTGCACAGGGGCACCCATCCTCTCCAAAGATGTCCCTTAGCTATCCAACGAAATGGCCCAAATTCAGAGCTGCTGTTACCTGGTCTATTTTGCACACCAGGGGCGTCAATCCCGCCCCCGCCATGTCCCGAAGTCTCCGGCACCAGAGATTCGGCGGGGGCGGGAATCGCGCCGCGCCAGTCGGCGCCCCCCCCCCCCCCCCCCCCCGGTGATTCTTCAGCCCGCAATGGGCCGAAGTCCTGCCGCTGTCATGCTGGTCCCGCCGGTGTGAATCAAACCGCCTGCCTTACCGGCGGGACTAGGCGGCGCGAGTGGGGTCCGGGCTCCTGGGAGGGGGGGGGGGGAACTGGCCCCGGGGGGGTGCCCCTACGGTGGCCTGGCCCACGATCAGGGCCCACCGATCGGCCAGTGGGCCTGTGCCGTGGGGGCACTCTTTTCCTTCTCCCTTCGCCATAGTCTTCACGATGGCAGAGGCGGAAGTGACACCCTCCCCTGCGCATGCGCGGGGATGACTCTCCGGTGCATGCGCGGACTTCCGCTGGCCGGCGAAGTCCCTTCGGCCCCGGCTGGCATGGCGCCAAAGGCCGTTCCAGTTGGCCGGCGGAGCGCCAACCACCCCGTCGCGGGCCTATCCCCTCAATGTTAGGGCTTGGCCCCTGAAGGTGCGGAGACCTCCGCACCTTTGGGGCGGCCCGGCGCCTGAGTGGTTCACGCCACTCCATCGCGCCGGGACCCCCCGCCCCGCTGGGTAGGGGAGAATTCCGCCCCAGGTTTCACACTCCTGGGCTATCAAAGTCCAATTACAGGGGAGGCAGCTGTGGATTTAAAGGGCAATCAGCCTACATAAAACGTGCATTCATGAAGCACCCCCCGGCAAACATGGTAAGTGTCGGGGGCTGGACTTCGAGTAATTCTGATGTTTTCACCACTATGGAAAGGCTCTCTGTCATGTTGCAATACACCGGACCAACTGAAGGAGGGGAGGGCACTGAATTAATTTATCAGAGGGAAATGGAGATGGGTGCTTTGCCCCTAACCTGTGGTCCGTACACAACTGTGTACTCTTAGGCATCCAATTTGCAAATCCAGACTCTTGCTGAGTTATATATGCTCCAGCATTCCTCAGGGTTTAAAATAGGTTTGCATCAATGTTGTATTGAATTCAACAATTAGAATAATCTTTGGCCTTACTAAGAGCCAAATTCAATAGTTGGAACTGAGGAAAAAAATAGATTTTTACCAAAACTGACAGAATTGTGGGCAAAGATCCTTCACTCAGATCACATAACTTTGCATCAAGTATATCATTCATAAACTGAACAGTCAATAACAATCAAATTTCAATTCAGTATTTTGTTATCACAGCAATTTATCAGACTCCCATTAAAGTGGATCGGAATTACTTTGTATACATTGCTGCATTTGATTGTGAGAGAAACTTCTGGGAGTGATTACAGGGCAGTAATACAATTGTATGCTTAAGGTAACATCATAGACCGCAAGATCAGAACTAGAGTTGCGATTAAATTATCTGCATTTCAAGATTAGATTAAAACCCTGAAATTATTGCTTGGTATTTGTTATTTTTGCCATAAACAGAGTTTTGATTTGGGCATCACGGTAGCACTATGGTTGGAACTGCTGCCTCACAGCGCCAGGGACCCGGGTTCAATTCTGCCCTTGGGTGACTGTCTGCGTGGAGTTTGCACTCCCCCCCACCCCATGCCTGCGTGGGTTTCCTCCAGTTTTCTCACACAGTTTAAAGATGTGCAGGTTAGGTGGACTGGCCATGATAAAATTGCTCCGGGTACCCGGAGGAAATCCACGCAGACACGGGGGTATGTGGATAGGTATTTTAAATTTGAGACATTGGAGGATTGAAAATCAAAGTAGATTAGTAAGCATAGAGGTGATAGCTGACTGGGAGCGGTTGCAGAATAAGATATAGTTTTCAGAGGTTACGATGGGCTCAAGTTTATGACAGGGAGAAATTGGAACGCCAGCCAGCAGTGTTGAAATAGTCAAATTGAGGCACTCCAATAATCCAGATGAGAATTTTGGCTGCAGATGGGCTGAAGAATGACTGGAAGCTGGTGATCTTACAGAGGTGAAAATGGCAGTCTTTTTATGGAGAGCGTGAAGTTTGGGAACTGACTGGTCAACCTACGATGGTGGCTGAGGAAGGGAATGGCATTGGTAACAAGGGCATGATGTTTGTGGTATGGGCTGGATGTAATGGCTTCAGACTTCCCAATATTTAATTGGAGCAGAATTTCACTTGGAGTATTGTGTGCAGTTTTGGTCTCCTTCTCTGAGGAAGGATGTTCTTGCTCTCGAGGGAGTGCAACGAAGGTTTACCAGACTGATTCCAGGGATGGCGGGACTGTCATATGAGGAGATATTGACTAGGTTGGGATTGTTCTCGCTGGAATTCAGAAGAATATGGGGGGATCTCATAGAGACTTATAAAATTCTAACAGGACTAGACAGGGTAGATCAGGAGTGGGCAAACTACGGCCCGCGGGAAAGGTCTTTATGCGGCCCACCAAGATCAAGTCATAAAAAAAAACATTTTTAAAAAAGAAATTTTTTTTTTTAAACAAATTTTTTTTTTTAAATTAAGGTTAATGGGGGGGGGGCTGTTGGGTTACTGGTATAGGGTGGATACATTGACTTGAGTAGGGTGATCATTGCTCGGCACAACATGTGTTTCATGTGAAGTTTCTACTTTAAAATATTAATTAATAAAAATTAATTGCTTTTTTTTCTTTAAACTGAGTTACTTTGCTTTTCAAATAAATGTGTATCATGTAAAGTTTCTACTTTAAAATATTAATTAATAAAAATTAATTGCTTTTTTTTTCTTTAAAAACCTTTTATTTTGGCTATTTTAAATATTAATTATTTTACTTAATATACTATGCGGCCCTTTAAAATTGTGAATTTCTGAATGTGGCCCTTGCACAGAAAAGTTTGCCCACCCCTGGGGTAGATGCAGGGAAGATGTTACCAATGATGGGTGTGTCCAGAATCAGGGGTCACAGCCTGAAGATTCAGGGTAAACCATTTCGGACAGAGATAAGGAGACACTTCTTCACACAAAGAGTGGTGAGCCTGTGGAATTCATTACCGCAGGAAGTAGTTGACGCTAAAACTTTGAATATATTCAAGAGGCGGCTGGATATAGCACTTGGGGAGAATGGGATCAAAGGCTATGGGGAGAAAGCAGGATTAGGCTATTGAGTTGGATGATCAGTCATGAAAGTGATGAATGGCGGAGCAGGCTCGAAGGGCCAAAAGGCCTCCTCCTGCTCCAATCTTCTATGTATCTATGTAAACCTTTCCTCCCTCTACCTCTCTCTCCTCTTTCAAGTGTCATGAGACTTCGCTCCTTTATCTTTGAAACTATGATTTTTCAACTTTCAATTAACTGGAAATTTGGCAATTTGAAATGAGACAGAACAAACTATTTGAAAATGCAAGTCCGTCTTCCAAGAGGATGGCGATAAACAAACAAATCACCCTCAAGCGAGTGCAAAGAAAGAGACATTTACTATAATCCAGCGACCTATCATAACTTGGCATTATCTAAGGACAAGGCATTAAAATGCAATGTTCTGGACATTGAAACAATTGCTACCACAGACAGACCCACGCAAAACCTCTTGGAAATACACAATGGGTGAAGTATTACAAAACCAGGCTGCAGTCACTGCAGAGATTGCAAGAATTTTTTCAGCAGAGAAGACAGGTTGAAAGCTGGGCTCTCTCCCTCCCTCTCTTTTGAAACAGGTGCATTATCTGGTTCAGAAGCCAACTTTACTGGAAATCTCCCAGGAAATTAAGATTTCACAATAATTGCAACATCTTCTACGTCTGACCACATCTCAGAAACCAGCGAATCCAAAGCGACTGCTATGTTTAAAAATCTGCACCCCCAAGGACAATCAAAGGACACTTTGCCATATATGCTTTTAACTTTTTGAAACTGAACTCTAACTTTCTAATATCTGTGAGGATGTGATGTTGCATTTTTACTATTTTTCCCTTCGGGTTGAATGGTTAATAATTTTGCTCCTTTTGCGACTCAAGGAGACCTCATTTGATTGGTTTCTTAATGCTCACAGCTGAAATGGTTAAATACATTTGGATTTGAAATAGGCAGACCCTCGTAAAAGAGAAACTGAAACCTTTGTTGCGACCAAGCAAGGAGGTTGAATAGAGGGGGGCCAGTCCATTCCTTCTCACCTGATCATGACATAAGAAAAACATTGAAATTATGAATCTATGGTCATCTGCCCAAATATCTCCTTCTGTGGCTCGGTTTTGATAACATTTCTACGCAGACCTTTGGGATATTTAACTGTGCTAAAAGCGCTTTATAAATGCAAGCTGTTGTCGTTCAGCTGACATCAAATCATATCAATGCGATGGTACTGAATTCATATCATTCAGCAGAATCATTAGTCCATAATGTTTTAGTGACCATATCATTTCAATGTTACATGCTTTCTCCCAATGCTGGGATGAAAATTCATGTCCACTATCTCATCAACATGAAAAGAAAAAAAAATGGGACTTCAATATTACTCACAGTGCTTTATATCTGTCTGATTACCAATAGAGATACCTTAAAAAACTTGACCATTGAATGTTTTAGAGGCATAGAGGTCTACAGCATAGAAACTTAGCCCATTGCATCTGCACTGGTCAGAAACAATCACCTAAGTATTTGAATCCCATTTTCCAGCACTTGTTCCATAACTTTGTATGCCTTTGTAACACCACCCTTTCAGGCAATGAGTTACAAAATCCCATCACTCTCTGGGTGAAAATGTTTTGGCTCACATCCCCTCTAAACTTCCTGCTACTACCTAAAATCTATGCCCCCAGTCACTGATCCCTCCACTAAGGGGAAATGTTTCTTCCTGTGTGCTCTATCTATTTCCCTCATAATTATATACATCCCAATTGTATCCTCCCTCAGTCTCTTCTGCTCCAAGAAAAACAATCCCAGTCTATCCAATCTCTCTTCACAGCTAAAACTCTCCAAACCAGGCAACACCCTGGTAAATCTCTTCTGCAGCCTTTCCAGTGCTATCACATCCCTCCTATAATATGGATTCCAGAACTGCACACAATACTCTAGCTGTGACCTAACCAACGTTTTATACAGTTCCAGTATAACCTCCCTGCTCTTAAACTCTATGCCTCAGCTAATAAAGGCATTTATACCAGATGCCTTCTTAACCACTGCGACTACCTGCCCTGCTACCTTAAGGGGCCGGTGTACATGCACACCAAGATCTCTCTGATTCTCGGTGCTTCCTAGGATCCTGCCATTTATCATGTATTCCCTAGCCTTGTTTGTCCTGCCCAAGTGCATCACCTCACACTTATTGAATTCTATTTGCCACTGATCAGCCCATTTACCAATCCTTCAATATCCTCCTGTACCCGCAGGCTATCTCCCTCACTATTTACCATGCCACCAATTTTCATACCAGTGACGAACTTATTGATCAACCCCTACATTCACGCTAAATCATTTATATAATTGGGCGGTATGGTAGCACAGTGGTTAGCATTGTTTTTTTTTTAACCCCAGGGGCTCCTCCAATGCCTGCCTCTTTGCTTCCTCCACCTGGGGAAATTCCAGCTCGTCCAGTAACCACCCCATGTTCCCCTCCTCTCCTCCTGGGTCTGCCTCATAAAGTCCCTGTTAATACTCTCCAAATGCCTCATTTATCTTCCCTGGCTCTGACACCACATCCTCAGCCCCAGTCTGGATCTTCAATGCTTCCCTGGACGCAGCCTGCCTCCGCAGCTGGTGCTCCAGCATGTGGCTCACATTCTCCCCATACTCTTACACTGTGCAGTTGCCCTACCGCTCTTCCCGTTGTCAGCCTGTCAAATTGCCCCTGCAACTTTATCCTCCTCGCCATTCCCTCCACGGTGGGCATCCTCGAATATTCCCTATCCACCTCCACTATCTCGCTCACTAGACGGTCATGTTCCGCCCTCCTTTCCTTATTCGCACGAACCGTAAATGAGATCGTTTCTCCCTGGATCACTGCCTTCAGTGCTTCCCAAAAAATGCCCGCCGACACCTCCCCATTCTGACTTAACTCCACATAATTCCTAATCGCCAACCACACCTTATCTCAAAAACCTCCATCCGCCAACAACCCCCAAGTCAAACATCCACCCTGGCCTCTGCTCTCATCCCGTACAGAACCGAATATCCAACCAATGGGGTGCATGGTCCGAGATAACTATCCCCGCATACTCTGCCCCCTCCACCCCAACCAAAATCTGCCGTCTCACTACAACGTAATCAATCCTCGAATACACCTGATAGACGTGTGAAAAGAAGGAATACTCCCTTCCCCCTGGGTTCTGAAAGCGCCATGGATCCACTACACCCATCCTCTCCATAAACTCCCCCAGCTCCCTTGCCATTCGTACCTTACCCATAAACCTGGGGCTCGATCTATCCACCCTCGGCTCCAGGACACCGTTAAAATCTCCACCCATGATCAACTGGAAGGTGGCCAAATCCGGGATTGCTCCCAGCAACCCCCTCACAAAACCCACTTCATCCCAATTTGGGGCATACACATTTACCAACACTACCGGTGCCCCTTCCAATATCCCACTCACAATCACATAACTCCCACCTGGATCCCTCAACTCCTTAGCACTCACGAATCCCGGGCGGGATTCTCTGACCGCCCCACTGGGCCGGAGAAATGCCGGGGGGCAGCTTGAATCCCGCCCCCGCCGGCTGCCGAATTCTCTGGCGCTGGGGTTTTGGCGGGGGCGGGAATCGCGCCGTGCCAGTCGGTGGCCGCTGGCAGCGCCCCCCCAACCCACCCCAGCAATTCTCCGGCCCACGATGGGCTGAGCGTCCGCCCGTTTTAGGCCAGTCCCGCCGGCGTAAATTAGACCAGGTACTTACTGCCGGGACCTGGCTCTGCGGGCAGCCTCCAGGGTCCTCGGGGGGGCACTGGGGGATCTGGTCCCAGGGGGTGCCCCAACGGTGGACTGGCCCACGATCGGGGCCCACCGATCCTCGGGCGGGCCTGTGCCATGGGGCACTCTTTCCCTCCGCACCGGCTGCTGTGGACCTCTGCCATGGCCGGTGCAGAGACGAACCTCCCTGCGCATGCGCTGGGATGACGCCTGCACACACTGGTGCTCCCGCGCATGCGTCAACCCGCGCCGGCCAGCGGAGGCCCTTCGGTGCCGGTTGGTACGGCGTCAAGCCCTTTGACGCCGGCTGGCACGGTGCCAACCCCACCGCCGCTGGCCTAGCCCCTGAAAGTGCGGAGGATTCAACACCTTTCAGGTGGCCCGACGCCGGAGTGGTTCACGCCATTCCTCAGCGCCGGGGCACCCGCCCCACTGGGTGGGGGAGAATCCCGCCCCCCATTTATTTGCTCATTAAAATCGCCACACCCCTCAATTTCAAATCAAACCCCAAGCGAAAAACCTGCCCGACCCATCCCGGCGTTAACCTAACCTGGTCCTTCACATGGAGATGTGTCTCCTGCAAAAAAGACAACTCCCACTTTCAAGCTCCTGAGGTTTGCGAACACCCGCAACCTTTTACCGGCCCATTCAGTCCCCGGAGGTACCACGTTACCAACCTTACCGGAGGCGTGCTCCTCCAATCCCCTCTACCGTCGTCATCTTTACCACTTAACTCCTGCTCCTTTAATTCCACTCTGTACCTAGCCCGTCCCAGATGACCCTTTTCTTCGCCCTTGACCATGTCATCTCTCACCCCCTGCTGGGTCGCAGAAGCCCCCCCCCCCCCCGGCTTTTCCCCTTCTCCTTCTCCCCCCCCCCCCCAACTTCCCCTTTCCCTGCTCCCCCGGCCAGTCCTCTTGGCCTTCTCCCCCACCACCTCACTTCCGTTCACCAGCATAACCTGCTAGCGCGGCTGTCCCTGCCCAAAGGCACATCCTAATGACCACCCCCACCCTCCCACCCCACCCCACTCCTTAGCTCAAAGAAGGCCTCCTGCTGGCCTTACCTTCTGTGGTGAATTATATGCCATCGTAATTCACACTGTATTGCCTTGCATGTATTGTGTCCTTGTGGGCTCTGTATGTGAGCCGTTGCGCGGCTCTGCCCATAGGGAGAGATGAGGAGTTTGTACTGGACTCCACCCTCGGCTCTGCCCATGGCTCCTCCCACTAACCGGAAGTATAATGCACTGCAGCCGTAAGCCTGCTCTCAGTTCCTCTGGTCGCAGGCTGGCTTAGTTGTAAGACTATTAAAACCACAATTTACTTCCAATCACGTGTCTAGTGAATTGATGGTCACATCAATTTAATAGTCTTAGAAAACTTGAAGAAAACTACTATGGAATCAGCCCTTAAACCTGATCGACTAGAACTCGACCCGCAGGCTGCAGAGGCAAAAGAAATCTTCCTACACTGGCTCATATGTTTCAAGGCCTACCTGGTTGAATCAAGCACTTCAGAAATTACGGAGGAGCAGAAACTCAGCCTATTGCACGCAAGGGTGAGCCACCCTATCTCTACTCAACTTAACAGTACTTCCTGGTATACGGAGGCCCTGGCCATGCTCGATCGAATGTACGTGCGGCCCATCAACGAGGTCTATGCGCGCCATATATTCACGACCCGCCGCCAGCGCCCCGCGGAGTCGCTGGAAGACTTTCTGCGCGATTTAAAAGCCCGAGCTCGGGGCTGCAATTTTCAGGCTGTAACAGCCGCCCAGCAAATGGAACTCACTGTCCCTGATGTATACGTGGCAGGGCTCAGGTCCAACTATGTGCATCCGTCCGGAGGACCGCCACTACACGGTGTTCGAGGCAGATGGCCGCCTCTTCCATTTCCTCCGGGTTCCCTTTGGCGTCATGAATGGGGTCTCGGTGTTCCAACGAGCAATGGACCGAATGGTGGACTAGTACGGGCTGCGGGCAACGTTTCCGTACTTGGATAACGTCACCATCTGCGGCCATGATCAGCAGGACCACGACGCCAACCTCCATCGATTTCTCCAGACTGCCCAGAAACTTAACCTCATGTATAACACGGAGAAATGCGTTTTCCGCACGACCAGGCTAGCCATCCTCGGCTACGTTGTGGAAAACGGAGTCCTGGGCCCTGATTCGGACCGTATGCGCCCCCTCTTACAACTCCCTCTCCCTCATTGTCCCAGGGCCCTCAAGAGGTGCCTGGGATTCTTCTCGTATTATGCCCAGTGGGTCCCTCAGTATGCGGACAAAGCCCGCCCACTATTTAAGGCCACATTCTTTCCTCTGTCAGCTGAGGCCCGCCAGGCCTTCAACTGCATCGAGGAGAACATCGCCAAAGCAGCCATGCAGGCGGTGGATGAATCCGTCCCCTTCCAGGTGGAAAGCGACGCCTCAGCGGTTGCTCTCGCAGCCACTCTAAATCAGGCAGGGAGACCAGTCGCCTTTTTCTCCCGAACCCTCTCCGCTTCGGAACTTCGACATTCCTCGGTCGAAAAAGAAGCACAAGCCATCGTGGAAGGCATACGACACTGGAGGCACTACCTCGCAGGTAGGAGATTCACCCTCATCACCAACCAAAGATCGGTTGCCTTCATGTTTGACAACTCACAAAGGGGCAAAATTAAAAATGATAAAATCCTGCGGTGGAGGATCGAACTCTCCACCTACAATTATGATATTATGTATCGACCAGGGAAGCTCAACAAGCCCCCAGATGCCCTGTCCCGCGGCACGTGCGCCAGCGCACACGACGACCGCCTGAAAGCTATCCACAATGACCTCTGCCACCCGGGGGTCACCCGGCTCGCCCACTACGTCAAAGCCCAAAATCTGCTTTTCTCCAACGAGGAGGTAAAAGCTGTCACCAGGTATTGCTCGATCTGCGCGGAGTGCAAACCGCACTTCTATAGACCAGACAAGGCCCACCTGGTAAAGGCATCCCGGCCCTTTGAACGCCTGAGCATCGATTTCAAAGGGCCACTCCCCTCGACCAATCGGAATGTGTACTTCCTGAACGTAATAGACGAGTTCTCCCGCTTCCCCTTTGCTATCCCGTGCCCCGATATGACCTCCTACACAGTCATTAGGGCCCTGCACAGTATCTTCACCCTGTTCGGTTTCCCCAGCTACGTACACAGCGACAGGGGTTCGTCCTTTATGAGCGACGAGCTGCGTCAGTACCTGCTCGACAAGGGCATTGCCTCGAGCAGGACTACCAGCTACAACCCCAGGGGGAACGGGCAGTTGGAGAGGGAGAATGCGACGATCTGGAAGACCATCCTACTGACCCTCCGGTCCAGGAATCTCCCGACCTCCCATTGGCAGGAGGTCCTCCCCGACGCGCTCCATGCTATTAGGTCCCTCCTATGCACCGCCACCAACCAGACCCCTCACGAACGGCCATTTGTTTTTTCTAGGGGCACTACCATGGGGGTTTCGCTCCCAGCTTGGTTGAAGACATCGGGCCCAGTTCTCCTCTGGAAGCACGTCCGGACACACAAACCTGATCCACTCGTAGAAAGAGTGCTCCTACTCCATTCAAACCCCCAACACGCTTTCATCGAATACCCTGATGGCCGTCAGGACACTGTTTCCCTCCGGGACCTGGCGCCTGCAGGATCCAACTACACCACCACTACCGCCGAGGTACTCCCCATGCTACACCCCACCCAACCCTCCCCGCCTTGCGCCCCCGTACCTATAGGTTCACCGCCCATGCTCCGCGCCCCCGCGCCTATAGGTTCCCTGCGCTCCCCGTCGCCCGTCGCATCGGTCGGGTATGAAGCTTGGACCGAATCACCCCCGGAGTCCACCATCGTACACTCACCGACCGCCACCACCCAGCCAACAGAAGAGGCTGCAACCCCGGTACTCCGCCGATCCCAAAGGACAACTCGGCCACCAGGCCGGCTCAATTTGTAGACCCGTCACCCCTGCCGGACTTGATTTTTTTACAGGGGGTGAATGTGGCGAATTATATGCCATCGTAATTCACACTGTATTGCCTTGCATGTATTGTCTCCTTGTGGGCTCTGTATACGAGCCGTTGCGCGGCTCTGCCCGTAGGGGGAGATGATGAGTTTGTACTGAGCTCCACTCTTCGCTCTGCCCATGGCTCTTCCCACTAACCGGAAGTATAAAGCACTGCAGCCGTAAGCCTGCTCTCAGTTCCTCTGGTCGCAGGCTGGCTTAGTTGTAAGACTATTGAAACCACAGTTTACTTCCAATCACGTGTCTAGTGAATTGATGGTCACATCACCCTCCCCCACCCAAACAACGACTTCTCGTGAACTCCAGGTAGCCTTCTCCAGAAGCAAACAAACAGATGTTAAACACAAACAATCCCATAAAACAGGAGGGGGGATGGGAACATCCATCCCCACATAACCTTTTCACCCCTACAACTCCTTACAATCTCAACATTGAACAGAAACCCCCCCCCACAAAAAAAGGCGAAAATCCCCCAATCCCTACTCCCAATTCAAACATGCTTCCGTCCATTACATAGTGCCAGCACCCCGGTTCCCAAGCATTGTCCATTCAGTTCTCCCCCCGTTTATGCTCCTTAATGAAGTCTTCGGCCGCTTCTGGGGTCTCGAAATATTACTCCCGGCCTCCAAACGTCACCCATAATTTCGCCGGGTAGAGCACCCCAAACCTGATCTGCCGCCGGTACAGCACCACCTTGGCCTTGTTGAAACCTGCCCGCCGTTTTGCCAACTCGGCACCGATGTCCTGATAAATCCAGACGTTATTTCCCTCCCAGTCACAGCTACGCTTCTCCCTGGCCCACTGTAGAATTTTCTCTTTCTCCACAAATTTCTGGAGTCTCACGATCACCGCCCACGGTGGCTCCCCAGCTCTAGGCTTTTGCCTCAGAGACCTATGCATTCGGTCCACTTCAGGTGCCTTATCTAGCACCCCTTCTGCCACCAGTCCCGCCAGCATCCTCGAGACGTACCTCGTGGCACTCAAACCTTCCACTCCTTCAGGCAGGCCCACTATTCACAGGTTCGGTCTTCAAGAGGTATTCGCCTTCTCCTCAACCTTTGCCCTCAGTGTTTTACAAAGGTCTCCTAGGAGCCCCACCTCCGCCTCCAGAGCCACCACACGATCACTATGGTCCGAGATCATTCCTTCAATCTCCCGCATCTGTGACCCCTGCACCTCCAAACACCTCTCCATCCGCTACCAAGAGCTCTTCAGGGGTGCCACAGCTTCCGCAATGGCCTTTGCATGATTCTCATGCATTTCTTTCCTCTGTTTATGGAATTCCTCCTTGATATATTTGGGGCCTCACGGTAGCATGGTGGTTAGCATCAATGCTTCACAGCTCCAGGGTCCCAGGTTCGATTCCCGGCTGGGTCACTGTCTGTGTGGAGTCTGCACGTCCTCCCCGTGTGTGCGTGGGTTTCCTCCGGGTGCTCCGGTTTCCTCCCACAATCCAAAGATGTGCGGGTTAGGTGGATTGGCCATGCTAAATTGCCCGTAGTGTAAGGTTAATGGGGGGATTGTTGGGGTACGGGTATAGGGGTTACGTGGGTTTAAGTAGGGTGATCATTGTTCGGCACAACATCGAGGGCCGAAGGGCCTGTTCTGTGCTGTACTGTTCTATGTTCTATAAGTAATCAGTTCCTGTATCTTGGGCCTTACAGCTTGCCCCTCCCCCGCCTGCATGCTGGAAGAGAGTGTCTGTGAAGCACAAAACTGTTTCAACTTTCCAGCCAAACCTCTCACTGTTTTCTGCCAGGTCCTGTGATCAGAAGACATACCATTCCAGGGGTAAACTACTCCTCTAACATTCACCTATGCCTTTTCATTAAAATTCCAACCGGATCTGGGTAAAAAGAGCCCTTTTCTGTGACTTTAAACAGGAACATCCCTTTATGTGACAAGTCACTCCATGGTCACTAGCGGAAAACCCGCAGTGGTTAGCAATGTTGCTTCACAGCGGCAGGGTCCCGGGTTCGATTCCCGCTTGGGTCACTTCACTCTCTGTGCAGAGTCTACACGTCCCGAAAGATGTGCTTGTTAGGTGAATTGGACATTCTGAATTCTCCCTCAGTGTACACTAACAGGCGGCGGAATGTGGCGATGAGGAAATTTTCACAGTAACTTCATTACAGTGTTAATGTAAGCCTACTTGTGACAATAACAATTATTATTATTATTAAAACACAAATTTCAAGAACCCCAACACTGATCCCTGCGGGATCCCACTGGACACAGGCTTCCAGTCAGAAAACTCCCCCTTGACCGTCACCTTTTGTTTCCTGCCATTAAGCCAATTTTGGTCCAATTTGCCAAATGTCCTTGGATCCCATATGCTCTTACCTTTGCTATCAGTCTCCCAAGTGGGACCTTATCAAAAACCTTGCAGTAGACAACGTCAAATGCATTTCCCTCATCTACACACCTGTCACCTCTTCGTAAACTTCAATCAAGTTGGGCAGGCATGACCTCCCCTCAACAAAACCATGCTGCCTATTCTTGATTCATCCCTGCCTCTCCAAATGCAGCTTAATCCTGTCTCTCAGAATTGCTTCCAATAGTTTACCCATCACTGAGGTTAGACTGACTGGTCTGTAGTTTCCTGGTTTATCCCTTCCTCCCTTCTTGAATAATGGTACCACATTGGCTATCTTCCTGTCCTCCGGGCCTCTCCTGTGGCCAGAGAGGAACTGAAAACTGTTGCCGGCGCCCCTGCTATTTCCTTCCTTGCCTCACATTAGAACTCTTCTTCCCTCCTCGGCCTCACACGCAAATTACCTCTGTGGTCCTTAATGGGCCGTACTCTTTCCCTAGTTATCCATTTACCTTTAATATGCCTCTCAGGCTTCTGCTGTTTTGAGTCCTTGATATCTGCCATTAGCCTACCTTTTTCTCCTTATCCAGTGCTGCATATAGCTTGATATCCAGGGTTCACTGGATTTGTCGGTCCTACCCTTTTCTTTTTAAAATATTTTTTTCCAATTAAGGGGCAATTTAGCGTGGCCAGTCCACCTACCCGGCACATCTTTGGGTTGTGTGGTGAGACCCATGCATACACGGGGAGAATGTGCAAACTCCACATCGACAGTGACCCAGGGCTGGGATCGAACACGGGTCCTCGCTGTGGTGAGGTAGCAGTGCTAACCACTGCACCATTGTGCCTCCCTTCTACCCTTTTTCTTGTTTGGAACATGTTGGCCCTGCACTCTCCCTATTTCCTTCTTGAATGCGTCCCACTGTTCCGTCACAGATTTATCTAAATGTGTCTGCTCCCAATATACTGTTGCCAAATCATATCTAATCTTATTGAAATCGGCCTTCCCCCAGTTTAGAACTTGGATTTCAGGCCGATCCTTGTCCTTTTCCATAACAATCTCGAATCTGACAGATCGCTGTCTGCAAAACATTTCCCCATTGACACATCAAACACTTGCTCGGCTTCATTACCTAAAATTAAGTCTAGGACCGCCCCCTCTCTTGTCGGACACTTTTACGTTTTCACACACATAAAATTTAAAATCTCGATTACTCACCTCTGCTAGGTGTGAATTCCACACCAGCTGGCAAATAGTTTCAGTTTCTCACTATATAAATGAACGTCTTTGGAGTCAGCATACCTGAAGCCTGCGGAGGTTTTGTGCCTCGTCCCTGAGCCAGAAGCTGTGGGTTTGAGTTCCATTCCAGGACTTGATGGCCAAGGAAGGTGCATTCATAACATGGCCAAAGAGGTTTGGTGTCAACCTGTAAATCCTTCCAAGCACGCCAAGAGTGGTGGTAAGAGTGGGAGGCCACGCTCGATGTGGAATGCCGCCCCTCAAGTTATAAACCCTGGTGATAGGTTAACAACCTATTCTGGGAATTACGATAGAACCAGATGGACGTCTGCCTTAGTGCATCACTAAGTGTGGGAAGAGAAGTGGAATGGAAACACCTGAAGCCTATTCTGGAATTACAGCAGGTCTAAACACTTTGCCACAAAGATGAAAATATAGCAGCCGAGCCCACTGTGACTCTATAAATAAAACATGAGTTGCTGGGACCATGCAAATTTCATACATTTGGTCGGATGGTGCATGTGAGATCTAATAAAAACAGATTCCGAATCATTGTGTAACAACAAACTAGTATTGACTTCCTGTACAGCCCTCACACATTCACACCTCGATCTAGACACTTTCAATCCCCCTGACTGATAAGTGAGTCAAGCTTTGTGTCCCTCCTTGTTTTCCACATCAGAAGAGAGAAAAAAAAAGGTGTGCTCTGACCACTCCCTCATTTCTGAGTGTCGAGGATTGGTCTGCCAACCCACCAATCAAAGTTACCATCTTTAATGAAAAGCCATGGCCAGGATTCTCCGACCCAGCGTCGGGTCGAAGAATCCCCGGGGAGAGGCCCGAATCCCGCCCCGCCGCCCCACGGTGCTGCCCTATTCTCTGGCGCTGTTTTTCGGGGGCCAGCGGGATTCCCGCCAGGCCGGTCGGGGGCCGTTGACAGCGGCCCCCCGGTGATTCTCAGGGCCCCGATGGGCCGAGTGGCCGTAATGTTTTGCCCAGTCCCGCCGGCGCAAATTACTCACCTTACGCACGGCAGGACCTGGCAGGTAAGTATGTGGGGGTGGACCTGGGGGGTGCGCGCGGGAATCCGACCCCGGGGGGGCCACAGTAGCCTGGCCCGCGATCGGGGACCTACCCATCTGCGGGCGGGTTGGTTCTGTTGGGGGCCTTCTTTCCTCCGCACCGGGCCCCTGCAAGGCTCCGCCATATTGCCTGGGGGCCGGCGCGGAGACAGGAATCCCCGCGCATGCGCGGAAATACGCCAGCCGGTCTGCGCATGTGTGGGAATACACCGGCTGGTCCGTGCATGCGCGAGATCACACCAGCCATTCCGCGCATGCGCAAACTCGTGCTGGCCCTTCAGCGCCGGCTGGAGCGGTGTCAACCACTCCGGCGTCAACCTAGCCCCCGAGAAATTGAAGAATTCCTCACTTTCGGAGCTGTTGTTGCCGGAGTGGTTGGCGCCAGTTTTCCCACCGGCGTGGGAACATAGCCCCATTTTCAGGAATCCCGCCCCATGTCTCGAATGTAGAAGTTTCTGGCATTTGTATGTCAATTTAGCTCAGTTCACCCATTGTAATTTATTCAATTAAAATATATTCTGTTATAATAGTGTTTCCACCCCCTGGGCTAGTGCGTGACCAATTCCAGCCCCACTTGACCCGGAGTCGTAACAGAATTGAAATTAACAAATAATTCTTAGAAAATCAGCTGAAGTCTTTGGCCCGTGGCTGCCTGATAATTACAGTCACCAGGTTTTTAATTTTAAAACAATTATTCTTTACTGATAACAATAACTATAATTAAATATGCAGAAAATACAACTGGTTAACTATTATCTAATTGCTACCCCCTCTTTAATTCCCCCCACACTCTGCGCACACACACACACATTACAGGCAAACAAGCACAGAGGGGAAAAGAGGAATGAACAAATAATGATCAAAGTAAAAGGATAGAAGTCTTTGTTTCAGATGGTTGACGTCTAGCACTCCTTTCTTCAGTCTATGCTTTTTGCTCAAGGTTTCTTCTTTCAGGTTTCTGGTTTTCTCTGTAGATTCATCCAGGTTCTCTGGAAGTTCAGAAAAACAGCCGCTATGCAGTTTTTCTGGAGTAAGAGAGAGAGGCTCATAGCTTCCTCTCTGAGTGCCCAGGACCCAACTCTTTTCTTAGTTCTCTGAAGACCATCCCATTTGTGTAGGACCCAATCACCACCTGTCGCCGGGCAAAATACAGCCTTTTGCCAAATCATTGACTACCGGCCAACCATATCGAACCTAATCCTCCAGATCATTCTCAGGTGCCAGAAAGTCTGAGTTCTGCTGTTCGAAAGCAAACACGGTGTACTATTTTGCAACCTTTCAGTTCCACAGTTCCTCTGCTCAACTTAAAGGTACATGTTCATTCGACATCCATGGATCAAAAATAATAACAGCAAAATAAAAGAAATGGGAAGTAGGGGAATCAACAGGAAGGGCCCTTATAATAGAATGAAATACTTTGTACAAAGCGTTAAGGAATACAATGCGCACAGGTAAACATTTGATGGCTGACTGAATCCCCTTCCAATCACCCAAGCCTCTATGCACATCCGGGGTATACCGGCTTTGTATTGTTGTCGAAAAGAATGACCGGTCTCTGCTCTTTATTAATTGGTTTTAATCTTATCAGTAATCAAAGACAGTAAAACAAATACAGGTAAAAAAGTGGTCATATCCTCCAGATTAGCATGTGCCACACATGATGATTTATTCTATGATATATGAATTCTATGTGTGTTGTTTGATTAGGAATGAACCATCATGCTTTTCTGGAAACATTATTTCATTGTTAAAGCACAGATACACATCCCTCTAAAGCGACTTGGTACCATTACTCTGTTTCTGATGCTGTTTAGTCTTGACAAATACACAAGGAAATTAGGTATCAGACTGACCTCTTCTTCCATTAGAATACTTCTTACGTGACTCAAAAGGTGTTTTATTGTGGGGTCAGTTGAAATCTATCGGTCTTAGCATAAGTTCAGGGCAAGCACCGATCAATATAACTTTCTTTTTTCTGTGAAACATAGAATTTGCAGTGTTCACCAGAATTCAGGTTAGAGGCCAGCAACGACCCTGGACACAGGGTGGAGGGAGCATCTACAGGTGGATCTTCCAGTTTCAGTGTCATTGAGGAAGTCCATCTTCCAGCCTCAGTGTGTTCCTGGAGATCCATACTCTTTCTTCAATGGTAGGTAAATTATGTTGGGTGCTTATTAAATATGGAACCCAGATATGATGTTGGGACACACACTATTATGCCTGATCTACCATGGATTATGAATTAAACCCCCAGGTGCATAATTAGTTAGGTCGGGGCTGGAAGATGTGGCATCATGGGACGTAGTTTGAGAAGGGAAAATTACACCCTGGGTCTGCGGCAGGTAGTGAGAGACCAGAAAGAGGGAAAAAAGTACTTGACCTCATACTCACTAATCTACCTGTTGCAGATGCATCTTTCATTTGCATTATTGTCAGGAGTGACCACCACACAGTCCCTGTGAAGATGAAGTTCCATCTTCACACTATACATATCTTCTATCTTATTGTGTGACACTACCATCATGCTAAATGGGATAGATCTTGCAACCTAATACTGAGCATCCACGAGGTGCGGTGGGCCATCAGCAGCAGCAGAATTGTATACAACCACAATCTTCAACCACACGGTCCAGCATATCCCTCAGTCTACCATGATCAAATGCCAAATCATCAATACTGTACAATGAAGAGTGCAGGGGGGCTAGCCGAGAGGAGCACCAGGCATATCTAAGAATGGGTGTCAACCTGGTGAAGCTACAACACAGAAATACAGGTATGCCAAATAGCAGAAGCAGCAATGAATTAGGAAGAGGTAAGTGATCCCATGTGTTGTGGCTTCACCAGGTTGACACCCATTCTTAGATATGCCTGGTGGTTACCATTGACTAGAAACTGAACTAAATGAACTATACAAATACTGTGGCTACAAAAGCAGGTCAGAGACTGGGAATCTGCAGTGAGTAACTCATCTCCGAACCCCTAAAGCCTGTCCACAACTGCAAGGCACAAGTCAGGTGTGATGACGGAATACTCTCTACTTGCCTGGCTGAGCACAGCTCCAACAATACTCAAAAAGCTCAACACCATCCAGGCAAAGCAGCCCACTTGATTGACATCCCATCAAATACCTTAAACATTCATGCCCTCCACCACCGATGAATAATGGGAGACATATGTACCAGCTACAATATGCAATTAAGTAGCTCACTAAGGCTCCTTCAACAGCACCCATGACCTCTGCCCTAGAAGAGAACAAGGGCAGCAGAAACGTAGGAAAACCATAATTTGGTGGCAGAAACTCAGTCCAGATCCCGCAGCCTGTGATGAGATTGCAACCTTAGTGGACTGAAGTCAGGAGACTCAATGGAGAGTTCATAATGGCAGGCAGCACCCGGGTCTGGATGTCCTGCTCGCATTCTCAGCATTTCCAATATTCACAGCAGTGGGCAAGGGAACACAAGCGGCATTTATGAATCAGCCGGGCCATTTAAAGAGATAGGAGAGAACAGATACATAAATTGCTGTGTGTGTTCCATGACTTGGTACTGGAGGCATGAACATCTCTGAAGGCGTAACGTAAAGATTTCTAAGCCTTCCATCGAGCTGTGTGAAGTATCAGATTCGAAAGGGAAAATGCTGGAAAATCTCAGCGAGCTGGCAGCATCTGTAGGAAGAGAAAAGAGCTAACGTTTCGAGTCCGATGATTCTTTGTCAAAGCTCTCTCTGAGGTATCAGATTGTTAGCTGAATTAGCGTCTTGAGGTAGGATTCTGTATGATCTCAGAGAAAGTGGGATGGATGGAAATAGACCAAAGGACATCCAAATGGGCTTCTCTTCATCATTAATTGCCTCGTAATCCAAGAGGCTAACAATTTAGACTGCCAGTGTCGCTGGGTGTGAAAAGTGTTGTCCATGACTGAAGGCAGGTTGTAGAAATGGGACCCACAACATGCAGTATATGGAGGAAAGACAGAGGCCGCAGCATGTGACTTGAGCTATGGGACCCGGGTATGAGGTGGCAGAGCCCCAGTCAGAACAGCAAGAATGAGGGTGAGGCAATTTCCTTAAAAAAGACCAAAAGGCAGCGTAGATGAAGGCTTAGAATGTCTCAGGAAATGGTCAGAGAAATTTGCCTACATTCCTCCCTACCCCATGCCAAGGCTGAATGGAGCAACCCGACTGCACTTCATCATTCCCTGCTTCAAGTCCTAAAGCTGGTTTTCATTGGTAAAATTTTGCATCACAAATATGGATTTTACAAAGTTAAACTAAAATATTGGGCTTTCAGTCCAATATCCTGGGCACTGTTGGTGTCTCGTTTGGGACAATAATAGTGTGTGCCATCATCAGTGCGGGCTTGCGTGGGTTTTCAGTTTAGCTGGGCAGGATTCTCCTGTACCCGGCGGGGCGGGGGGTCCCGGCGGGATGGAGTGGCATAAACCACTCCGGCGTCGGCCCGCCCCAAAGGTGCGGAATCCTCTGCACATTCAGGGTGCCCCGCCGGCTGGCGTGGAAGACCTTTGGCGTCACACCAGCCGGGGCCGAAGGGACTCCGCCGGCCGGCGAGAGTCCGTGCATGCGTGGGAGCGTCAGCAGCTGCTGATGTCATCCCCGCACATGCGCGGGGGGGGGTCACCTATGCGTCGGCCATTGCGGAGGCTGACACGGTGTAGGAAAAGAGGGCCCCCACAGCACAGGCCCGCCCGCGGATCGGTGGGCCCCGATCGCGGGCCAGGCCATCGTGGGGGCATCTCCTGGGGCTAGATCCTCCCGCGCCCCCCCAAGAACCCCGGAGGCCGCCCGGGCCGCCAGGTCCCGCCGGTAAGGGACCTACTCCAATTCATGCCGGCGGGACTGGAAAAAAACAGGCGGGGCTTCGGCCCATCGCAGGCCAGAGAATTCGGGCAGCCCCGGGGCCCATTGAGTCGCGCCGATCCTCGCCATTCTCCGAGGCGGGCTGTGCGTTTCACACCTCAGCGACATTTGGGTTGGTCGGAGAATTCGGAGGACGGCAGTGGCGGGGATCACGCCGACCCCCGGCGATTCTCCTACCCGGCGAGAGGTCAGAGAATCCCGCCCAAAGAGTTTGCGTATAGTTGTGTTTTGCTGCTGCTGGTGTCTGAAGCCAAACTGTATTATTACCTCAATGTTTTCTGAAGTAAAGTGGATTTAACTTCGACAACGTGCTTGACTACCTTTCCTGTGCTCAAGTTACCACAGGTTTGCACCACTGTTTTTGTGTGGGGCGTTAGTTTGTTGATAATTCATCAAATATAACTGTGCATTTATTTTTGAGGTATTGTGCAGCATTATCCCGTCTTTTTTTATTAAATTATACTGTTCTTGATTGCAATGAGAAAAACTGCCTAAAATTTCAAAATGGTCCATCATTAAATCATTTTAACAGAAAGGTATGGGATTATAATTCAACTGTATTACAAGACAAATTCAATATCCTACAAGCCCAGCAACATTAAATCAACTCATTCACATGCAATGTTTAAAAGTAACGTTTCTAACAGCCAAAGCAATTGTGCAGAGCTAATGATAAGATGTTAGACCACTGAGATGCACATTATGCAGCTTTGCTCGATCCAGTGTTTTCAGCTAAAACTTAACATTCCTGGAATTGACCTGCCCTTACACAGCCTCCATGTGGAAAGTCTGAATCACCCATTACATCAGCATTTCATTTCAAGCCTTTACTCACAGTATGTCTTTGTCCACTGTTGAAAAATAGTGAAGAAAAAGTGCAGCTGCTTACTACTGAATGAATAAATGTGCAGGCTGATTCCTTCAGAAGACTTTGACATGGGTCGAATTTTCCATTAGGGTGTTCAATTCTGCCAGATTCTGCCCCCTGCAAATTGAAATGTTTTGCGAAAATACTTATGGTGTCCAGGCATATCCCAATTTCAAGATCTTTTGTTTAGTCACCAGACCAAAATTGAAATTTTCCTAGCATTTGAACCATATTATATTCAACAAGAGTTCTCCCAATTTTTATCCTGTCAATGTAAAATCTCAAAAAGAAGAGAAAAAGACGAGGATAAGCATGCAGAGTGACACTGATGGCAGCCTTGGAAACATCTCTGTTCTACCCACACAATCTCTTCCTGATGAAGGCAGAACAGTCACAAGTTATGTGGGGAATGAAAGGCGAAAAGCAGAGAGCGATTTCATGTTTTATTTATTTAAAGAGGGGGAGGTATACATTAATGAGAGCAACTCAAATTGATCCCTTGATTATAACTTAGAGCACCCAGAAATTTACTCTGAAGGTTTAGCCAGAAAGCTGTTCGGCTATATTTTCCACATCTTTTTGTTAGACATCTTTGTAGATGGCCAAGCTCACAAAAGCACATTTCACTCTCTCAAGATATTCCATAACAACAAGCTTGCGGCAATAATTAATTTTTAACATACAAACATGCTAACTAGGAGCAGGAGTAGGCCACTTGGCTCATTGAGCCTCCTCAATATGATCGTGGCTGATCTGACTGTGGCATCAACTCCACATTCCTCCCTACCCCATGCCATGACAGAATGGAGCAACTGAACTGCACTTTATCATTCCCTGCTTCAATTCCTACAGCTGGTTTTCATTGGTAAACTTTTGCATCACAAATATGGATTTTACAAAGTTTTTTCAACAATGTCAACATATAAAACTGCATCAACACCCTTTTCCTTCCAACTGTATCATTGCAGTGAAGTAAACAAGTGGTTAAAGATTAGGAAGAATATTTTGACCATGATCAGATGTCATTCATTGTTTGTTTCAATTTCTCACTTAAACACCACAGGTTATTCTTCACTGTACTCTGTTCTTTTACATGTGATGCTATCCATGCAAAGTTTGATAATTATGCTGTTTGGTTATCACATTTTGACCCATACCCAAACACAGTGGGTGAGATTCTCCATTTGGAAGACTATCCCGCAAAAGAAGCAATGCTATTGATTTACATTGCCCCTGGGAGCACAAATCAAGTACGGGGGTGACCTGACCTGCCCCATCCCGGTGCTCCCTAACTTGGGCGATTCCCCCACAGGGACCTTCTTAATAGGGAGTACCCCCAGGAACCCCTAACTAGTGGGACCCCATACAGAGATCCCCTAACTAGAGGGATCCCCCATAGGGCAACCTTAATAGGGACTCCCTAATTAGAGATACCCACCCAATGACCCCCCCCTAACTGGAGGGACCCATACAGAGACCCCCTAACTAGAGGGACACCCACCCAACAGGAAACGCGACGAGAGGGACCCTCAGCCATAGACCACCCAGAAGACCCCAGCCAGGAAGCTAAACAGCAGTCCAGACAGGGACAGTGACAGAAATTACAGTTGTAACTCTTTCCTGGATGCACCACGTGTCCATTCCTGGAAAGAGAACAGCTGGGACGTGTGTTTCAATCCCTCAGACCCTGTAGTTGTAAGCCATTCATTAATTTCTAGTAGTGGGCTGTGATTAACAGCTTCCACAAAACAGCGACAGCCTTGATTCATTCATCTCCCTTCATGGAAAAGTGACCTTATAAGTGCAGAATCCACAATGTTTACAAACATCAACCATATCAAAGAGAGGTACGTGTGTTCTAATCACATGCCTGAGTGATTGGAATGCACTTGGTAATTGGAATGCACTTACCTCTCTTTGACATGGTTGCTGTTATTACTATAATTTCTGTCAGTTCCCCTGTCTGAACTGCTCCCTAGCTTCCCGACAGGGGCTTTTATCTGGGGCGGGTCTGTGAGGGGTCCCTCTAGTTCAGGGGCCCTGTTGGGCATCTCCCTATTAAGGGTGACCCTCTAGTTAGGGGATCCTGGGGAGTTCTCCATATTAAGCAGGTCTTCTGGGGTCGGGGCAGTGTGGAAGGTCTAGTAGAAGAGGAATGGGAAAGTTGTGCATTGTCAGGGGAGGGGGGGACCATGGCCCTCAGATGGACTTTGGGGACAATTCCCTTAAGGAATTTTCCCCTTGGCTCACCAAGAGGGCCACCACATCAGGCTCATGTTTGGTTAGGCCTGTTGTGATTCCCGCCCATGCAATCCCTGACCCAGGAGACTGGAGAATCATGGTGGACCAAAGAATTGGGTGCCAAACCTGCTAAGTGGATGAAAATGGTTAAATAAGACCCATTTTCACTCATTTATATCCTGCCGCTGGTGCGTGAGCACAAACCCCAATCCTACTGCCAGCACGGGGCTCAAGCATCGCGGTCAGTTCGGTGCCCGCTGACGCCTGACACCGATCCCAATTTTTTGATTCTCCGCCACATTCGGACCCCACTACTGGCGGCGCATGACAGAGAATCCAGGCCAGTATATCATTACTGCATACATAACAAAGGTGAAAGTAAATAATGAAGCTGCTCACTTCAGGAAAAAAATTAATTTAAAGTTTTGTATTCAAAATAAATGATTTTATAAGTAATTGAAGCAGCAAAATGAATAGTTTTTGTTCTTTTGATATGGCTTTTACAACTTTGTTGTCCAAAGGTGGATTAATTTCTGGAGTGCAATATTCACCATATACTGTATTATAGGTAAACTATAGGTGCACAACATTAACAAATAATGAAAAAAGGCGAGAAGATTCTCGGAACATTTGGCTCTGTGGATATCAAAAGAATACAAACAGAATAAGGGTACATCAAAACAAAATTATCCCTGTTTTATTATTTCTAGCCAAAAATATCTAATTGGCAAATTAAGCATGTTGAAAACAAATTTTAATTAAAACCCCCTCCCACTCTGCTTCCTACTTATTCTTAACTTCCAGTTTCTCCATCTCCAAACATTTTGTAATACCATCTTCCCTAACAGTGCTTCTGAGGTGTCCTCCTTTTTCCTAAACAAAGCATTCCTTACCATCTTGGTAAGATGGTGGTCCTCAATTATGTCCATCCTATTTTCATTCAGTTTCAAATGTGACCCTGACTTTCCAACCCTTGCCATTTTAATTGTTATCACACTCACACTTTGACCTCACCCTCCTACACTGTTCTATTCAAACTCAATGGAAATCTGAGGAACAGCACCTCATTTTTCAAATAGGCACTTGACAGCCTTTCAAGTTCAACACTGAATTCAACTCTTTCCGATCATATCAGCTGTTCTGGTTTTCCTGGAGAGCAGGTGCTGGTCTTGGTTCTGCTGTTGTCATTTATACCTCTGCTCAACCCACCTTTAGTTTCTTTGCTTGTCTCTTTTGTTATGATCACAGGTCAGTAGATTCTCATTATTTGTTCAGAGTTGTGGATGAACAGTCACAGAACTGCCGATTAACTTTTAACAAAAGAATAAAACATCTATCAAACAAGAAAAGATTAACGATAATACAGCCCTGCTTCACCCCAGCCGTACCTTCACAGATATATACAGATGTGTAAGAATAACACAAGTTACAAGATATATTGTATACACTAGTGTTCTCACTAAGTATACATTCCATGTAAACCAATAGACAAAATGTAGTCAGGCACTCCACATTCTGAAACCAAGTCACAGATGCCACTTAACACAACTTCTGTGGATTTTTCATCAAATCCCCCCAGATGCTTGTGACACTGAGACAATTGATCAACTCTGGCTTCCACACGAGGGTCTCCAAACTCCGCTCTTGAAGAACACACGTGAAATCTTCTCCCACACAAGGCTTTCTCTTAGATGCCTTCATCAAGGATCCACATCCAGGATTTAAACCTCTCCTTTCAGTATTCCTCTTCCCTGGGTCATTTGTCATTTTTATAAATGACCTGGAGGAGGGCGTAGAAGGATGGGTGAGTAAATTTGCAGATGACACTAAAGTCGGTGGAGTTGTGGACAGTGCGGAAGGATGTTACAAGTTACAGAGGGACATAGATAAGCTGCAGAGCTGGGCTGAGAGGTGGCAAATGGAGTTTAATGCAGAAAAGTGTGAGGTGATTCATTTTGGAAGGAATAACAGGAAGACAGAGTACTGGGCTAATGGTAAGATTCTTGGTAGTGTGGATGAGCAGAGAGATCTCGGTGTCCATGTACATAGATCCTTGAAAGTTGCCACCCAGGTTGAGAGGGTTGTTAAGAAGGTGTACGGTGTGTTAGCTTTTATTGGTTGAGGAATTGAGTTTCGGAGCCATGAGGTCATGTTGCAGCTGTACAAAACTCTGGTGCGCCCACATTTGGAGTATTGCGTGCAATTCTGGTCGACGCATTATAGGAAGGATGTGGAAGCATTGGAAAGGGTGCAGAGGAGATTTACCAGAATATTGCCTGGTATGGAGAGAAGATCTTATGAGGGAAGGCTGAGGGACGTGAGGCTGTTTTCGTTACAGAGAAGAAGGATAAGAGGTGACTTAATTGAGGCATACAAGATGATCAGAGGATTAGATAGGGTGGATAGTGAGAGCATTTTTCCTCGGATGGTGATGTCCAGCACGAGGGGACATAGCTTTAAATTGAGGGGAGATAGATATAGGACAGATGTTAGAGGTAGGTTCTTTACTCAGAGAGTAGTAAGGGTGTGGAATGCCCTGCCTGCAAAAGTAGTGGACTCGCCAACACTAAGGGCATTCAAATGGTCATTGGATCGACATATGGACGATAAGGGAATACTGTAGGTGGGCTTTAGAGTGGTTTCACAGGTCGGCGCAACATCGAGGGCCGAAGGGCCTGTACTGCGCTGTAATGTTCTATGTTCTATAAAGTGCATTCAAGCTTTCACACAATCTCTCAATATCCATCCATGCCAACCATTGCTTCACAGGCTGTATTAAAGTGTCACCAACATTAAGATTACTTCGGATGTCTGGCTTCCCACCAGCCGACTTCTTCAGATCTGAACCTTTCAACTAACTATGTCTTTAACTGGGAGCACCTCTCTGCTCCTTTCTTTAACTTCTGTGAACATGACCGTGTTCAGATTCTAGTTCTTTGTTTCCTTGACTTCAGTCTTACTGGAACTTCTCTTTTCATCCACTGATTTCTGGAACTTTCTATTCTTTAGATTCTGAGATTTGCCTTCTGCCCTTACTTTATTGTCCTGCCTGTCCCAGCAGTTCCTGTGGAAAACTCCTTGCTTCTCAGTTACCTGGTTCCAGACTAAATCCTAACTGCTTCTGCTTTTTAGTGTGGGCCTCTGGTTTCTAAGCAACAGCTCAGTTTTTTTGTAAAGCCTATAATTGCCTTTCGGTCATAAAACCCTTAATTACAATGCAGTTTAAAGTGCAACTCAAACCTATAGACATGCGGGATCCTCTGTCTAACATAATCCAAACTGAAGTTTTAATCCTTTTTTAGCACACAAATTCAGAAACACAAAGCAAGCTTAAACCTAAACTTATGGGCAGCAGGATAGCATAGTGGTTGGCACTATGGCTTCACAGCGCCAGGGTCCCAGGTTCAATTCCCGGCTTGGGTCGCTGTCTGTGCGGAGTCTGCATGTTCTCCCCGTGTCTGCGTAGGTTTCCTCCGGATGCTCCGGTTTCCTCCCACAAGTTCTGAAAGACGTGCTGTTAGGTAATTTGGACATTCTGAATTCTGCCTCTGTGGCCCCGCACAGGTGCCGGAATGTGGAGACTAAGGGCTTTTCACAGTAACTTCATTGCAGTGTTAATGTAAGCCTACTTGTGACAATAAAGATTATTATTATTATACACACAATAGAAATAAAATTATGGAAACTATCTCTATTTCCTAACACATTACCCTATCCAATTTGCCTTGCCCCAACTTCCCTGTTGTTGGTTAATATTTCCCACCTTTCATC
Organism: Scyliorhinus canicula; assembly: GCF_902713615.1. NCBI lineage: Eukaryota > Metazoa > Chordata > Chondrichthyes > Carcharhiniformes > Scyliorhinidae > Scyliorhinus > Scyliorhinus canicula. The sequence continues at coordinate 126,907,858 of NC_052147.1, forward strand.
CTATCACAGACATTCCCTTCTATTACTTTCTCCCCTAATTCCACCTCCCACCTTTACTTGGTTAAAGTCGGTTACTCTAACACTTTCTAGTTTTGACAAAAGGTCAGAAGGAGGTCATTCGGCCATCGAGTTTGCACCGACACTTTGAAACACTATCTGCCAAGGCACAATCTCACGCCTTATCCTTGGACACAGAGGCAATTTATCATGGTCAATCCACCTAACCTGCACATCTTTGGACTGTTGGGGGGGAAACCGGAGCATCCGGAGGAAACCCACGCAGACACAGGGAGAAAGTGTAAACTCCATGCAGTAAGATACCACCCGAGGTAAGAATCAAACCCAGGTCCCTGGTGCTGTGAGGCAGCAATGCTAACCACTGTCTCACTGTGCCACTCCTCCCCGTCTTCCTCCTCCAATTCCTTACAGATACCACAATGGATGGTGTTGTCAACCTCACAGCGTCAGCCCTCACGGTGCTGGTGGCAGCTGAGGATCCAGACGCCAAAGAAGGTAGCAGCTGCTTCAACACAGGCTAGAGGCAGCGCTCCATCCGCTGGGGGCCGTTACATATAGAACATAGAACAGTACAGCACAGAACAGGCCCCTCGGCCCTCGATATCGTGCCGAGCAATGATCACCCCACTCAAACTCACGTATCCACCCTATACCCGTAACCCAACAACTCCCCCTTAACCTTACTTTTTAGGACACTACGGGCAATTTAGCATGACCAATCCACCTAACCTGCACATCTTTGGACTGTGGGAGGAAACCGGAGCACCCGGAGGAAACCCACGCACACATGGGGAGGACGTGCAGACTCCGCACAGACAGTGACCGAGCCTGGAACCGAACCTGGGACCCTGGAGCTGTGAAGCATTGATGCTAACCACCATGCTACCATGCTGCCCAAGCTGCCCATCACGTCGAGGAGGAACCAGAGGGGGGCATCAGCGACGGTCCGTGGTGCACAGACAGTTTTGGTCATTTGAGGAGATGATGGACAGTGTATGCAGCAGGAGCCTCCATCTCATCAAGGAGACAGTGTGGGCACCTGTGCCATGTCCTAACAGACTTGGCATCTCATGGAGGAGATGGCGACCTCTCCAGGTGGGTGGCATGGTAGCACAATGGTTAACACTGTTGCTTCACAGCTCCAGGATTCCAGGTTTGATTCCCGGCTTGGGCCACTGTCTGTGAGGAGTCTGCACGTTCTCCCCGCGTCTGTGTGGGTTTCCTCCGGGTGCTCCGGTTTCCTACCACAAGTCCCGAAAGACGTGCTGCTGGATAATTTGGACATTCTGAATTCTCTCTCAGTGTACCCGAACTGGCGCCGGAATGTGGCAACTAGGGGCTTTTCACAGTAACTTCATTGTAATGTTAATGTAAGCCTACTCGTGACAATAAAAAGATTATTTAAAAAAAGATTATTATTAAAAAGGTAGCCATGAAGGTCATCGCAGGCACAAACTTTTATACAATGGATTCATCCAGGGCCCGACTGGGGATTTGTGTAGCATTTCCCAAGCCACAGCCCACAAGTGCATCCGTGAAGTTATGGATTCCCTGTATGCCCATGCAGTTGCTATATTAGTTTTGAACTGGACCAAGCCCATCAAGATGCCCAGGCAGAAAGATTCTTCACCATTGCCGGCATGCGCCAGGTCCAGAGACTAATTGATGGCACGCATATTGCCAAGCACACCAAGGCATCAGGGTGTGCCCTTCTTAAACAGGAAAGGGTTCCACTCCCTGATGTTCAACTGGTGTGCGACCACCAACTCCAGATTATGCACGTATGTGCCTGCATGATAGCTATGTCCTGCGACACTCGGAGATCCCCGGCGTTTTCGAGGACCACCCCAGGATGACGGTTAGCTTTTGGGTGATAAGGGATACCCAATGAGGTTCTGACTGATGATGTCAGTGCGCAGGGTGACGTCCAAAGTGGAGACCCGATATATGAAGCCAATGTTGCCATCTGTGTTGTCAATGAGCAGTACCTCGGACTGCTCAAAATGTGGTTCCACTTCTGGATCTGGTCAAACAGTTTCAACAGAGTTATATGTTGACATTTCCCTAAGACTTTTTCATTATGAACATTTAACTGAGTTTCAAAAACTACAATTATCTCAGCAGGGAGTTTACAGTTTGACGAATAACTTAACAGACACTATTAGAGGGCTGGAGAGTAACAGAAGTTTATTCATTTCAAAAGAGATTAATGACTTGAGGAGTTTTAAAACATTTGACACTTTCATGAATAGAGAATGTTCACTATCAAGTTTGTATAGTGAGAGCTGCATTAGATTAGTAGAGGTCTTGGGCGCGATTCTCCGCTCCCCATGCCGGGAGGGAGAATCGCGGGAGGGCTGGGCGAATCACGACACGACGCCCTGGCACCCCCTGCGGTTCTCCCACCTCCCCCAAAATGGCGTCTCGCAGAATCGCCGGTCGCAGTTTTTCACGGCGACCGGCGCTTCTCCGGCCGGGATGGGCCGAGCGGCCTGACGTTCCCGACCTGTTCACCTGGTCGCTGCCGGCGTGAACATAGCGCGAAAGGTAAGTTTGGGGCCTGTGGGGGGGCGGAGAGGGGATCGAGCACCATGGCCGTGCTCGGAGGGGACTGGCCCGTAATCGGTGCCCACCGATCGTCGGGCCGGCGTCTCCAAGAGACGCACTCTTTCCCCTCCGCCACCCCGCAAGATCAAGCCGCCACGTCTTGCAGGGCAGCGGAGGGGAAGACGGCAACCGCGCATGCGCAGGTTGGAGCCGGCCAACCTGCGCATGCGCGGCTGACGTCACTTAGGCGCCGCCGTCGCGTCATTCTCGGCGCGCCGCTTTGACGCAAGCGTCAAGGCCCGGCGGCCGAGTTCCTCACAACGCCGCTCCTAGCCCCCTGGGGGAGGGGTGAATAAGGTGCGAGGAGCGACCTCCGATGACGTCGTGAAACTCGGCCGAGTTCACGACGGCCTTCCCGATGCCGCGCGGGACGGAGAATCGAGCCCCTTATTTTCAATTCCACATGGCTCCTGGGTGCCAACAGCGGATACTGGGGAGGTTGGCATTATATGGCAGGTTTAAGGGGCCATGGGAGGGTGAATGGGAGGTGAGGAGGGTGTGAGGGGTATGGGTAAGAGGGCTTAAAATCTTCTAAACCAACTGGCACCAAGTCCCAGAAAACTGAGCCAAGCTCTCTAACCAGCTCAATTCAGCACCTGCCCACCTTTGTGTCTCCTAGCTCCCGCTCCCGGGGTGGGAAGGTCCAATGTCATCATGCCTGTCGCACCCTCCAGAAAGAAAATCTCATGATATCAGGCCACCTTTTACCAAGGTGGGTCCAGCGAGTCAAGAAATTTTCCAAACTTAGCCAAGATCTGACCAGTGGATTATTTTGCGGCATAGAAGGCGGCCATTTGGCCCATTGAGTTCATGGCTAGCTCCCTATGAAGCTATCCAGTCAGTTCCACTCCAGCGTTCAATCTCTGTAGCCCCACAAGTCTATTTCCTTGAAGTGCCCAGCCAATTTCCTCTTAAAATGACTCATTGTTTCTGCTTCCACTACTCTCATGGACCTGGAACTGAATTTTGGATGTTCCTGGACTGTGGAGCTCAATATTACACTGAGTAGGACAACTACAACTGGAATCATCAGGGACTCTTCAGCGACATCGTAAATACATTTTCCTCCATCTTTAAAACAGTTAATTGTGCGTTATTTTAAATTCAGTTCCTGGTCTTTGTTGGGTTAATAAGGCTATATAAATAAAATTTGTGTTGAGCAAAAACCCTTTCTGATGGTTCAGGATTTTGATACGAGTGTCTCAGATCTTTCATTATATTCAACTGCATTATCAACGTTTTTAATGTTCATCCATATTGCCTTTCCTGACAGATTATCCAAATATTTATCACTTTTTGTGTTGAGAAGTTCTTTCTGCCACCAGCTTGATATTCTCTTTCCAGTACTTTAACTGTTAAAATATTGCACACCATAAAGTTCAATTTCTTAAGTCTGGGGAGCATGGGCACACAACGCGGCAAGTAACAACATAGTGGAATCTATGCTTCTGTTTGGCTTGGCTGTAAATAAAATGAGGCAAAACTTTCCTTAGTTAATTGAAACCACTTGGAAGAGAAACACTGTATAAGTCGTAAGAACTAATCTATCTTGATGCCAAATCAAATAAGATTGACTTTCCAGACATCCACAATTCACTGATGAAATGAGCTGAATTGAATGCTCACATTGTCCATATGTGAGGTCTATTTGAAGAGGCTCAAATGGTAAGTACATTCAATGCTAGTGAATTTGAAATCAATGGGAAATCCTCGTTTCGTGAACTAAATAGGGCTTGTAAATATAGGGCTGGATTCTCTGTTTTTGGGACCATGTCCCCACGACATGTGGGGGGCGATTCTCCGCACTCACGACGGTGCGGAGAATAGCGGGGGTCGTAAATTTTTACGGCCATGCTAGTCTGACGCCCTCCCGCTAATCTCCCCCCCCCCCCACGCCCGCCTCCCGTCACGAAGCGCTGCCCGCCGTTTTTTTACGGCGAGCAGCGATTCTCAGCTGGCCGATGGGCCGAAGTCCAAGTCCTTTACGACCGTTTTTAGGAATGTCAAACACACCTGCTCTGACCGTTCGTAAAATCGGCCGTAAAATTGGGATCTTGGGCCGTGCCAAGGGTGCCATGGGCCCGCGATCGGCGCCCACCGATCGCGGGCAGCGGGTACTTACCCCGCGCACTCTTTGTCCTTCCGCCGCCCCGCTGTATCCATTCGCGGGGCGGCTGAGGGGCATCCCAGCCCGCGCATGCGCGGGTTTCGCGCAAATGCACGATGACGTCATCCGCGCATGCGCGGGTTGGAGTCTTCCAATCCGCGCATGCGCGGCTGACGTCATGTGACGCGTCAGCCGTCGCAAACTCTGGCAAGCGGGCTTAACGAAATTCGTTAAGCCCGCGATGCCGTAGTTCACGGCCGCGGCATGCTAGCCCCGACCGGGGACCAGAATCGGTTCCCGGTCGGGGGGGGCGGAGGCTGGCGTCAAACCCGCCCGTTTTTGACGCCAGCCTCACGATTTCTCCAGGTTTCGGAGAATCACGCCCGTGGACTTTCACGCCAGAAAAAGTGGCATAAAAGGGCCCATATTCCTAGCCCTGCAGGGGCTAGCAGGGACCCAGTGTAAAACTAGCAGCTTTTTCTGCAAATACTGGTCCCCCCACTTCCGTGTCGGAGCCGTGTATGCGTACGGTGCAGCCTCCAGCGGCCACGCTGTGCTCCATGGCGGATACAGACCGTGGAGCTGGGCATTAAAAATAGACCCCCCGATCGGTCGCGCGCCCAACCCTGACCACCTGCCCAAACATTGCCCGGCCGCGTTTATGGCCTCCTCCTGCCCTCTGATCGGCCCGCCCCCAACCAGGACGGCTGCGGAGCCATGCTAGTTTCCCGAGCGGCAGGACCGTGAGTGGTCCACGCCGTCGGGACTTCAGCCGGTCGGGGCGGAGAATGGCAGAGCGGCCTCCAGCAATGGCCCCAGGTAGGTGATGAGCATGCTGCTTTTAGGGGCCTGCAGAATCGGGGAACCGGCATCGGTCCCGATTCCGTGTTGGGAAATGGATTCTCCGCCCCGGCGCCAGCTGCGATTTCGGCATCGGGATGCGGAGAATACAGCCCATAATCTTCCACTAGTTCCCCATCCTCTGATTCCTGAAAATTTAGCAGCTTATCAGGCAAACTGAGAGAAGTTGGACTCAAAGCTAACATAATAGTCAATTAAATATGTCACCAAGAAGAAAGTCCTTCAGTGAATGGATCCTTAACTGCCAGAAAGGAAAATGGCCATGTCAGTTTTGGTCAAGCATCACTGTTCCAGGGAATCACTGCAAGAGTTCCTCAGTGAAGTGTCCTTTGTCCAGTCCCCTTCAGTTGCTTCAACAATGTTCCCTCCAACATGAAGTCAAAAGTGGAGCTATTCATTCATGCCTTTACAATGTTCACCTCCATTCACAGATGAGTAAGATTTGAACAACATCCAGCCTTGGGCATGTAGCAGGTAATATCCATGCCACAGAAAATAGAATGATACTTGCCGACAAGAAAAAGTCCACCCATCACTGACCTTCAGCACTGCCGTTGCAAAATCATCCATCACTAATTAGTAATATAAGTAGATGAGGTTCTTCAAAACTCTCACGACAGCTACCGGGTTAAACCTGTACACTGTGTGATGAGTGACTCATCCTCCTTAAGCACTCTCCAACTTTAAATTCATCAAGGGGTAGTGGAAGAGCGCAGGAGTGTGGCACTGTGTGAGAGGATTAATAATGATCCCAATGAATGGTGAAGCAGGCTCGAACGGCCGAATCACCTACTCCTACTTGTATTTTCTATGTTTCTACGTAATATCTATAAAGCTCAAGTCAGGAGTGCGATGGAATACTCACAACTCACATGGATGACTGCAGCTACAACAGCATGCAATAAATTTGCCACCATCCAGTCCAGGTTACTCCCTTTGATCAGTGCCCTTGCTGCTGATTTCAATATTCTCCCCATCAACCCTACAACTATAGTTGCAGTACAGCAAGCGCAATTCTCCCGATAGGTGACGGAGTGCTCCCGCCAATGGGAAAACTAGAGTGGTTCCCGCTGGCGCTAGGAGCGACCCCGATGTGCCATTCTATGGCACTTTGAACAACATTTACCCTCAGTCGAGATTTCAGTGCCATTCAATGGCATTCTGGGGTTCTTGCTGGACCCGAGAGGGGCGGTACCTAATCTTCCACTACGCAAAGACCTGGGTGTCTGTTTTAAAGGACACCCTGATCTCAAAGTATTGCTGCACCTCCCTCACCCCACCGCCCCCTGTCTCCCGCAATCGCTGACAAGGCATCTGATCTTTTCAGGAAGCACTTCAGAACAAAGAGGCAGCCTCCTAAAAAGAAAATTGTGGTTAGAAAACCACATGCACCCTGAGATAATAGATCCCTGCAGATATATATAAATGAAAGGCATAATCTTCCCTTTGGAACTGCCTCGACCTGTCAATCAAAAAGCATTTAGGTGGCAACGGTGCATGAAATTGAATTTAAACAATGCAGTTCAAAGTTTTTAGCCTTCCAGGGATACAAACAGGTTTCTATACTTTAAAAGGCAATGACATTGACTGTGAAAACAACTTCAAATGTTTCCACCATATTTAAGGGATTACTTTTACTCACATCTCACAGATCTTTGAACTGAACTCATGTTGACTTGAAATCCCTTAGGGCTAGGGGCCTGGATGGTGGGGAATCTGTTAAGTGTGTCCAGGAAGGTTTTTTGGAACAATATGTGGATAGTCCGACTAGACAGGGGCTATACTGGACCTAGCACTAGAAAACTAGCCCAGCCTGGTCATCAAAGCTGCAGTGGGGGAACATATGGTGAACGGTGACCACAATTCCGTCAGCTTTTGGATACTAGGGTTAAGGTGCTAAATTGGGGGAAGGCTAACTACAACCAGATTAGGCAGGATTTAGAGGCTATTGTTTGGGAGAGGCTGTTTGAGGGGAAATCCACATTTGGCATGTGGGAGTCTTTTAAGGAGAAGTTGATGTGAGTGTAGGACAGGCATGTGCTGGTGAAAGGAAAAACAGGACAGGCAGGATTCAGGAACCATGGATGACCAGTGAAATTGTGAGACTAGTCAAAAAGAAAAAGGATGCATACATGAGGCCTTGGCAACCAAAAACAGATGAAACACTTGAAGAATACAGGGAAAGTAGAAAAGAACTCAAACAGATAGATAGCAGGGCAAAAAAGGGTCACAAAATGTCCTTGGCAGACAGGATAAGGAGAATCCCAAGGCATTTTATACGCATATTAGGAACAGGAGGGTAGCTGGAGAAAGAGTTCGTCCACTCAAGGACAAAGGAGGGAAATTATGTGCAAAAACAAAAGGATGTAGGTGAGATCCTTAATGAGTACTTTGCATTGGTATTCACAAAGGAGAGGGACACGCTGATTAGTGGTGTCTCCGAGGGATGTGTAAACACTTTAGAACAAGTCATTATTACGAGGGAGGAAGTGTTAGGTGTCTTAAAAAGCATTAAGATAAATAAATCCCCAGATCCAGATGGTATCTATCCCAGAATATTGAGGGAGACAAGAGATGAAATCGCTGGGCCTCTGACAGAAATCTTTGTTTCCTCATTGACCACAGATGAGATCCCAGAAGATTAGAGGCTAGCCAATGTTGTCCCATTATTTAAGAAGCGTGGCAAGGATAACCTGGGTAATTATAGGCTTGACAGCAGTGATTGTTGGAAAAGATTCTGAGTGATAGGAGCTATGCACATTTGGAAGTGAGTGGTCTTATTTGCAACAGAAAGCATGGTTTTGTGCAAGGGAGGTCACGTCCCACTAATTTAATAGTTTTTTGAGGAAGTGACAAAATCATTGATGAGGGAAGGGCTGTGCATGTTGTCCAAATGGACATTAGTAAAGCACTTGATAAGGTCCCTCATGGCAGGCTGGTGCAAAAGATTAAATCACACTGGTCATGGGTGAACAAGCTAGATGGATTCAGAACTGGCTTGGCCATAGAAGACAGAGGGTAGTAGTGGAAGGGTGTTTTTCCGAATGGAGGTCTGTAACTAGCGGTGTTCCACAGGGATCAATACTAGGACCTCTGCTGTTTGTAATATATAGAAATGGCTTGGAAGAAAACGGCGGCACAGTGGTTAGAATTGCTGCCTCACGGCGCCGAGGTCCCAGGTTCGATCCCGGCTCTGGGTCACTGTCCGTGTGGAGTTTGCACATTCTCCCCGTGTTTGCGCGGGTTTCGCCCCCACACCCCAAAGATGTGCAGGCTAGGTGGATTGGCCACACTAAATTGCCCCTTAATTTGAAAAAATTAATTGGGTACACTAAATTTCTAAGAAAAATAAATAAATAAATGACTTGGAAGAAAACGTAGCTGGTCAGATTAGCAAGTTTGTGGATGATACTAAGATTGCAGAAGTTGCGGATAGTGATGGAGATTGTGAGAGAATACAACAGGATACATATAGGCTGCAAAATTGGGTGGAGAAATGGCAGATGGAACTTAACCCGGACAAATGTGAGGTGATGTATTTTGGTAGATCCAATTCAGATGGGAGCTATAAAATAAATGGCAGAACCATCAGGAGTATAGACACACAGAGAGATCTGGACGTGCAAGTCCACAGGTCCTTAAAAGTGGCAGCACAGGTGGAAATGGTGGTAAAGAAAGCTTGTGACATGCTTGCCTTCATCAGATGGGGCATCAAGTATAAAGGTTCGCAAATCATGTTACAGTTATATAGAACGTTGGTTCGGCCACATTTGGAATACTGTGTCCAATTCTGGTCACTACATTACCAGAAGGACATGGAGAAAAGGTTTACCAGGATGTTGCCTGGTATGGAGGGTATTAGCTATGAGGAGAGATTGAATAAACTGGGATTGTTCCCCCTAGAGAGGGGGCAGAGGGGTGACCTGATAAAAGTGTATAAAATTATGAAGGGTATAGATAAGGTGAACAGTTGGGAGGCTTTTTCCCAGGCCGGGAATTACAATTACAAGGGGGCACAAGTTCAAGGTGAAGGTGGATGGGTTCAGTGGAGATGTGTGGGGGAAGGTTTTTACACATAGGGTGGTGGTGGCCTGGGATGCACTGTCAAGTGAAGTGGTTGAGGGAGATACGTGAGTGACCTTTTAAGATTTATCTAGATTGACACATGAACATACAGGGTATAGAAGGATACAGGCGGTTGGTCTACATAGGACACGTGATCGGCACAGGCTTGGAGGGCCGAAGGGCCTGTTCCAGTGCTGTTCTGTTCTTTGTTCTTTTGCATACTGACTGACTCTTTAAAGGGTTTAAGGCTGCAGAAGGGATCACTTTTATCCTAATATAAAAGCAAATTTCTGCAGATGTTAGAATCTGAAACCAAAAAGAAAATGCTGGAAAATCTCAGCAGGTCTGGCAGCATCTGTAGGGAGAGAAAAGAGCTAACGTTTCGAGTCCAATTACTCTTTGTCAAAGCTAACAGACAGAGAAAGTGGGAAATATTTATACTGTGGAGTGAGAATCACTTTTATCCTCATTGAGAGAACTTTAATTTCTCGATACAGACTGACTGTTTAAAGGGGTTAAAGGTTGCAGATAGGAAGAGCAGCCAAACAACACCCATCCCAGAAAAGACCCTTGACCTGAGCACTTGCAGTGCAGCAGAAGCCTCCCTGACCCCCACCTCCCATGAAGGACCGTCTCAGCACCCTGAAGACAATTGTTGGGGGAGGGTGCCCACCCCTATGCCACCCTCGCACCGCAAGCTGCCAGGAACCCATTTTTAAATACTTGCACCAAATGCTCCCGTCTGGGGGGAGCGGTGGGGGCAACATAGGTGGCAATTGAATCTGGCTGACAACCCGATCACAGCATTCAAATGAATGCTGATGAGCATTTTGCATGTTCCTGCCGGCGCGGGGCAGGCCTGGAAATACCCAGCATGAATCCCGAGTCATCACAAATCACGTGGCTAGCAGGCAGCCCCAGAGAATCCTGGCCATAGTGTCTACAACAGTAATTCCCAAATTGGAGTCTTCAGAGTAATCCGAAGAGGAATGAACAGCCACAGGAAGTTTCCTGATAGCAAATGCGTGAGAGCAGGAGGCAGGTTTGGTGTGAGCCAGAATGCAGGGGCAGAGCGGCCACCACAGGTGAGAAGGGGAGTAAAGAGGGCCGAGCACTGAGAGCTCTTCGTAATCCTGGCACTACCTGCATCTCGCCTGACAGCTGTTTCTGAATGATATCCTGCATCCATATGTCACCACCCAATTCCTCCTACTCCAGGTTATTTCCATAATTGCCTCAGACCTGGTTGGCTGCTCAGTAAATCATATAAGGAAGTAGTGATGCAATTCTTTCTTAAATGAATCCCTGCAAACAATAGTTTAGCATGAAGACTTACAATATAAATAACCATCTCATTGAACACTGGAACTGTATTTACTACATCGGTTTAAAGTGCCAGTGAGCATGGTAGTGGTAGGTTATTAAATTTGCCGGTTTAACATCTAGCAAATATTTAATTGATCTGACAATAAATACATTTTGCTGTATGCTTTTTGGACTAACATTTCACATAACTATGTAATTTTCACAACAGGAATGTAAAATGTTACCTCAGTCCCCATAGGCTGCTCTCCCCTTTGAGAGCCCACTCATATTGATTTAACCTGAAGGTCACCACTCCTCAGGCGAGGGGCAAGGTTGAGAGGGTGGGGCCTTAATGAATAACCTCAGCCGGTACAGGAATTGAATGCATGCTGTTGCTATCACTCTGCATCATAAACCAGCTGTCCAGCCAACTGGGCTAACCAACCCACTTTTGCAAAACAAAAATATTCATTACAAAGAAATTACAATAATAAACAAATGATTCAACATATCCAATCTGTGTTGGTATTTATCATATTACTATTGTTAACACCCTATATTTCAATGATTAATTGACCAATAATTATTTCATCCCAATGAATAACACAAAAACAACACTGGAGTGAAACCATTGATGGCATTGATGGGGTTGGTTTAGCTCACTTGGCTAAATCGCTGGCTTTTAAAGCAGACCAAGCAGGTCAGCAGCACGGTTCGATTCCCGTACCAGCCTCCCCAGACAGGCGCCGGAATGTGGCGACTAGGGGCTTTTCACAGTAACTTCATTGAAGCCTACTCGTGACAATAAGCGATTTTCATTTCATTGTTTGAGTGAAATGCTTTGCAATGGAGAAGTATTTGACGCGGGGCCCCACCACCATTGCAAATTCTTCACCTGGAGCAATAGACTGAGTTCAGTAGCAAGAAAAAAATGAAGAACAGGAAGTATGAGGAAAGTTATGTAGAATTTGGATTGATGGAGCTCAGTGATCAATGGCTGGAAATATACATTGCTTACACATTTTAACCATCTATGTAATGATACCAGCAAAATCTAAAACAAAACTTCACAACAAAAAAATCTGGAATAAGAAAGATGCATCAAAAGGCGTTTTAACAAAGAAATGCAGCTGACTAGAAAACTCAAATGACGAATGCAACATCCTATTCCAGAAAAGGCCCTGAAAGTTTCCCTCTTAACAGCATCTCATATTTGTAAAAGCAAGAAAGCCCATACTATCGGGGAGTTAATTCTTCCAACTACTATAAAAATTGTGATCGTGAGTAGGGTTGCCAACTTTGATCAAATATATTCCTGGAGGTTTCATCTCATGACTTGCCCCTACGCCAAGGCTATTAGTGGGCCGAAACATCCCTCTGTGTGACACAAGGCCTTCTTACACCAATTGGAAAGCATAAAGACTTACTGATGTTTGCTATCTGTCAAACAGACATTTTTCCCCCATTTTCAATTTTTCTATATCTAGCAAAGAGAAATGTTCAAAAAAATGGCAAAACAAAATCCTTTGTGATGTGCTGATGACTTTTCTTCAGCATTGTCCACAGCAGATTGATCTTAATTCCTGGAGACTCCAGGCCAATCCTGGAGGATTGGCATCCCATTGGTGAGAGAAACTGCAACAAATTGAAGGTTGTGCTACTGCACAGACAGTATAATAATAATTTTTATTGTCACAAGTAGGTTTACATTAACACTGCAATGAAGTTACTGTGAAAAGCCCCGAGTTACCACATTCCGGCACTGAGGGAGAATTCAGAATGTCCAATTCACCGAACAAGCACGTCTTTCGGGACTTGTGGAAGGAAACCGGAGCGCCCAGAAGAAACCCACGCAGACACAGGGAGAACATGCAGACTCCACACAGACAGTGACCCAAGCTGGGAATCAAACCCGGGTCCCTCCCTGGTGCTGTGAAGTAATTTTGCTAACCACTGTGTTATTGTGCTGCCCCGCACTACAGTGCTGCTGCTATGACAAGCAATAGGTGAAGTGTTGCAAGAATAAGAGCTATAAACCCACAGGTCATTCTGACACATAGTATGTTACACTACTAAGCCTTTGCCTCAAAAAGAATGATATGGTGTGTTAAAGGATACAGCAACAGCCGTGAATTTTGTGAAACATATTCAGAATTTGGGGAGGACGTTAGTATTCAACACTGAAGAACAGTGGTTATCTCACAGCAGAGTGGCAGGAAGAGCTTTTAAACTATGGAACGAGATGCTTTCTTGTCTTTCTGTGCACAATCCTGTATTAGCTGAGAAGTTCTGACTAATTCGGCACAGCAAACATGAATATATCAATGATATTATCACAATCTCTTAAATTTAAACTGAATTTATCAATACAAGGTGGAGCAACACAGCCAAACCCAAAGTGAGTGACAAGATTGGAAACTGAGGAAGAAAATTAGAGATTTGGAAAAATAGAATGAGCAATGAAGTTTCAGTCATGTTCCCACTACTGACTGAGTTTCTGGATGTGAACATCATAGCAGTTGAGTATATGAAAGAAAGAATCGTTGCTCATTTGCAATGTTGGCAGAGTGTTTTAGTGTTTATTTTGAAATGTAAACACAGATGAATGCGACTGAGTTAAGAATCCATTTTTAACATTTGCGATGTCATCTTGTTGCCCAAGTGGAAAAACAAAAGAGACAGGTGGAAATGTCCTTTTTAGACTTGCTGAAAATTGAGTTCCAGGAACAAACACTTTCCCAGTTTTTGGCCATCTGCTGCTGTGGCGTATCCAGAACTGGTAAATGAAGCAATGAAAGTGTTGCCACATTTCCCACAATACACATTTGTGAAACATCATTTTCTGCTATGGCAGCAATGCATACAAAGTACTGATCCCATCTGGGAGTGGAGAATGATTTACAAGTGTCATTATGCCAAACATCACACCTGGGATAGACAGACTTTGCAATATGGAGCAGACACACATATCTCACTGATATCTGTAAGTAAACATCATCTTTTATATAAACAATACTAAAACATTCCTTACTTGCACCACTTCTAAATTGTGACTATAATATGCCATTGCAATTTAGACTGGGGTCCTTGATTACTAGTTTATTTGAAAAGAGCTCCTTCATCCAAAAAAGGTTGAGAACCACTGATTTGCTGGATTTTCTGCACCAACTCATCGAACTTACTTCAAGAGCACCTCCCAGCACAGTAACTTATACCATGGGGAAGAGCAATAGCAGTAAGGTCATGGGAACTTCGCCATCTTCAATCACCTGATTAAATCACACCGCCATCCCGAAAGGGACAAATAATATGCTTCCTTTGTTCGGACAAAATAGTGGAGTTTCCAATTTAACATCACGCAAGCTCTATGGCCTAAAAGACAGCAGTTTAAGGAGAAGGTAATAGGCGATTGGCTTTCCCTGAATTTAACACATGCTGAAGACATAAACAAAATGTGTATACGAGTGGAACACGAAAATAAAATACTGGGGATGCTGGAAGCCTGAAATAAAATGAGAAAATGTTGGAAATACTCAGTAAGTTAAACAGCATCATTGGAGAGGGATACATGGGGCAGGATTTTAAATTCCACCGCCAATGGGTTTGCAGACAGGGGGACCTGTAAAACACCCTGCGTGGCATTGCTGCCATCCTCCTACCCACCCCAACCTGTCCTCAATTTTGTTGGACAAGGGTGTGGGGTTGGGCGATGTCTTGAGTGGCCCACTCAATCTCACCCCAATTGAGGCCTCTTGGCCACTTAGGGGGATAGGGGATGCCTGGCAGGTCACATTGCTTCTGTCTCAGTAGTGGGCGAGGTGGAGAAGAAAGTGGTGGAGGTGCCTCCCTCACTAGTCATCTTTCCAGTTTTAGAGCCGTTTAAGATCTTTCCACCTTTGGGGTACATAATCCCTCTGACTTTTCCATTAAAACCCCCCATTCACCTCTCCACTCTACCTGGGTTTCGCCTACCAACCCTGCCTTTGTGAAACCCCTTCCCCAACACAATTCCATCCTGGCTCTGGAGCTTAAAATCTGAGGACTGCTTGTAGTTTCAGTGGTGCTGCTGGGATTACGGTGCCGATCGCCAATCAGCTCTTTGAACCCGGCATGATTCATTAGGGTAGATATGGAAAAACCATACCCTCTGTTTTGGAATTTTAAAATTTAGAGCTAGGCCATTTAGGATAAAGTTAGGAAGCACAAATGTGGTAATGTATTTAAGAAACAGAGTGGAAAAATAGAAGGGGAAAATTTACATTTTTAAGTGTGCCCAGAAGCAAATAATTAACTTTGAAGTTCAGATCACTAACATGTAGCCAAACATGGCAGTTCAGTTGTACACAGCATGATCCCACAAAACAAACTTGATTAAGGAAGGCGTACAACCCAGGATACTCAGTTCTTTTTTTGAATAATACTCTTCCACATTGATCTGAACATCTCAGTTAAAAGTTGGCATCTCTGACATTTTAGTAGTTCCTTCACATTGCACAGAAGCTAGGTATTGCCAACCTTCCAAGAATGATTTGGTGTTTCCAGAAATTGAAGATTGAGCTCCGTGATATCGCCAGGAAGAAACAGCCAAGAAGAAAAAGAGCGTTGAATGTTAAAAAAATTATGGTTTTATTTAATTTTCTATGAACACTTTTGTTTGTTAGTTATATAAATATTGGAGGTGGGAGAAGAGGCAGTTTGACTGATAGTCAAGAATCATCCAATCCCCTTCCAATTGGTTTGGAAAAGCTGTGCTCCGCAAGAATGGATATATTGGGGGATGAATGTCTGGGTGGTGAGGTGGGTGGGGGAGGGAACAAAACTGTCAATAATGCATCCAGCCAATCTCAACAACTCTAATGGACGCAATCAAATAATTGTGCCCGGCCTCTCAATGTGTGTGCATCGGTATTGACTCCAAGACTTGAAACACAAAATTACTATAAATAAAGCTTCACGGGGTTACTATGATATGACAAAATAAATTGTGAATCTGATCAGACATAACAAGCCTAGACTTTCCTCTGTGATATGAGCAGTTCCTTTTGCTTTCAATCTGGTGTTGCACCAGGACTTGTACAGCATGCTCATTTAGCTTGCTTGTCGCTGTCAATGCAGAGTAGAATGGTGCATTTTGCAATCAACGCCATCAGTGGCTGCTGACAAAATCATCGCTCACCTTGGTGAAGGTGAGTGTACAATAAAACTAAAAATAAATCTTAAACATGCTGAGTACCGAGTACCGAGTACATGGAGAAATTTGAGCGACCTTTCTCGAATTTTAAACCTCGGTATTATTCGAAAATCCTGAAAACCACCTGATAGCCACTGTCTTCAGAACGTTCATCGTACCTTGAGCCAACTTTAATAATTTGATTGTGTAATGGCTGATCTTCTGAAGTGTCATGTGACCCGCTCATCCAATCGGTAGCTAGCGCATGGGATCACCAGAGCAAAGCAGGGGCTTTTGCTCAGTTTGATCCAGGAGGAAGACGAGCAACATCGAGACTGCACAACTCTCTAAATAGCTTGTTGCGTAAATAAACACTTGTTGTTTGTACTTAGCTTGGGGAACCAAGTAACTGCCTTTGATGACAAAATAAAAATAAAGCAAGTGCGCTTGCACGATCACCAGCTCAGAACCTGGTCCAATCGAAGTCAAGCTATGAAGTAGAAGAGAGCTGCAGAGCTGCCTATATTTGGTAGAGTGGATCCCTTTGATGCCTCTGCTGAAGATTGGTTGCGGTATGTTGAGTGATTCAAATTTTTCTTCAGAAAATATTGTGTTGAGGAGAAGGGAAAGAAGGCGGCGATATTGTTAAACACATGTGGGACCCAAACCTATAATTTAATCCTTGGCCTTACATCCCCAAATACACCCGAGCAAGCTTATTTGTCGAGAATGTGGGGATCCCACACGCCGGGTGGGAGAATCGCGGGAGTGCCGGGCGTTTCACGCCACGCCGCCCTGGCACCCGCACGCGATTCTCTCACTCCCCCAAAACGGCGTGTCGCGTTTTGCGACAGGCCATTAGGAGATTCTCCAGCCCGTATGGGCCGAGCCGCCTGCCTAATCTGACCGGTTCACGCCGGTGCCAACCACATCTGGTCGCAGCCGGTGTGAACAGCACGCGACCGCTGCGTGTGGGGCCTGTGGGGGGTGGAGGGAGGATCAATCACCAGGGGGGTGCTCAGGAGGGGTCTGGCCCACGATCGGTGTCCACCGATCGTCGGGCCGGCGATTCTGAAAGACGCACTCTTCTCCCTCCGCCGCCCCGCAAGATCAATCTTCCATGTCTTGCGGGGCGGCGGAGGGGAGAACGGCAACCGCGCATGCGCGGGTTGGCGCCGGCCAACCTGCGCATGCGCAGGTGACGCATTTAGGCACCGCCGGTTGCGTCATTCAGGCGGCGCCGCTTTGACACGGGCGCCAAGGCCCGGCGCGCGAGATTGACCTAGCCCCCTGGGGGTGGGAGAATAGGGGGCGAGGAGCGACCTCTGACACCGGAGTGAAACACTCCGGTTTTCACTCCAGCGTCGGCACTTTGTCTCCCTTTGGGAGAATCGCACCCGTGGATTTGGTACCAACCAAAGGCCTCTGTGATTTTGCAACAGTTTCAATTCAATTCCACGGGGAGAGTCCCAGGGCAGACCATTGCAACCTACATAGCAAGCTTAAAGGCAAGTATTAATGTAGACCCAGAAGCCACCCCAAAGTCTTTCAGGGCTAGACCTGTCCCCTATGCTTTGTGGCAGAAAGTCACCTCTGAGCTAAAAAGGATTGCAAAACTAGGCATCATCCAGCAATCCAGTTTGCTGAATGGGCAGCCCCCACAGTGCCTATGGTGAAACCAGATAAAACAGTCCTCATCTGCGGCGACTTTAAATTAACAATAAACCAAGCAGCAAAGCTGGATAGATACATTATCCCGAAGATAGAGGATTTATATGCAAGACTGGCTGGAGGGCATGCATATACAATATTAGATATGAGTCATACATATTAACAGTTGGAGTTAGATGATGCTTCCAGAGAATACGTGACTATTAACACCCATAAAGGATTATATCAATATACACATGTGCCTTTCGGTGTTTCATCAGCTTGCGTCATATTTCAAAGAGCCATGGAAAGTTTATCACAGGGCTTGCCGCATTTCATTGTATATTTGGATGAGGTATTGATTGGTGGTGTAACTGAAGAAGAACACTTGGCTGAATCTCGAACTGAGTGTAATGATATGTATATAGTCAGGTTAGTGAAGAGTTAATAATTACATCTCTGTGTAAATCAAACACTAGAGGGTGTTGCTATTTCTCTGTATTTAAGTCAGACCCTGAGAGAATTCTGGGAATAGCAGAAGGAGAAAGCATGGTGACAGCGTATGGAGATTAGATTTGACAGGGTTAACACAAGGTTAGATCATAGTGCAGTTAGTGACTATTTAGATTATTGAGTGCCGCGAGACAGATTCAATATTACTTAATTATTATCTGTAGCTCAGTAAAGTGTGCAAACTTAATTTAATTAATGGTATTATAATAAATTTGTTTTGTTTCAATCTTTTGATTGGTGGATTCTTTGTTGACTCAAGTCATTTTACTGTTGTAACAGACCACAAGCCACTGTTGGGTCTTTTCAAGGAGGGTAAGGCTTTCCCACCAATTGCACTGGGCAGGATTCAGTGCTGGGCATTGATCCCAACATCCTAGGAATACATTTTTAAACACCTACCAGGGACACAAACAGCCAACACTGATGCCTTAGTCGCCTCCCACTGTCAGAGCGTACACCACCCCTCCCAGCAAGAATTCATGATGGTAATGAATTGCCAGTGTCAGCACAGCAAAGAAAACTTTGGACCAGCAGAGACCCACTGTTATCAAAGATAAGACACAAGGTATTAGTAGTCTTGGCAGCATGAGAGGATTTCTGAAGGCATGAAGCCATACCGCACTAGGAAAGATGAGTTAAGCTGTGAGGAAGGCATCGTCCTATGAGAAGCAAGAGTCCCTGTGCTGGGGAGGAAATTGTTCCTTGCAGAGTTGCATAGTACCCAACAGGGTATGTCAGAAATTAAGATGCTTTCCAGAAGCTGGGCGGGATTCTCCCGCAATTGGCGGGATGGTCCAACGCCAGTGCCAAGAACGGCGTGAACCACTGGCGTCGAGCCAACCAGAAGTTACGGAATCCTCTGCACTTCCGGGGGCTAGGCCGGCGCCGGAGGGGTTGGCGCCACAGGCAACCGGCGATGAAGGACCGGTGCGAGTTGCCGTATGCGCAGACCGCCTGGCGTGTTCCTGTGCATGTGCAGTGGGGTCCTCTCTGCGCCGGCCACGGCGGAGCCCTACAGAGGCCGGCGCGGATGAAGGAGTGCCCTCACGGTACAGGCCTGCCCGCAGATCGGTGGGCACCAATTGCGGGCCAGGCTACAGTGGCCCCCCCCCCCCCCAGGTTTGGGGGCTCCAGTCTCTCACTACACTGAGGGGTTCCGGTATGCAGAGCACCTCAGTGCACAAAATGGTGCCATGTGTGGCCTCGGATCTGTGTTCCGCGCTGAGGCCCCCTATGTAATGCGAGTGTCTTTTTATAGCAAGCGTTGGGAAACACGTGGCTAAACCCGCTCGCTATGGAACTTTGTTCCCTTTAGTTAAATCCCGCCCCTAACCTCTACTTCCTTACCGATATCAAGACTTGAAATCAACTTTCAATGTGATTTATTTTGAGATCTGAAAATATTTGTGCCAGATTCACAACTATATGGTTCACTAAATTAGAGAAAACAATCTGTAACTTGGCTCCACCAGTTAGGTACAGACAACAAATGTTTATTTACACAACTTGCTATTTACAGAGTAGTGCAGCCTCGATGCTGCGCGTCTACCTCCTGAATTGAACTGAGCAAAAGCCTGCGGCCTGCCCGGGCAATATTGCGCGCTAGCTAATGATTGGACAAGTGGATCCATAGAATCCCTACAGTGCCGAAGGAGGGCATTTCGCTGATCGAGTCCGCACCGAGCCTCCGAAAGAGCACCCTACCTCGGCCCACTCCTCCACTCAACGCCCAAAACCCCACCTTACCATTTTGGACACTAAGCGACAATTTAGAATGACCAACTCACCTAACCTGCACATCTTTGGACTGTGGGAGGAAACCGGAGCACCCGGAGGAAACTCACGTAGCCACGGGGGGAATGTGTAGACACTCACCCACGGTCAGAATTGAACTTAGGACCCTGGCACTGTGAGGCAGCAGTATTAACTTACTGGACCACCATGTTGCCCTTCAGAAGATCGCCCCTTAAAGGGGCCAGCTTCTCCATCCCTCCCCCTCTAAGCTCCTTCCTAAAGAGAATAAAATTCCTCATAATTTACAGCAATGAATATTTTTAATCAGCCCATCAAAAACTCAGTCCTCTCTGGCAGCTTCCGCTTCCTGGTAGAGTGGCACAATTCCCCCGACTGGGGTGCTTCTGTTGGGGTAGTTTCTGTAGAAACTGTTATACTAGGTCTCTATTTCAGTACTGATGCCTCAACCTCCTCTGTTTCAGTCAGAACAATACTCTCACTTGTCACAGGTTGATTGGACATTTCACTTCTCAGACAGCCAACAACACTTGCAGTTGGCAACAATGAATCAGTTTGTTACACTGGCTCTTGGAAAGATCCACAAAATCCTGTACTGTACTTTCACTTCATAAGATAGCTGTCCTGTCTTGGCCACAACATATATGGAACCCAACTTGGACCACTCCTCAAATTTCTCACATAAACTGGGTGATTTATTTTGAATGATCTCCTTACATCAGGGGTGTCAAACTCAAATACACCGTGGGCCAAAATTAAAAATCGGGACAAGTCGAGGGCCGGACTGGTTCAATGTTTTTTTGCAAAACTTATTGAAATGAACTTATTGAACCTGGAACTAATAAAGCTTAGGTTATTGCCTATAAAAACAACATTAAATATTAAATAAATAAAAAAATTAGTTGCATTTATTTCTTATTGCTTTATCTGGAGCTTTTCCAGAGTAATTTCTAATGAAAACATTTTTCCACAGGCCAACACTTTGTGATTCACACTATACCTGAATAAACTCGGCATCAGCCATATCATACGCCATACGCTTCAATTGCTGGGGCCAGCTTTAATAGTAATTAGATATTATTAGGGCAGCACGGTGGCCTAGTGGTTAGCACAAGCGCCTCACAGCGCTGAGGTCCCAGGTTCGATCCCGGCTCTGGGTCACTGTCCGTGTGGAGTTTGCACATTCTCCCCGTGTCTGCGTGGGTTTCGCCCCCACAACCCAAAAATGTGCAGAGTAGGTGGATTGGCCACGCTAAATTGCCCCTTAATTGGAAAAAATAATTGGCTAATCTAAATTTAAAAAAAGAAAAGTAATTAGATATTATCTCGCGGGCCAAAGATAATTCCACCGCGGGTCGGATTTGGCCCGCGGGCCTTGAGTTTGACATATATGCCTTACATCTTTACTTGAATCATGGTTCCTCTACATGCATGGTCTTGTACACAAAGAGGAACTGAGCTATGTTTTTTCCAAAAGGCAGTTTTAAGCCGGCCTTGAGGGTCTGGATTGCCCTCTCAACTAGTCCATTGGATGAGGGATGATATGGTGCACTTCTGATGTCAATTGAAAGACATGAAACGTTGAAATTCAGCACTTGTAAAAGCCATTCCAATATCTGATACGAGTACTTCAGGTAATCCATGGAAAGTGAAGCACTGGTGAAGTTTCTCAACTCTGTTATGTGCGTTTGTGGATCTCATCTCAATACTTCCAGCCATTGGAGTGGGTGTCTACCAATAGTAGAAACATTTTGGTCAATGCGGTCCAACATAATCGGTGTTGATTCACACCCATGGCCGACCTGGCCATTTCCAAGGGTGCAAAGGCTGTTGCAGGTAACCTCTGCTGCAATTGGCACTCATCGCAGTGCTTCACCAATCTCTCATTATCGGCATCAATGCCTGGCCACAAAACATAGCGGACAGGATTCTCCGACGCCCTGCCAGGTCGGAGAATCCCCGGGGGGCGCCGTGAATCCCGCCCCGCCGCTCCGACGCCGGCTGCCGTATTCTCTGCCGGCAATTTTCGGGCGGGGGCGGGGTTTACGCCAAGCCGGTTGGGGCTGTTGTTGGCAGCGGCCCCCCCGACAATTCTCCAGCCCCCAATGGGCCGAGCAGCCGTCAGCTCCTGACCAGTCCTGCCGGTGTGAAATGGACATGGTCCCACATGGCGGGACCTGGCTGCTAGGCCGTCTAGTGGAGTCCTTTTGGGGGAGGGGGGGGGGGTGCGGTGGGTTCCGGGGGGGGGCAGCCCCGGCCGGATAGCCACCATGCAAAAACTGCCAGCTTACCACCTTGGCAGTACCAGTCTGCCACCCAGGTAAGAGTGCCAGGGTTCTGGCTGACAGTACCAGGCTGCCAAGGTGGCACCAGCAGTGCCAGGGCACCACCCTGCCCAAAGGGTATGCAGCTGGGTGCCTCCGATCACCTGGGAGATCCCCACAAGTGTCGTTCCGTCTGGTTCCTGTTTGTGGAGACCAGTACTGAACGGCGCTCGCCCGAGGTTTCTGAGACGAAGGAGATAGATCCCATTCCTCTGGTACCTCGAGAATCTGCAGAGTAAAGTGAGACTAGCTGTCTCGCTTTAATGTGCAGATTTACTAAAACGTAATCCATCCATTTACATCACAACGTCTCGCGAGATTGCGTTAGGTCTCGCGAGGCGTTGCAAGTTGGGTAGATCCCGGCCATGCTGCACCGTGGCGAGCTGCTTTTCGGGTGCAGTGTGGCGTACTATTGCGTCCTGGGTGTACATCGGTTGTCAGTGGGTTGGATTCTCCGGTACCCCGGCCCCATGTTTCCCGGCCGTGCGCCGTCACAGGCAACAGGATGCTATCTTCCGGCCGCTCATCAATGGGATTTCCCATTGTAACCATCCCATTCCACTGGGAAACCCACAGCCGTAGCTGCACAGGGAATGGGAAAAGTGAATCGTAACATCCGGAGAATTCTGGCCTGTGTAATTCAGCTACAGTTTCAACAACACCCAGTTTGCCTTTATTTGCAATTTCACTTGTAACAATCCTCCGAGAATGTATTTTGTTTCTGTAATTTTCGAGATTTTATATGTGGAGAGGTGAGAAGTTACAAATATTAATACATTCCAGGGATCCTCTGTAATAATAAGACAGTTTAGACAGTTTTACTGCAAAACTGCTGTAGCTCGTACCAAACATAACAGAAAGTCAGCAAATTCAGAAATCTCATCATTGTGACGGAAATGTGACTATCCCACAGATTTCTTAGTCTGAAATTTGTGCTTCATTTAATACACTGCTGCTCGATTATCAATTGCAAGTTACTGTTGACCTAGTTCTCTCATTGTGCTTCTACGGGCTCATGTTTCTAAAATTTCTACCTTGTCATCACCTCCCGTTTACCACTTTTGCACTTCATGGATAATTTGATTTATTTTCCTCTGAAGGTTTCTGTTTTTCTCCAACCCTTTCCCATTTTCTTAAATACTCTTCATCCACAATATCTTTAATTTCTGGCAAAAGAAAACTCGACTGAACCTCTACCTGGAGAGTGCCTGGCCTGCTGAATGTTTCCAGCATTTTCTGTTCTTGCAATTTTTCACGGTAATTTATTGCTATGAACTCCTTTCCAGGACTGAATATAGATCTGTGGAAGCTATATTATGGGAATCTATCTGTAGTATTATTTTTTATTAGAGTTCTAATGAACCTTGGTGGAGTTATGCAGTATTTATTTGTATTTTGGAAATGCATTGTTTAAAGTTAGGCAACCAGAGAAAATTAGTGCAATTTAACTCTGCTACAGAAGAATTTGTAAACACTACCCTGCTGAATAAAATATATTCCATATCAAATAAAGTGACTTGAGCACATGATTGGCTAAAGACATGACAGCTTGATGAATACTGCACAATGACTGAGTAATGAGAGCTGTGTAAGAACATAATATTTAATCCATTAAGCATGAAGCGTCCACAGGCCATTTCTAATTGGTCCTGTCCTGTCACAATAGCAGAAATAAACTCATTGCAACCACATTACTCATGCTCCTTTGCACTGAATTGTGTCTCCTTCAATGGAAACAAGTTTGGTTCTCAAAACCTATCGAATGATGCATTTACTGTGGCACTTTTGAAATGTTTTCAGGTGTGTACCAACATGAAGAGTCATGTAAGTCAGGGGCTGGATTCTCCGATTCTCAGGCTATGTCCTGACGACGGCACGGGAACGGTGACCTTTTACGGACCGAACATTCGTCGCAAAACGGCCACCGATCCTACATTTGACTGGGGCCTAGCAGCAAGGCAGCGTAGAGCACCCAGTTCTAGCTGCCAATACGGCCTGGAGAATTGCCAGGTCCATGGCCGCGCATGCGCATGGCGGCGGCCTGCAGCAGCACCACGCTGATTATAGCGGAAATAGGGGATTGATCGCTGAACGCAATTATGGCATCGGCAACCGGAGAAACCCGCCCCAGATTTTGGTTTTCAAGCTTTGTAGCGTGATACCCTGGTGATCTGAGTTGGTACAACCTGCAGTAAAGCTTCAATTGGCGTGGAATTGATTTTAGAAATGTCCACCTGGTCCTCTGGACTGATTGGGAATTTTGAAACTCTGCATGGAATAATTTCAGAATTATGAGAGAATTGACATACTTGCACCCTCTCTCCTATTGTCTGTCCAAGTGGTAATGGCCGACCTTGCAGCTACCTGAGAGCTGTATGTCTGCCAGCAACATTCCATCTATAGGCCACACATCAGGGGCGGGATTCTCTCAGCCCTAGGCTGGAGAATCCCCATGACCGGGCCACGCCGCCCAGACGCTGGCACGTGATTCATCGCAGAGCAGAGAATCGGTGCCATTGGTGCCGGCGTGGTTGACGCGGCGCCGGTCGCGGGCCGCTCTATGCGGCCTGCCCGCAGATTCTCGGGCCGGGATGGGCCGAGCGGCCGTTGTGGAAACGCTGTGTCCCGCCGCCGCCGTCCACATCTGTTCTCAGCTGGCAGGAACTCAGTGTGGAAGGGTCGGGTGGCGGCCTGTGGGGTGGGAGGGGCCTCCGACAACCGGGGGGGGGGGGGGCTCCGATGCGGCCTGACCCGCAATCGGGGCCCACCCATCGGCGGGCCGGCCTCTCTGGCTGGGGGACTCATTTCCTACGTGCCGGCCCCTGTAGTCCTGCGCCATGTTGCGTTGGGGCCGGCGCATTGAAGGAAGACACTGCGCATGCGCGCATTGGCCCCGGCACCACTGCGCATGCGCAGATCCCGCGGCGCCCAGTTTGAGTCGCGATCGGCAGCTGGTGTGGTGTGAACCACTCGAGTGCCGTGCTGGCTCCCTGTAGGGGCCAGAATTAGTCCTGGGAGCAACCCATTCACGCCGTCGTAAACGCTGTCGCGTTTTACGACGGCGTGGACACTCTGCCACAGGATGAGAGGATCCCGCCCCAGACATTTTATATTGTTCCGAGACCAATTATACTTAAAGCTCTGGGGCTGGATTCTCCACTCCGCCGCGCCACATTTCTGCCCCAACCCACTGGGCAGGATTCTCCGTTACGCCGACCGGTCAATGGGGTTTCCCATTGTGGGGTAGCCCCACGCCATCGGGAAACCACCAGCAAACCTCCGGGCGCCAGCAGAACAGAGAATCACGCCTGTGGAGAATCCCGATGTCTTAAGGCATAGATTTATCCTGTTTCATAGAGTCATGAAATTTACAGTGTAGAAGGAGGCCATTCGGCCAATTGAGTCTGCACCGGCTCCTGGAAAGAGTACTCTACTTCAGCCCAAACCTCCACCCTATCCCCGTAACCCAGTAACCCCACCTAACCTTTTTGGCAATTTAGCATGGTCAATCCATCTACCTGCACATCTTTAAACTGTTGGAGATACCGGAGTACCCGGAGGAAATCCACGCAGACACAGGGAGAATGTGCAGACTCCGCACAGACAGTGACTCAAGCCGGGAATCGAACCCGGGACCCCGGAGTTGTGAAGCACCAATGCTAACCACTGTGCTACTGTGCCGCCCATGTCGTTTCATCTCAGAAGCCTTCCTCACGTGATTTCTATGAATACTTCAGGGTTTTCCCATTCCACATTGTAATTCAGTGGATGTTCAAAGTCATAGTGGCCAAGAGGGACAACTCATGAGCAATTTCACATCATCTAATTGCCTTGAAGGTTAGATGCCCAAAATTACATTGAATTTTAGAAGTGTGATCTCAGTAATGAGTTGTGTACAGGGTTAGTAACATTTTTAGTTATTTTTTTTTAAAAGAATTTTTATTGAAATTTTTGAAAAATGTGTATCAACAGAACAGTAATAATAATAACAATAATAAATACCCGCCGGCACCCGTAACAACGCATATAACGACCCCCCCCACCCCCCCAAACCCAATAAACAACAAAATAAATTAACAATAAATTAAATTAACATAAACAATGCCCCCCTGAAACCCCCCCCTTCCCCCCCTCCCTCCCGGGTTGCTGCTGCTGCTGACCTAGTTCCCTATCGTTGAGCCAGAAAGTCGAGGAAAGGCTGCCACCGCCTAAAGAACCCTTGTACCGAACATTTTTAGTTATTTTATTCATCATTGTACTTGACCCTGGCTGAAGCAACACATAATAATAATAATAATAATCTTTTATTGTCACAAGTATGAAGTTACTGTGAAAAGCCCCTAGTTGCCACATTCCGGCGCCTGTTCAGGTAAGCCGGTCGGGAATTATACCCCCGCTGCTGACCTGATTTGCATTACAAACCAGCTATCTCGCCCCTGAGCTAAAACGGCCCTTCATTACCACAATTGTTAAAACCTACTTTTAAACAGTCACTTTTAGAAGTACTCTGAAATAACGTGTTGTTACTTCTATAAAAAGTGAACACTCATCTCTATGTTACTTACCTAGTATAAATAAGTTAAGGGATTCATGAAGGGTAAGTCTTGCCTCACAAATTTGATTGAATTCTTTGAGGAGGTAACTAAGTGTGTAGATGAAGGTAGAGCAGTTGATGTCGTATACATGGATTTTAGTAAGGCATTTGATAAGGTTCCTCATGGTCAACTCATGAAGAAAGTAAGGAGGTTTTGGATAGAGGGAAATTTGGCCAATTGGATAAGTATTTGGCTATCACATAGAAGACAGAGGGTGGTGATGGATGGAAAATTTTCAGACTGGAGACCAGTTCCCAGCGGTGTACCACAGGGATCAGTGCTGGGTCCTCTGCTATTTGTGATTTTTATCAATGACTTGGAGGAGGGGGCTGAAGGGTGGGTCAGTAAATTTGCTGATGACACCAAGATTGGTGGAGTAGTGGATGAGGTGGAGGGCTGTTGTAGGCTGCAAAGAGACATTGATAGGATGCAGAGCTGGGCCGAAAAATGGCAGATAGAGTTTAACCCTGATAAGTGCGAGGTGATTCATTTTGGTAGAAAACATTAGAATGCGGATTACAGGGTCAACGGCAGGGTTCTGAGGAATGTGGAGGAACAGAGAGATCTTGGGGTTATTGTCCACAGATCTCTGAAGGTTGCCACTCAAGTGGATAGAGCAGTGAAGAAGGCTTCTAGTGTATTAGCGTTTATTATCAGGGGGCTTGAGTTTAAGAGCCGCGGGGTTATGCTGCAACTATACATGACCCTGGTGAGACCACATTTGGAGTATTGTATGCAGTTCTGGTCACCTCATTATAGGAAGGATGTGGAAGCATTGGAAAAGGTGCAAAGGAGATTTACCAGGATGCTGCCTGGTTTGCAGGATAGGTCTTATGAGGAAAGGTTGAGGGAGCTAGGGCTTTTCTCTTTGGAGCGGAGGAGGATGAGAGGCGACTTAATAGAGGTTTATAAGATGATGAGGGGGATAGATAGAGTGGACGTTCAGAGACTATTTCCTCGGGTGGATGTAGCTGTTACAAGCGGGCATAACTATAAGGTTCAGGGTGGGAGATATAGGAGGGATGTCCGAGGTAGGTTCTTTACTCAGAGAGTGGTTAGGGTGCGGAACGCACTCCCAGCTATGGTAGTGGAGTCGGACACTTTAGGAACTTTCAAGCGGTTATTGGATAGGCACATGAAGCACACCAGAATGACAGGGAGTGGGATAGCTTGACCATGGTTTCGGACAATGCTCGGCACAACATCGAGGGCGGAAGGGCCTGTTCTGTGCTGTACTGTTTTATGTTCTATGTTCTATTTCCTGATATTTATGCATGCCTTGTTGAGATCAGATTTTGACATCTTGCTGGTTGAAAACTTCTGCTTGTTATCACCACTGGTAAAATTACACAAGAGAAGAATGTATAAAGCTCTTGGCTTTACAACTTTCTAAACTTTCTCACAATTTGCATTAAATCCATTCTGTTAATTGTACATTTACAATCAACAAAATATAGTTCTGCTTTAATTTAGGATTTAAATTATATTAAAATATTATCTTGGTGCAAAAGATATCACTTTAGTTTAAGCCTGAGTAAATAGTCAATATATTCTGCTGAGAAAGTCCTATCTTCCTCACTATGCTGCCTTGCATCAAGCAGAGGCTATCAGTAAAATGTAATAACTCATCTTGTAATCCTTACGAACGGTTTTCTGTGTAATATTACAGGCCAGTGTGTTTGAAATAAGGAGTTACTGATTAGACGTCAATACATGTCTAAATGTCAGTGAAAAAAAGTAATTAAAACGGATGCTTAAATCATTAAGAACATGCAAACATGTAAAATTTTAACGAAGAATGATTGTCAGGAAGTCCACAATACAATTGTTTGATCCAATTTGTAAAACACAGCAGTCCAATATTCTGAATTAAAATGTAACAAGACCTTTTTCACTCTTGAAAACCCAAGAGTCAACAACAGTTCATTCCCACTCTTGATAGAAACCTAGGGATTCCAGACGGATGCCACTTTGTGCCTTCTCTATCCGGAGTCTTTTATCAACAACAAACTAAACAGTAGGGTTTCACTGGTATAGCTAACACAAATCATTTCCTGGGCAATCTAAGTACTATTCAGTGTCAAATATTTATCTGTAGTATTTTAAAACCATTGGTTAATTCCTCTTAAAATCAATGCATAATCTGAATTCTACTGACAACTCTTTATTTTTAAATAAATAACTTGGGAATGTGCAGTATTTAAATTCTGTAAAATTTTTCAAAAATACTTAATCTGATCACTCGAACACTCTTCCAAATGCGTTTCTAGATGCTCCCACTTACCTGAATATTTATACTGCTTTTAAAACAATCCTGAATGCTCTTAGAATGTGGATGAAGATTGCAAAATTAGCAATTCCTTTCTATAGAAAATGATTTTTTTCAAACTCCAGCACCTGTTTTATTTGCAATGTATATGCATGAAGTCTGCATGCATTTCTGATCTTCAACACAGCATTTAAATATCATGCTTTTTTGAAAAATTCATTTCCAAAGTGCCTGATCTGGTATGACTTTTACAGTCTAATTTGTTCATCAGCATTCCTCCATTTTTGCTCTCGCAGTACAAGCCTTTCAAAGACAAGTAAAATAATTTTCAGAATGATCAAAGATATTTCATCCCTTATCAAATCAAATGCTTACGAGGATTAACTTTCATGTGACAAAATTAAAATCACCTCAATTAAGAAATACTGTAGCATGCAGTCCTTCAGACCACATTTATTATTTAAACAACTGAGCTACAATCCCCCTTCCCCAGTACCACAGCTAAAGTCGCAGCATTATACCTGTCAGTGTAA
Source organism: Scyliorhinus canicula (assembly GCF_902713615.1). Lineage (NCBI taxonomy): Eukaryota > Metazoa > Chordata > Chondrichthyes > Carcharhiniformes > Scyliorhinidae > Scyliorhinus > Scyliorhinus canicula. Next base: position 126,937,627 of record NC_052147.1, read on the forward strand.
CTTCCTGCATTTAGTTAATTACAATTGCTCAGGTATCGACCAAGCTGGTATCATAGCTGCTATCAGGGTTTAAATTATTTGCCAAAATGTAAACACATGGACCAGGATTTTGCAGCTGCGTTCACTGCAGGCGCAAACGATGATGTGGGTGCAAAATCCCGCAAGAGTCAAAACGAGAATCCCGCCGGAGAGATCTTGTTTTCATATTTTCCCCGCCTCCGCCAATAACATAATCTCATTTAAATAAATTATAATATCATTGAAGGATTTACCCACTATAATGCTGCTCCCCCCCGCAACACATTGAGATCTCCCCCTCTTGTCAACGAGAGGCTTACAACATGGTTTTAATCAACTCTGCACACGTCAGAGCAGCCTTCTCGAAGGTCAACCCACGGAAAGCCACTGGCCCGGATGGGGTACCCGGATGAACACTCAGGTCTTGCGCGGATCAGCTGGCGGGGGTATTCGCAGACATCTTCAACCTCTCTTTACAACAATCTGAGGTCCATATCTGCTTCAAGAAGACGACAATCATCCCTGTACCAAAAGAAAGTCAAGCGGTGTGCCTCAATGACTATCGTCCAGTGGCTCTGACATCCATCATCATGAAGTGCTTCGAAAGGTTAGTCGTGGCACAAATCAATTCCAGCCTCCCAGATTGCCTTGATCCACTACAGTTCGCCTAGTGCTGCAACAGGTCCACGGCAGACGCCATCTCCATGGCCCTGAACTCTACCCTAGAACACCTAGATAACAAAGACACCTATGTCAGACTTCTATTTATCGACTACAGCTCAGCCTTCAACACCATCATTCTTGCGAAACTCATCTCCAAACTCCGTGGTCTTGCCCTCGGCTCCTCCCTCTGCGACAGGATCCTAAACTTTCGAACCCACAGATCACAATCAGTAAAGATAGGAAACAACACCTCCTCCATGATCATCCTCAACACCGGTGCCCCACAAGGCTGTGTCCTCAGCCCTCTGCTATACTCCTTATACACCTATGACTGTGTGGCCAAATTCCCCTCCAACTCGATTTTCAAATTTGCTGATGACACCACCGTAGTGGGTCGGATTTTAAACGATGATGAGACTGAGTATAGGAATTAGATAGAGAATTTGGTGAACTGGTGCAACGACAATAATCTCTCCCTCAATGTCAACAAAATGAAGGAGATGGTCATCGACTTCAGGAAGCGTAGTGGAGAACATGCCCATCTGCATCAATGGGAACAAAGTAGAAAGTGTCGAGAGCTTCAAGTTTTTAGGGGTACAGATCACCAACAGCCTGTCCTGGTCCGCTCATGCCGACACTATGGGCGAAATTCTCCCAACGGGAGACAAAGTGCCGGCCGGAGTGAAAACCGGAGTGTTTCACTCCGGCGTCGGAGGCCACTCCTCACCCCCTACTCTCCCACCACCAGGGGGCTAGGACCGGTGCCGCGTCAATTTCACGCGCCGGGCCTTGGCGCTGCGTCAAAGCGGCGCTGCGTAAATGACACGGCCAGCGACGCTTAAATGACGTCACCCGCGCATGCGCGGTTGCCGTCCTCCCTGCAGGCGCCCCATAAGACATGGAGGATTGATCTTGCGGGGCGGCGGAGGAAAAAGAGTGCGTCGTTTAGAGACGCCGGCCCGCCGATCGGTGGGTACCGATCGCGGGCCAGACCCCTACTGAGCACCCCCCTGGTGCTCGATCGATCCCCCCCCCCCCCCCCACAGGCCGCATACGCAGCGTTCGCGCGCTGTTCACGCCGGCAGCGACCAGGCGTGGTTGGCGCCGGCCTGAACCGGTCGGATTGGGCAGGCCGCTCAGTCCATCCGGGCCGGAGAATTGCCGTTCGCCTGTTAGAAACAGCAAGCGGCGATTCTCCGAGCGGCCTGTCGTGAAAGGCGGCACGCCGTTTTGGCGGGTGGGGGTGGGAGAATCGCGTGTGGGTGCCAGGGCGGCATGGCGGGAATCGCCCGGCACTCCCACGATTCTCCTACCCGGCGTGGGGGTCGGAGAATCGCACCCTATAGTTAAGAAAGCCCACCAATGACTACTTTCTCAGAAAACTAAGGAAATCTGGCATGTCAGCTACGACCTCACCAACTTCTACATATGCACCATAGAAAGCACTCTTTCTGGTTGTATCACAGCTTGGTATGGAGTCTGCACTGCCCAAGACCGCAGGAAACTACAAAAGGTCGTGAATGTAGCCCAGTCCATCACGCAAACCAGCTTCCCACCCATTGACTGAATGGGCCTACCTCGTATTAAGTTGATCTTTTCTCTACACCTTCTATAACTGTAACATTATATTCTGCAGTCTCTCCTTCCTTCCCTATGTACGGTATGCATTATTTGTACAGCATGCAAGAAACAATACTTTTCACTGTATACTATTCCATGTGACAATAATAAATCAAATCAAATAAAAAATGGAAAACAGGGAAAAGGAACTCGCCGGAGGCTCACAGGCAAATATAGCCCTCAGGTGAGAGGCATATGCGCAGGCAGCACCCTGAGGAGCCCTTTGGGCAGTTCCATGGGGAGGGGGTAGATCCCATGGGCGGAATTCTCCACAACGGCCGATGCCGTTGTGAAACCCGGAGTGTTTCACGACGGCTTCGGAGGCCATTCCTCGTCCCCTATTTCCCCCCCAACCCCGGGGGGCTAGGAGCGGCGTTTCATGAAACTCGGCCGCCGGGCCTTGACGCTGACGTGCAGCGAGAATGACACGGCGGCGGCGCCTAAGTGACGTCAGCCGCGCATGCACAGGTTGGCTCGCTGCAACGGTTGCCGTCTTCTCCTCCACTGCCCCGCACGACGTGGCGGCGTGAACTTGCGGGGCGGCGGAGGGGAAAGAGTGCGTCTCTTGGAGATGCCGGCTCGACGATCGTGGGCACCGATCGCGGACCAGTCCCCTCCCGAGCACGGCCGTGGTGCCCAATCCCCTCTCCGCCTCCCCACAGGCCCCAAACTCATCTTTCACGCGATGTTCACGATGGCAGCGACCATTTGTGGTTGCCGCCAGCGTGAACCCGTCGGGGTCATCAGGCCGCTCGGCCCATCCGGGCCGGAGAATTGCCGGTCGCCGGGAAAAACGGCGAGCGTCGATTCTCCGAGCGGGGGTGGGAGAATCGCGGGGGGTGTCAGAGCGGCCCTCCCGCGATTCTCCCACCCGGCGTGGAGAGCGGAGAATCGCACCCCATGTCTGTGAGGGGGAAGGGGACTGAAGCATGGGGGGGGGGCGAGATTCTCCGCAAATACAGAGAATCGTAAAGGCTGCCGTGGGACAGGCCGTGACCCATGGCATTCTTCATGCCCACTTCCGGGGCCGATCCTCCCACCCGGGCGGGGCTAGGAGCGCGGCCCCGTGCGTCACGGCGGCGCCGGTCGTCAAGGCCGCACGTCAAGCGTCATGCCGGCTGACACGGCCGATGACGTCGGCCACGCATGCGCAGGTTGGACAACGCCAACCCGCGCATGCGCAGTTGCCGTCTTTTCCCTCTGAAAGACGTGGCGGCTTGATCTTGCGGGCGGCGGAGGGAAAAGAGTGCGTCCGTTACGCGTTACGGACGCACGGCCCGCGATCGGTGAGCACCGATCGCGGGCCTATGCTCCCCTTGGCACGGCCGTGGTACTGCTGTGCCGATCGTGCTCCCAGATGCCCGAAACGGCAGCGAGCAGGTGTGTTTGCTGCCGTGTTGAAACGGGCATGAAGGCCCGGCCCATCGGCCTCGGAGAATCGGCGCACGTCGTAAAAAACAGCGAGCGGCGATTCATGGCGTGGGTCGGGCGTGGGGGGGGCGAATAGCGGGAGGGCGTGAAAAATGTCAGGGGGCCCTCCCGCTATTCTCCCACCCGGCGTGGGGGGCGGAGAATCGCGCCCGGGGTGTTACTGAATCATGGAGTGTTACCATGCCTGCAAACGGGCCCTATTGGCCGGGGGGGGGGGGGGGTTGCCCACATGTGTGGGGCGGGGGCTTTGTCTTTTTTTAAATCAGAAATTGGGACACCAGGGTGATGGCATGGGCCATGCCTCCCAATTTTATTTCCTCCATTCATCCAAATGGTGCATAGCGGGTGAGCCAGCACACGCCACTTTTATTGCCTGAGCTAGCACTTGGATGAAAAAGGGAATATCCCACCCACGGAATCAAAGGCAAAAAGATCTATTGGTGACTATTAGAAAACAAGTTCCAATATATGATGTAAATGAATGTATCTTAGTTTTGTTCATTGAAACTCTTGGTATTACCTCTTGGGTAACTCTCTACCTCAGAAAATCTTAGTCACATAACCTCTGACCTAAACTAGACTTTGCACTGATTTCATTCTACGTTCAGTTTAATTTTTATTAGATGGAAGCAGAGACAATAGAAATAGCAGCCAGCACTACACAGCTGAATTAGTAATGCACAACAAGTGTGCCAAGAATTCTGTTGTAATCTGGATTCTATATAAACTGTGGATAACGAAAGCAGCCAATGTGCCAATGTTTTACCATGGCTCACTTGCTCAATCAACAATTCAATTTGAACACATTTTGCACCAGTTACCAGGTTTCAAAATATCGGGCACGATCCTCCGGCCACGCTGCACCTGAAAAGAAGCTCGCCATGGTGCAGCATGGCTGTTGAAAGCTGGGAGACCCCGCTCCCGGGATCTACCTGGCTCGCAATGTCCCGTGAGATTCAACACAATGGGCGGGATCACTTTTTGGCAAATCTGCATATCAGAGTGAGGCAGTAAGTCTCACTCTAATGTGCAGATTGCCGAGGTACCTGAGGCTTTGCGATTCAATCCCTTTGCCTCAGAGACTTCAGGTGAGTGGCTTTTAGCACTGGGCCCAGACAGAACGGCACTCATGGGGGTTTCCAAGTGGGTTGGGAGCACCCCAGCTGCATGCCCATTGGGCAAGATGGTGCCCTGGCACTGCTAGTGCCACCTGGGTACCCTGGCAGTGCCACTTGGGTGCCAGCCTGGCACTGCCAAGGTGCCCATGTGGCACTGCCAAAGTGCCCAGGTGGCACTGCCAGATTGGTGGTGCCAAGCTGACATTTTCTGTGCATGAGCGATCAGGCTGGGGTTGCCTGGCGTGGGTGTTGGGGGGGGGAGGGGACCCTCCCATATTTCGAACAGGCTGGGGGGGTGGTCGGGGATTATTTCATGGGCCTCGGAGGTGGGATGCCATTTAAAAACTGCATCCTGATATCTCGCTACAATGGGGAGTTCCGGCGAGCGGAGCCATCCATTGTAAAAAAACGGGGCAATGTGCAGCCTCGGCCACGTGTTCCCATTCAGGCCCCTTATTCAACACGAGTCGCATTGAACAGCCATTTTTTTTGGTCAACACAACATTAAAAAGCAGTCCCCCTTTTGATTTTTGGTTTCCTTTGTTTGCCCCAATATGGCCTCACCCCTCCCTCACCACATGTCACTTATTTTTCAGTTTTGTTTTCATTGAGCACTGTCCTTTGTTGTTCTATTTTGCTATCTTACCTTTCTGCCCCTTTTAGCACTTCTTCAGTCTTTAATGCCTTCACAGCTCCAGGGTCCCAGGTTCGGTTCCCGGCTGGGTCACTGTCTGTGCGGAGTCTGCACGTCCTCCCCGTGTGTGCGTGGGTTTCCTCCGGGTGCTCCGGTTTCCTCCCACAGTCCAAAGATGTGCGGGTTAGGTGGATTGGCCATGCTAAATTGCCCGTAGTGTCCTAAAAAAAGTAAGGATAAGGGGGGGGGGGGTTGTTGTTGGGTTACGGGTATAGGGTGGATATGTGGGTTTGAGTAGGGTGATCATTGCTCGGCACAACATCGAGGGCCGAAGGGCCTGTTCTGTGCTGTACTGTTCTATGTTCTATGTTCTATGTTTAACACCCCTTTGCCTTCTGTCCATGACATTTTTGTCAATCTCTCCTTAGCTCCAACCTATCTCTGACCTTCCATTCTGCCCTACCCGCCTCTCCAACTATATATAATTCATCACATTTCCAGCTCAGGAAGAATCATATGGACCCGAAACATCTCTTTCTTTCTCCACAGATTTTGCCAGGCCTGCTGGGTTTATCGAGCATTTTCTGTTTATATTAAAAAGCAGGACTTCTGGGAATGTATTACCTGTAACAACATTTTGGATTTAAATGCGTCCATCAGTAATTGTGCAAAGTGAGGAACTAGCATGCATACACGACCCATTTTATGCCTGAATGAGGGGCGTGCTTATCAGAGATAACAATATCAAATTGCATTTGACCTAGACACAACAGGAATTTCTAATATCCTGTACAGAGAAATAAAAATGTAGGGGGAGGGAAGGAAGAGTTAGATGCAATGTGCTCTGCTGATGAACTGATAATGCTGATCCAGTATGGGATCATGTTGCTCAACAAGGTGGCTGCTTTTAATTTAGAATTGATCTGAATTATTTTAATTTAATTCGATAACCAACAATTCAACTCTAAATTGCCCTTTCTGGCCTGGTTGTCTTAATACAGACATAACCTGCGCTAACTTGTGCCTATATAAAAGAACTATTTATTGAATGTGAACTGTGGGACTGTGTTGTTAATAAAAATAGACTCTTTGGGACTGGAACCTTCATTTGATTGCTCGGCTTTATACCACCCAGTAACATGATTAGATTTCAAGTTATATGTTATGTTTAATTTTAAATAACATTGTTAACTTTGGGTACAGTAATTCTTCCATTCTGGTCTATGAAATCATCAAGAATGCATTAAGGGAATAGCTGAAGCCATTGTAACTGACATCATGAAAAAGAACCACTCCCCGCCCCCCCCCCCCCCCCCCCCCCCCCCCCACCGCCAGCCACCCCCCGCCAAAAAAGTGAGTTTTCCTTCAATTGGGAACAATGAGTAAACTGGTCTCCACTTTGGTTACTCCAATCGGAATATTGACCTTTCAAGGTGGAATGAAATTGAACCTTCGCACATTTCATGCCTGAAAGCATTAAATGCAAAATGCGGAAATCAAAATTAATCACGATAAATCTGGTTTGACTGTGTTGAAAAATGTACCGTTTATGTGGGTACATGTTAATGACAAATGTTGAATCATCGTGAGGTATCCAGATGATGATACGAGTTGAACAAGCTATATTTTAAATTTTGCTTTGTTAAATGTAACAAGAGTACCTATCGAAAAGATCACACATGTATCAGTTTCATGTTGTTTCGATGCAGACTATGGCTGGGATTTTTGCGGCAGGAGCAAAAAAATCAGTTTCCCGTCGACATAAAAATCGGTTATGATCGTCCGCACCCTCCTTCAATGGCAGTGCGCCTTTCATGCCATGCTACGTCAGGAACTCCATTTGAATATATTAGAATATCATGAATGCTCAATATCAAGATGGTTTGCTGGAATCATGTGGGCAATTCTCCGAGCCCCGCGCCGGTGAATCGCCGCAACCGCGCCCCGACGCCGGTGCGTGATTCTCCGAGGTGCGGAAAATCAGCGCCATTTGCTCCGGCGCGTTTGGCGGCGCTGCCACTTCTCCAGCCCATATGGGCCGAGCGGCCGCGCCGATAAAACAGAGTCCCGCCGGCGCCGTTCACCCCTGGTCGCTGTCGATGGGAACTCTGTGCAAACGGTCAGGGGGCAGCCTGTGGGGAGGGAGGGAAGCTCCTTCACTGTGGGGAGGGGGCCTCTGATGGGGTCTGGCCCGGGACTGGGGACCACCGATCGGCAGGCCGGCCTCTCCCCCCAACCCCCCCGGGCCTACTTTCTGGAGTGCCGGCCCCTGAACTCCGCGCCATCTTGAGTCGGGGCTGGCGTGCTAAGGAAGTCTCCCGCGCATGCGCAGGTTGGCGCGGCCCAACTGCGCATGTGCGGATTGGCGCGGCGCCCATTTGGCGCCGTGAAAGGAGGCTGGAGCGGCGTGAACTGCTACAGCACCGTGCTGGCCATCGGTCATACCAAGGCCCGGTTCGGCTCCTTGGAGCCTTGGGCTCCATATTGGAGAATCGCCCCCCATGTTCCCACGCTGAATCAAAAAGCCATGCCGGCATTGAATTAGACCGACACGGTTCACAACCGCATTTAAGTGACTTGCACCTCGTTATCTACACTTAATTAGTGCTTCAAGGTTTGTTCGCCCACCCTGAATCGTGTTGCACTCGTGGTATCTTGGACTCTGGGCCAGATTCACAGACAGCACCACTTCACTTTCAGGGGGTGGGGGGGGTGTTGTTCCGGACACAAGGCACTATTTTACATACCAGACCAGCAGTAAGGCGGGGTGGGTTGCAATGTACTGCAAGGCATGGGTTTAACTGCGGGGCAGAAGGGCAAGTAAAGACAAGATAGAGGCAAGGAACTGGAGAACTAGAACTTGACTCGAGGTAGGGGGAAGACTGGGGAAGGTTGCACTTGGATACTGTGGGCTGGGAGGATCCTCTGGCCAGAAATAGGAGAGAGGCGCTTGCAGAAGGACATAAGTGAGAGTGGGAGGTTTGCGCAGTGAAGAAGCTCTACCGCTTACATTGCTGAGTTTCCAAAGATACTCCTTGTCCCAACCCGGCGAGGTGAGGGCGTGCTTGTCAGTTCATTGTCAATCGTGCCCAGCATAGTGTGCGCAGGGTGTCACCATCACCTCATGCACCGTGGTCCGGGTGGTTTCTGGCATAGTGCTCAGCCACACATGGCATAGTCAGAGTCACAGGCGGCACCTGCAGACATTAGATAGGGAACAGGAAGTGTAGGAGTGGGCTCTCGATAGCCTCATGGGGTCGGGGAGGGATCCTTTTAAGTGATGGGATAGTAAGCCTCAAAATGGGAAGGGGTAAGGTCTGCATGGGGCATAAGCACATCCACATCAGACAACTGTTCGGGTACAAAAAGGGAGAATTCAGAATGCCCAATTCACCTAACAGCATGAGCGGGATTCTCCGACCCCCCCCCCCCCCCCCCCCCCCCCGCTGGTCAGAGAATCCCGGGGGGGGCGGCGCGAATCACTCCCCGACGACGACTGCCGTATTCTCCGCCGCAATTTTTCGGTCGGGGGTGGGATTCACGCCATGCCGGTCGGGGGCCGTTGGCAGCGGCCCCCACAGCAATTCTCCGGGCCCCGATGGGCCGAGCAGCCGTCCATTTTTGTCCAGTCCCACCGGGGTGAATCACTCAACTCACATACCGGCGGGACCTGGCAGGTAAGTCGGTGGGAGCGATCCTCGGAGAGGAGTGCAGGGGGATTCGATCCCAGGGATGGGGGGGTCCCCACTGTGGCCTGGCCCGCGATCGGGGCCAAATGATCTGCAGTGGGCCTGATCCGTGTGGACACTCCTTACTTCTGCGCCGGCCCCTGCAGGGCTCCACCATGGCCGGCATGGAAAAGGGAACCCCAGCGCAAGTGCCAAAATACGCCGGCCGGTCTGCGCATGGGTGTAACCACACCGGCAGTTCCGCGCATGCGCAAGATCACGACACCCCTTTGGCATATGTGTGAACTCGTGCCGTCCCTTCGGCGGTGGCTGGAGCGGTGCCATCCCCTCCAGCATCCATCTAGCCCCCGAAAATGCCGAGAGTTCTGTACTTTCGGGGGCTATTGACGCTGCAGTGGTTGGCACCGGTTCTCCTGCCAGCGTGGGAACTTAGTCCCCAAAAGGGAGAATCCCGGGGCGCGATTCTCCGCAAATGCGGCGAGTCGTAAAGGCTGCCGTGAAACTGGCCGTGTTTCACGGCAGCCTCCGCGCCCCCTCCCAGGACCCGATTCTCCCCCCGGGCGGGGCTAGCAGCGGGGCCCCATGAAGCATGGCATCGCGGGCTTAGCGATCGTCGCTAAGTCCGCGTGCCAAGCGTCACGCCGGCTGACGCGCACGATGATGTCAGCCGCGCATGCGCGGGCCGTCATGGCCCTCAGCCACCCCGGCGGCGGAAGAACAAATAGTGCGCGGGTATCGGACCCGCTGCCCGCGATCGGTGCCCACCGATCGCAGGCCCATGCCACCCTTGGCACGGCCGTGGTGCGGCCGTGCCAATCGGTGCCATGGTTGTCCGGGACGGCACTTTGCGGCTGTTTTCACGAACGGTGGGAGCAGGTGTGATCGCGTTCGTGAAAACGGCCGTAAAGGCCTGGGAACTCGGCCCATCGGCTTGGGGAGAATCGCTGTTTGCCGTAAAAAACGGCGAGCAGCGATTCGTGTCGTGAGGCGGCCGTGGGGGGGGGGGGGGGGGGGGGGAGAATAGCGGGAGGGCGTGAAAATTGTCGGGAAGGCCCTCCCGCTATTCTCCGCCCCGTCGTGGGCAGCGGAGAATCGCGCCCCCGGCCTTTCGGGGCTTGTGGGAGGAAACCGGAGCACCTGGAGGAAACCCACGCAGTCACAGGGAGAACATGCAGACTCGGCACAGACAGTGACCCAAGCGGGAATTGAACCCGGCACTATGGTGCTGTGAAGCAGCAGTGCTAACCACTGCACCTCCGTGTTGCTGATATTGTGAGGCTAGACCTGGGCCAACACAGGTGAGGGTGTTCACAGGTGTTGACGCTTGTTCAAAGCACTCAGTCCTGGGCGATGCCTTAATGCTCATTAACTGAGATTCTCGCTCTCAGTTCAGGATGCAAGGCTCTGGTTAACCTGACCTTTCAATGGACATAGATCACCTCACGATACCATCTTCACACATTTGCCTGACAGACATGAAAAATCCTTCTTGATTTGGATTGGATTTTGTTTATTGTCACGTATGTTTCTGCGAGCAGCTAAACAGATCATTTAGTACATGAAACAAAAAGGAAATAAAAGAAAATACATGATAGGGCAACACTAGGTACAAAATGTAACTATATAAACACTGGCATCAGGTGAAGCATACAGGGGTAATGAGGTCAATCTCTAAGAGGGTCGTTTAGGAGTCTGGTAGCAGCGGCAAGACACCAACAGTTTCCCACAATTTGTCAGCCCTGGCCCTTGTAACACCGAAAATGTAGACACACCATGGAGCCGTCAAGGTTCCGCTTCATTGATAATAAAGAGCGCACATCTGCTGGATTACGTCCAAGCTCCCAGCCGATTTCTGCTCTGAGCATTTGTCTTCTCATCAAGCTAACATCTGAGCATCGAGACCATGCTCAACGGTTCCATTGACTACAACATATCTCTAAATGGATGTAGCATTGCTGAGCTCAGACAGTGTTTTGGGAAGGGAGGCTAAGCAGTACGAATTAGTTGGTGCCGCATCTCTTCGTTTTGACCACAGCATTGTGGGTGCTATGTGGAAAGTTCCCAGGTGTAAAACAGTTACAGTTGTAGCTTTGAGCACCAGGACAAAATTGTCCACATTGAGATGGGCAGAGCACACTTATGGGTCAGCTTTAGCAGATGTACACTCATAGAGGCAACAACACAGGAAGCTGACAGGAGTGAATAAGACCAGACCTCCAAGTATGGCCTTATAGATTGCAAACCCTCACAGATGACCGAGAGCATGGAATTCAAGTAAAGCTTACCATCTCCATCTACCACATCTACATATCCCCTTCTACACTACACCTTCACCTTTCCACAATTCGGACAAGTTAGGGCACTACATGAGCCTGTATCTTACAAAGCCAAGAATGAACATCACTTGAACTTGCAATGCATGGCAGCAAGGTGCCTTGCACAAGCACACATTTAGCATGAGGCATCATTGATGTTGGTAATGAACTGAGAGGTGGCACGTGATGGCATGACTGCACACATGACTGCAGAGGAACATGCCACAAAATCTGTGATCAGTGGAGGGAGGGAACATGGTGTGATATCTGACCGAACACAGCACAGCTCATGCCTCAGACGTGGCAGATACAAGACCAGATTGGTGGAAAGTATTTACATGTGGGAACATTTGTGCCACTGTTGCACTCCTTAAGTTTCTTAAGTCTCCCAAAACTTATTGCAACGTCTTGGTGAATGCCCAACATTCAGCGTGAAGGTGGAGGCAGCTCACTGACTGCTGCACCTTGTTGTCTGTGAGACCTGGAGGGCCTGGCCTGTTTGGGTATCTGGCTGTTGGGCAGGTGTGCCCTACTTGGCCTATGAACCACAAGCAAAGAGTATTTTAATCGGCTGGACACTCATGGAGTCACCTGGCTGGATGGCCCAAGATTGTCCATTTGCTGAACCACATCCTTATGGGTGCTTGAGGGCCCCTGGCTGACTCCTTAAGGTGATGAGACATCTAGAATGAGATCAAAGTGCCCTGGCACCCTCTCGTGTAGCCATTGGTGAATGTCACCAATACCTACAGCGATGGAGTGCAGCTCCCACAGCAGCACAGGCACAATGTATTGGACTGAGGTCTCTATGGCAACTATCATCCTACCAGTATTCACCGTGGTGTGCTGGTATGCCGGCACTATTATCTCAGGCTAAACATGGACTGACCCCTCAACGTACGTTGCAATCTGTGGAATGCCATTGCAATCGGTGGCGAAAATCCACCTTTGAAATCGGCGGGGGAAGTGCGCCATTGCAATCAGTGGGGAAAATGCACCATTGCAATCGGCAGGAAAATGCACTATTGCCGTCGGTGGGCAAAATGCGTCGCTGCAGTCGGCAGGGGGGATGCACCATTGCAATCAGCGGGGGAAATGACCATTGCAATCGGCATGGAAAATGCACCTTCGCAGTCGGTGGGGGAAATGCGCCTTTGCGGTCGGCAGGGAAAATGTGCATTGCAGTCGGCGGGGTAAATGTGCATTGCAGTCGGCGGGGGAAATGCGCCATTGCAGTCAGCGGAGAAACTGTGCCATTGCGGGCGGTGGGAAAGCTGCCATGCAGTCAGAGGGGGAAATGCACCTTGCAATCGGCGGGGAACATGTGTATTGCAGTCGGTGGGTAAAATGTGCATTGCAGTCGGCGGTGGAAATGCGCAATTGACGTTGGCGGGGGAAATTAGCAGTGCAGTTGGCCAAAAAAGTGTGCCATTGCAATCAGTGGGGAAATTGCGCCATTGCAGTTGGCAGGGGAATGCACCATTGCAGCCGGCGGGGGAAATGGACCATTGCAGTTGGCGAGGAAAATGCACCATTGCAGCCGGCGGGGGAAATGGACCATTGCAATCGGTGGGGGAAATGGACCATTGCAGTCGGTGGGGGAAATGGACCATTGCAGTCGGTGGGGGAAATGGACCATTGCAGTCGGTGGGGGAAGATAGATAGAGAAATACAGCACAGAACAGGCCCTTCGGCCCACGATGTTGCGCCGAACTTTTGTCCTAGGTTAATCATAGAATTTTGGACAATTTTTCATGGCCAATCCACCCAACCTGCACATCTTTGGACTGTGGGAGGAAACCGGAGTACCCGGAGGAAACCCACGCAGTCACGGGGAGGATGTGCAGACTCCACACAGACAGCGACCCAAGTCGAAATCGAACTTGGGACCCTGGAGCTGTGAAGCAATTGTGCTATCCACAATGCTACCGTGCTGCCCTTAAGAAGATAACCTACACTCCATTATTCTACCCTAATCCATGTATCTATCCAATAGCCGCTTGAAGGTCCCTAACTTTTCCGACTCAACTACTTCCACAGGCAGTGCATTCCATGCCCCCACTACTCTCTGGGTAAAGAACCTACCTCTGACATCCCCTCTATATCTTCCACCATTTATCTTAACTTTATGTCCCCTTGTAATAGTTTGTTCCACCCGGGGAAAAAGTCTCTGACTGTCTACTCTATCTATTCCCCTAATCATCTTATAAACCTCTATCAAGTCGCCCCTCATCCTTCTCCGTTCTAATGAGAAAAGGCCTAGCACCCTCAACCTTTCCTCGTATGACCTACTCTCCATTCCAGGCAACATCCTGGTAAATCTCCTTTGCACCTTTTCCAAAGCTTCCACATCCTTCCTAAAATGAGGTGACCAGAACTGCACACAGTACTCCAAATGTGGCCTGACCAAGGTTTTGTACAGCTGCATCATCACCTCACGGCTCTTAAATTCAATCCCTCTGCTAATGAACGCTAGCACACCATAGGCCTTCTTCACAGCTCTATCCACTTGAGTGGCAACTTTCAAAGATCTATGAACATAGACCCCAAGATCTCTCTGCTCCTCCACATTGCCAAGAACCCTACCATTAACCCTGTATTCCGCATTCATATTTGTCCTTCCAAAATGGACAACCTCACACTTGTCAGGGTTAAACTCCATCTGCCACTTCTCAGCCCAGCTCTGCATTCTATCTATGTCTCTTTGAAGCTGACAACAGCCCTCCTCACTATCCACAACTCCACCAATCTTCGTATCATCTGCAAATTTACTGACCCACCCTTCAACTCCCTCATCCAAGTCGTTAATGAAAATCACAAACAGCAGAGGACCCAGAACTGATCCCTGCGGTACGCCACTGATAACTGGGCTCCAGGCTGAATATTTGCCATCCACCACCACTCTCTGTCTTCTATCGGTTAGCCAGTTTGTTATCCAACTGGCCAAATTTCCCACTATCCCATGCCTCCTTACTTTCTGCATAAGCCTACCATGGGGAACTTTATCAAATGCCTTACTAAAATCCATGTACACTACATCCACTGCTTTACCTTCATCCACATGCTTGGTCACCTCCTCAAAGAAGTCAATAAGACTTGTAAGGCAAGACCTACCCCTCACAAATCCGTGCTGACTATCCCTAATCAAGCAATGCCTTTCCAGATGCTCAGAAATCCTATCCCTCAGTACCCTTTCCATTACTTTGCCTACCACCGAAGTAAGACTAACTGGCCTGTAATTCCCAGGGTTATCCCTATTCCCTTTTTTGAACAGGGGCACGACATTCGCCACTCTCCAATCCTCTGGTACCACCCCTGTTGACAGCGAGGACGAAAAGATCATTGCAACGGCTCTGCAATTTCATTCCTTGCTTCCCATAGAATCCTTGGATATATCCCGTCAGGCCCGGGGGACTTGTCTATCCTCAAGTTTTTCAAAACGCGCAACACATCTTCCTCCCTGACAAGTATCTCCTCAAGCTTATCAGTCTGCTTCACGCTGTCCTCTCCAACAATATGGCCCCACTCGTTTGTAAATACTGAAGAAAAATACTTGTTCAAGACCTCTCCTATCTCTTCAGACTCAATACACAATCTCCCTCTACTGTCCTTGATCGGACCTACCCTCGCTCTAGTCATTCTCATATTTCTCACATATGTGTAAAAGGCCTTGGGGTTTTCCTTGATCCTACCCGCCAAAGATTTTTCATGCCCTCTCTTAGCTCTCCTAATCCCTTTCTTCAGTTCCCTCCTGGCTATCTTGTATCCCTCCAGCGCCCTGTCTGAACCTTGTTTCTTCAGCCTTACATAAGTCTCCTTCTTCCTCTTAACAAGACATTCAACCTCTCTTGTCAACCATGGTTCCCTCACTCGACCATCTCTTCCCTGCCTGACAGGGACATACACATCAAAGACACGCAGTACCTGTTCCTTGAACAAGTTCCACATTTCACTTGTGTCCTTCCCTGACAGCCTATGTTCCCAACTTGTGCACTTCAATTCTTGTCTGACAACATTGTATTTACCCTTCCCCCAATTATAAACCTTGCCCTGTTGCACGCACCTATCCCTCTCCATAACTAAAGTGAAAGTCACAGAATTGTGGTCACTACCTCCAAAATGCTCCCCCACTAACAAATCTATCACCTGCCCTGGTTCATTACCAAGTACTAAATCCAATATGGCCTCCCCTCTGGTCGGACAATCTACATACTGTGTTAGAAAAGCTTCCTGGACATACTGCACAAACACTACCCCATCCAAACTATTTGATCTAAAGAGTTTCCACTCAATGTTTGGGAAGTTGAAGTCACCCATGACTACTACCCTGTGACTTCTGCACCTTTCCAAAATCTGTTTCCCAATCTGTTCCTCCACATCTCTGCTGCTATTGGGGGGCCTATAGAAAACTCCCAACAAGGTGACTGCTCCTTTCCTATTTCTGACATCAACCCATATTACCTCAGTAGGCAGATCCCCCTCGAACTGCCTTTCTGAAGCTGTTATACTATCTCTAATTAACAATGCCACCCCCCCCCCCACCTCTTTTACCATCCTCCCTAATCTTGTTGAAACATCTATAACCAGGGACCTCCAACAACCATTTTTGCCCCTCTTCTATCCAAGTTTCCGTGATGGCCACCACATCGTAGTCCCAAGTACCGATCCATGCCTTAAGTTCACCCACATTATTCCTGATGCTTCTTGCATTAAAGTATACACACTTCAACCCATCTCCTTGCCTGCAAGTACTCTCCTTTGTCATTGTTATCTTCCCTACTGCATCACTACGTGCTTTGGAGTCCTGACTATCGTCTTCCTTAGTTGCTGGACTACAGATCCGGTTCCCATTCCCCTGCCAAATTAGTTTAAACCCTCCCGAAGAGTACTAGAAAACCTCCCCCCCAGGATATTGGTGCCCCTCTGGTTCAGATGCAACCCGTCCTGCTTGTACAGGTCCCACCTTCCCAGAATGCGCTCGAATTATCCAAATACCTGAAGCCCTCCCTCCTACACCATTCCTGCAGCCACGTGTTCAACTGCACTCTCTCCCTTTTCCTAGCCTCGCTATCACGTGGCACCGGCAACAAACCAGAGATGACAACTCTGTCTGTCCTGGCCTTTAACTTCCAGCCTAACTCCCTAAACTTGTTTTTTACCTCCACACCCTTTTTCCTACCTACATCGTTGGTACCAATGTGCACCACGACTTCTGGCTGCTCACCCTCCCCCTTCAGGATCCTGAAGACACGATCCGTGACATCCCTGGCCCTGGCACCCGGGAGGCAACATACCTTTCGGGAGTCTCGCTCGCGACCACAGAATCTCCTATTTATTCCCCTAACCATTGAATCTCCTATTACTATTGCTTTTCTATGCTCCCCCCTTCCCTTCTGAGCCCCAGAGCCAGACTCAGTGCCAGAGACCTGGCCGCTGGGGCCTTCCCCCGGTAGGTCACCCCCCCCAACAGCATCCAAAACGGTATACTTATTTTGAAGGGGAACGGCCACGAGGAATCCCTGCACTGTCTGCCTGTTAGTTTTCTTTCCCCTGACTGTAACCCAGCTACTCTTGTCCAGTACCTTTGGTGTGGCTACCTCCCTGTAACTCTTCTCTATAACCCCCTCTGCCTCCCGGATGATCCGAAGTTCATCCAGCTCCAGCTCCAGTACCTTAACACGGTCTCTGAGGAGCTGGTGTTGGGTGCACTTCCCGCAGGTATAGTCAGCGGGGACACCAGTGGTTTCCCTCACCACCCACATCCTACAGGAGGAGCATGCAACTGCCCTAGCCTCCATCCCCTCTTATTTTACAGAATTAGCTGCCCCTTGGACCAACTGGACCTCCGCCCTCCGACTCTACTTCCAGTCAGCTGTACTCTAAACTCCTGGCTCCCTTCACGCTCTTTGATAAATATAGGAAATGAATTGTAAGAAGCACCTTACTCCCTCCTCACCTAACTCCCTCAGTCACCAAACTCTCACTGTAGCACTCAAATGCCACAAGCTCAGCACTCCAGTGCAAAATGGACCATTGCAGTCGGTGGGGGAAATGCGCCTTTGCGGTCAGCAGGGAAAATGTTCATTGCAGTCGGCGAGGGAAATGCATCATTGCAGTCAGCGGAGAAAGTGTGCCATTGCAGCCGGTGGGAAAACATGGCATGCAGTCAGCAGGGGAAATGCGCTATTGCAGTTGGCGGGGGAAATGTGCATTGCAGTCGGCGGGGGAAATGCGCCATTACAGTCAGCCAAGAAAGTGTGCCACTGCAGTTGGTGGGGAAAATGTGCCATTCAGTCAGCGGGGGAAATGCGCTATTGCAGTTTGCGGGGGAAATGCGCTTTTGCAATCGGTGGTGAAAATGTGCATTGCAGTCAGCGGGGGAAATGGGCACTGCAGTCAGCGGGGGAAATGGGCACTGCAGTCAGTGGGGGAAATGGGCACTGCAGTCAGCGGGGGAAATGCGCCATTGCAGTCATGGGGAAATGGGCACTGCAGTCAGTGGGGGAAATGCGCCACTGCAGTCAGTGGGGGAAATGCGCCATTGCAGTCATGGGGAAATGGGCACTGCAGTCAGTGGGGGAAATGCGCCACTGCAGTCAGTGGGGGAAATGGGCACTGCAGTCAGCGGGGGAAATGGGCACTGCAGTCATGGGGGAAATGGGCACTGCAGTCAGTGGGGGAAATGGGCACTGCAGTCAGTGGGGGAAATGGGCACTGCAGTCAGTGGGGGAAATGGGCACTGCAGTCAGCGGGGGAAATGGGCACTGCAGTCAGCGGGGGAAATGGGCACTGCAGTCAGCGGGGGAAATGGGCACTGCAGTCAGCGGGGGAAATGGGCACTGCAGTCAGCGGGGGAAATGGGCACTGCAGTCAGTGGGGGAAATGGGCACTGCAGTCAGCGGGGGAAATGGGCACTGCAGTCAGCGGGGGAAATGGGCACTGCAGTCAGTGGGGGAAATGGGCACTGCAGTCAGCGGGGGAAATGGGCACTGCAGTCAGTGGGGGAAATGGGCACTGCAGTCAGCGGGGGAAATGGGCACTGCAGTCAGCGGGGGAAATGGGCACTGCAGTCATGGGGGAAATGGGCACTGCAGTCAGTGGGGGAAATGGGCACTGCAGTCAGCGGGGGAAATGGGCACTGCAGTCAATGGGGGAAATGGGCACTGCAGTCAGTGGGGGAAATGGGCACTGCAGTCAGCGGGGGAAATGGGCACTGCAGTCAGTGGGGGAAATGCGCCATTGCAGTCATGGGGGAAATGGGCACTGCAGTCAGTGGGGGAAATGGGCACTGCAGTCAGTGGGGGAAATGCGCCATTGCAGTCAACGCAGGAAATGCGCCATTGCAGACGGCAGGGGAATTGCGCCATTGCACTCGGTGGGGGAAATGCATCATTGCAATTGGCAGGGGAAATGTGCCACTGCAGTCGGCGGGGGGACTGCACCGTTGCAGTGGGAGGGGAAAATCGGCACTGCAGTCAGTGGGGAAATACACCATTGCAGTCGGCGGGGGAAATGGCCACTGCAGTGGTGGGGGAAATGCGCCATTACAGTCAGCGGAGAAAGTATGCCATTGCAGTCGGAGGGGAAAATGCAGCATTGCAGTTGGCGGGGGGAATGCGCCATTCCAGTTGGCGGGGGAAATGGGCATTGCAGTCAACGAGGGAAATGCACCATTGCAGTCTGCGGGTGAAATGCGGCATTTTAATCAGCGGGGAAAAGGTCACTTTTCCCTCCCTCCATTGTACTTAGTCCGCGGAGGAGAAGTCATGCCAAATAAATATCTTAAAATGCTGGCTGATCTGTGTGCATGTGGGGAAAATATTTAGTGAACAAGACCACTGAACTAGTGATTTAAGATACGGATCAACCTGCAATGATTACAATCTGGCTCTTTGCCCTCACTTTATTCCTGTGTAATCTGGTGTGCAGACTTGAAACCTGCATTTAAATACTTCATGTGACCAAAATAGAAGATTTACATTTTTCTGTAAAATGTTTGCTTAACCAAAAATAGCACTTAATTGTGCACAAAGCTTAAGGGTAGCAAACAGAACTATTGTAAAGCTTGTACAACTTGCATGTACTATTGAAAACTTCATGTCAAACTATTTCCTACAATTTTTAGCACCTAATAGTTACAGTACTGTTCTCAAACAAAAACACTGTGCGTAAGAAGCAGAAACAGACCTTGAAAGTGTTTTGAGCCTCCACCTATTCCTGTCTCCAACAGAAAATTAGGACTGATAACCAGGCCTCCGTTGCCATGGGAGCAAGTGCTAGGAGAGTGAAATATCACAAAACAGAACTCGGTAATAGTTGCATGAGAGGAGCACATATTGCCTGGGACACGAGCTGATTACTAAAATACAATGTGCGTTATGCCCTCACATTCTGTCAAACCATTCTTGAAGATTTAAAACTCCTGGTTTGTGAACTGTATGAGGTTCATTAAGAGATTAGTCCACACCAGCCATTCTCAAAAGTATTCTCCCTTACCGCTATTAAAGTAGTCATCAAAATCTAATTCATTTAACCATTTCCCTATGCCAGTTGAGAGGTTAATATATTTTCAATTTTACAGCGGTACTAACCAGATCAGCATACTTGTAACATAAAACCCAACCACCATTATTTCAATTCAGATCAATCATCAAACTCGATATTAGCACTTTTCAATTACAACAGAGCACTTGGATATCCAGCCAGTATTTCATGTGGTCATTATAATAACGCTCTTTATTAGTGTCACAAGTAGGCTTACATTAACACTGCAATGAAGTTACTGTGAAAATCCCCTAGTTGCCACATTCCGGCGTCTGTTCGGGTACACGGAGGGAGAATTCAGAATGTCCAAATGACCTAACAAGACGTCTTTCGGGACCTGTGGGAGGAAACCGGAGTACCCAGAGGAAACCCCCATCGACACAGCAAGAATGTGCAGACTCCGCACAGGCAGTTACCCAATTCAGGAATTGAACCTAGGGCCCTGATGCTGTGAAGCAACAGTGCTAACCACTGTGCAACCGTGCCGCCCAACAGCAAGGCTTATTTTTATCTACATTGTGTATAATTGATGAATTCTTCCATCACTTTGATAGAAGAGTTTCAGCAAAGAGAAAAAACTTTACCACTCAGGATGGTATCATTTCATATGTGATATAAAATATCTTGATTTGCAGATCTTTTTACAATATTTCACATGAAGTCACTGTTGGAGAGTTGGGTGAAGGCACTGGCTTTTTAGCATGTTCTCTTGTCCTGTAGGAACATGACTTCTCCTCAAATGCTGAGATTGCTTAATGTAGATTTGCCCATTTGGATCTGTACAGGGACGTTTTTTCCCATGTACTGCGATCCAACTTACAGGCTCGGAGATTGGCTTTCAGAATGTTGTTGTATCTGAGTTTGGGATGTCCTAGCGGGGTCAGCTGACTGCAGAATACTGCCTTTGTTATATGGGAGGCCTCCATGCAAACCACATAGGCGATCCAGTAAAGCTGAGCTTTGATCAACATGTTCCCAAAACCAGATGTGTAGCACCTTGCAAGAACTTTGATGTTAGAAATTTTGCCTGCCATTTGAAAATGAAAATGAAAATGAAAATCGCTTATTGTCACGAGTAGGCTTCAAATTAAGTTACTGTGAAAAGCCCCTAGTCGCCACCTTCCGGCACCTGTTCGGGGAGGCTGGTACGGGAATTGAACCGTGCTGCTGGCCTGCCTTGGTCTGCTTTCAAAGCCAGCTATTTAGCCCTGTGCTAAACCAATGCAATTTGGTATTGCAGATAGATCTTAAGCTGTGAAGGTGGAATACTGAGACTGTAACTATAACTGCTGAAGCCAAATACAAACATTCTTGTGTAAAATTCAAATTTTTAAATCCAATTTTATAGGCCAAAAGTCATGGGGTCAACTTTTATATGTGTATGTTTTTAAGTGGTTGAGGCATGCAGTTGATTCAGGGCCAAGTGAAATCCAAAAAAGATGATTGCAAAGGGATAAAGTAAAAAACAAGAATACAAAATAATTCGTATTAACTATCTAGTATGTATTTGTAGACCAAGGATGTTCGGGCAGAACAAGGGTTAATATGGGATTGGGAAACAGTACCGTATGATGTCCAGAGTTACACAATAGTAGACTATGTAGAAGAGTCTGGAAGGAGCCAGCACTGAGATAACACCCATGCAGGATTGTACATTGGAGATGTTTATAGTTATGGGTTACCAATTACCAGTTTGATCTTCAACCATTACAGCCTCCAGACCTCTAAGTGAGATACCAAACAACCTTACAACAGTATTCATTTTATAACATTATAAACTATATACAGTCCATCTAGCACAATGTAAATGTATAACAAATTATCTACAACACTTCACATTGAAATCCTTCAAAATCACTCTGATCATCAAATGAATCATCAAACAATTTGTCCCAGCTGTCTGGTTGTATAACATTATCATTATCATATAGATCTTCCGCGTCATCATCAAATAGTTTTATCATCATCATTGCACAAATAGACATTCAGAGTACCATCGCCATCGAGCGTATTCAAAATTCCACATTTTGGAAATAACCTTTTGACAATATTAGCAACATCAGATAATCTTTTGCCTCATGAAAGTGCCTACTTGTGAAAGGATCGAGAACGAGAGAGCACAGGTTGCAAGTAATTGGCAAAAGAATCAAAAGCAAATAAGAAAAAGCTTTTTCACACAGCGAGTGGTTAAGGTCCAAAATACATTGCCTGAACATGTGGTGGAAACAGGTTTAATCAAGGCTCTCAAGAGTGAATTAGATGGTTATTCGAAAATAGAGAATGCATAGGGTTATGGGGAGAAGGTAGAAGAAAGGCACAAGGTGAAATGCTGATTTGGAGAGCTGGTGCAGACACAATAGGCTGAATGGCCTCTTTTTGCACGGTAGCAATTCTCTGAACTTCATTCCATGCGTCTCTGACTCCTTGGGACAAAGTTGCCAGTGATGGTACGCGCATCCTTCTACCTTTAGCTTCCAAGATCCAATTGTTCCACACCTTTCAGATATTGTCCTTGAGGGGTTTACC
Organism: Scyliorhinus canicula; assembly: GCF_902713615.1. NCBI lineage: Eukaryota > Metazoa > Chordata > Chondrichthyes > Carcharhiniformes > Scyliorhinidae > Scyliorhinus > Scyliorhinus canicula. The sequence continues at coordinate 126,960,185 of NC_052147.1, forward strand.
GATACACACATCTAGAGGCTAAGCAGCACTCATAAACCTGCTGGGAATAATTGCCGTTTTAGTGTTGCTCAATCTCACATCACAGACAAAATGGGATTGAAGCATGTTTCAGATGAGCAAACTTCTTTCTTTGTATAGTCTTCCTGGTCTAAAGTTCCACACTTCTTTGATCCATTTCTTGCAAACACCTTCATCCACCCAGCCTTTCTCTTTAACATGGAAATCAATAACTTTCTGAAATTTCTCTTTGGGGAGAATGTTTTCCTTGAATTTCACCATCAGCTATATTTATGTGCCAGCTATGAATTAAGATGGAAGGACAGTGAACGTGAACCAGAATATCGGCCAATTTTAATGGCTTCACCTCCTGGTACAGCAAGTTAAATTAGTTGGCAGAAGGCTGCTGCTGGGACCCAGGGAACTGCCTGCACCACAAGGTAAGGTCTCAGGGAAGGAACCCCTGGGCTAGGAAGGAGCAAGGAAGAGTATTGCAGCCTTTTTCCAGTCTACAAAAAAACCAGTTACATATTTTTAAAAGTTGACCTTATTGGATGTCTTATGGCTCTGTCCAGTGTTCCAGGCAGATTTGTCTCGGTGGGAAAGTTATTATTATTTCCCGGCTGAGTTCTCAAGTCAAAATAGCACATGTATCAGCACCTTAAAGAGGATCCTGCAATCATTCAGGGAGGTCCTTGCCAACTACAATTAGAGATTGCAGTTAGCCAGAGCAGAGGTGGGAAAGGAGTAGGTACATCTCCAGCTTGAATGTAACTGTCCAGTTACCCACCATTACTGCCCACCACACCTATACCCACTGTTACCTACATGGTAGGGCACATTTAGTTCATTTGATAAGATGTAGGAGCAGAATTAGGCCATTCAGTCCATCAAGTCTTCTCTGCCATTCTATCATAGCTGATATGCTCCTCATCTGCTACCTACAATGTTACAGACCAAGAGCTGGATTGCAAAATAAGACAGAGCATTTCCTCCCTAGAACATGTGACCTAGGAGTGGGAGTAGGCAATTTAGCCTCCCAAGCCTAAACACTCGCAATGTGATCATGGCTGATCTCATCCTGGCTTCAACTCCACTGTCCTGCCCATTCTCCATAACCCTTCAACCCATTACCATTAAAAATCTGTCTAACTCCTCCTCAAATTTACTCACTTTCCCTGCATCAACAGATTCACAACCCTTTGGGAGAACTAGTTTCTCCTCAAATCTGTTTTAAATTTGCTACCTCTTATTCTAAGATGAAGACCTCTCACTTTAGAATGCCCCACAAGAGGAAGCATCTGCTCCATGTCTACTTTATCCTTGCCTTGTAGCATCTTGTATACCTCAATTAGGTCTCTCCTCATTCTAAACTCTAGACAGCATAGGCCTAAACTGTTCAATCTTTCCTTATACGACAAACCCCTCATCTCTGGAATCAATCTAGTGAACCTCCTCTGAACTGCCTCCAATGCCACTACATCTTTCCTCAAATAAGGGGACCAAAACTGTGCACAATACCCTAGGTGCAGACTTACCAATGACATGTATAATTGCCACGGTGTGGAGATGCCAGCGTTGAGCAATAAGAAGTTTTACGACAGCAGGTTAAAGTCCAACAGGTTTGTTTCAAATCACTAGCTTTCGGAGCACAGCTCCTTCCTCAGGTGAATGAAGAGGTAGGTTCCAGAAACATATATATAGACAAAGTCAAAGATGCAAGACGATACTTTGAATGCGAGCATTTGCAGGTAATTAAGTCTTTACAGATCCAGAGAGAGGGGTAATCCCAGGTTAAAGAGGTGTGAATTGTCTCAAGGCAGGACAGTTGGTAGGATTTTGTATGCCCAGGCCAGATGGTGGGGGGTGAATAATGTAATGCGACATGAATCCAAGGTCCCATGTGTGCGGAACTTGGCTATAAGTTTCTGTCGGCGATTCTGCGTTGCTGCACATCCTGAAAGCTGCCTTGGAGAACACTTACCCGAAGATCAGAGGCTGAATGACCTTGACTGTTAAGGTGTTAAATGGTTGTGGTGTGTGAAGATTGGGTCGGGTGGGAAAATGTTTATTTTACCATGTCAATGTTATTGTTACTGTTTTTGTTATTGTTATAAAAATTTGCAAATACTTTAATAAAAAACATTTTTAAAAAATGAAATCTTGGCCTGTCTGGCTGTTCTCAGGATATTCTGAGCATTTAGGTGCATAATGACTGAGAACAGGTAATTGCCTTGGCTAATGTATATCTTTAGGTTACCAAGGAGAGGAATAAATTAAATTACTAAAGTAATTCAAGTACTGTGTTCTCAGCTATATTTTTGCCTTAGGAGAGGAACTTGTTTGTTACCAATGATGTTTCAAAATTTGGTTTTGTGTATGTATGTGTGAATGTGTGCATATATATATATATGTATATGTGAAAGTATGTGAGTATGTGTTTGTCTGTGTATGTATGTATACGTGTCCGTGTGTGTGCATATACACGTGTGCGTGTATGTGTGCATGCATGTGTCTGTGTGTTTGTGTGTGCATGCATGAGAGAGAAACTGGAACATGTGACATGCAGTGATCACTTTTATCAGATTACAGCTTTTATTTCATTTACGATCTTTGATGAAGCAAGTCTTATTTGTACAGTATCAGGAAACAAGTCCTTCCTGTCTGAAATCAGAGAGATACAACAGGAGTGGACACACCTGATGTAATCTTACTGAGCCTGATTTCCCCACAAGGCAACTGCTTCTAATCTTTAACAGGAGAAAGAGGACAAGCCTGATTATGTCCACTCATTTTTGCTGGAAGATGATTCCATGGGTTCTAGCAGTTCTCCAGTGCCTTATTCCATTTTTACTACTGAGTAGCAGGAGGCTCTTTGACACTGGAGACTATCACTACTGAAAGATACATCCATTCTCAGCCACTGGTAACTGGACTCCCAGCTGGACTACCTTCTCAACAGTAATGTTGCCTCTAACTTCAGTTTGCATGTCAACCAGCAATTGTTGCACTGTGCAGTCCCTTTAAGATTGATGCACACATCTAAACATAGTGTACAGCCTGTTTGTTCCCCGCACAGCAGATTCCCCACTGCTGCATGGCTTCCATACAAATTACAGGGAAAATTGTTCACCCCCTAGGGCATTAAAGTGTTTGTGTTGCTGTCCTGGATGAGCACAGAACAAGGATTGACTGCAATCTTTCCGGCCTGTTCTGATTCTGCACCATACTTCACTCTGCATACGTTTTTATTAAATAAGCTCTTACAAATTATTTTAAGCTCTATTTATCCAAAAGAATATATGTGTGAACCATTGAATTGCTTGTGCTTCGTAAAGTACACCACGCACCTCAAACCATATTGCTGTACAACAGGACAGTAAAAGGTACACAATAAGCTATAAGTAACTCCCTTTCCATCATTCCACAGTATAGAACCGCCAGCATCTGTCAATGCTTTTTCCTCGGTCATTGCCGAGGTTAAGATCTCGCCATAGGAAGGCTTCAGTATATTACCAATTTGAGTCATCAAGCCACGGATTCTGATGCATTAGTTTGCTTTATGATTATCACAACATTGTCTCATTGTCATTATTAAAACTATTAAAAAGAACTGCAGATATTTTTAGTGAATGTTATGCTCCAGGTTAGTGATGTTCCAATCACAACACTTTTCTATTTTGAGTACCTAGTGCCTCCATATATTGCAAAGTAGTACAGAATGGTCCTGAATAATCACAAAAGTAAACAGATGATAATAATAATCTTTATTAGCGTCACAAGTAGGCTTACATTAATACTGCAATGAAGGTACTGTGAAAAGCCCCTTATCAAGTCAATAAAATATATCACCGTTCCTTCACTGTAGCTGGGTAAAAATCCAGGAACTCCCTCCCTAAAAGCACAGTGGATGTACCTACACCACATGGACTGCAGCGGTTCAAGAAGGCCGCTCACCACAACTTCTCAAGGGCAAATGTTGGCCTCACCAGCGAAGCCCACATCCCGTAATTATGAATTTTTAAAAAAATAATCTGACAGCTGTTTGCCATGCAGAAAGCTGGCTGCTGAATTTCTCTACAACTGTGGCTATATATTCAAAACATATTTAACTGGCCGCAAAGCATTTTGAAAATTCCTGAGGCCATGAAATACAATATGAAAATTATTCTAAAAATTATTCTAAAAGTACAAATTCTCTCCTTTCCTTTTGAGGCTTCATCTATCTATTCCTGCACCAGAATCTGGTCTCCACCCATGTGAACGTTTCTGTATAAGTTATTGTTGCAGGGGTGGGTAGTTAGCTCAGTTGGATAGATGACTAGCCTATGGGTCAGATTACCACCAACAACATGGGGTTCAATTCCCACTCTGGCTGCGATAGACTCAAGGCAGTAAATCCTTGGCCTATCCGTAGCCAACAAATCACTTTGCCTGGTTCGAGAGTAATCCTAATTTTAGAGGATTTAAGGTATACTGGTACCTAAATAAGGAAAGGGAGGAGGGCCAGTGTGCTAACTTTCCTATCCTGGTCAGGTCATGCAGCTCTAGCGTGGTTGAGAGTGCTGTCATTTGGTGCTAGTGCTACCTCCTTCCGCATGGCAAGGGGGACATTTCTTTTTGCAGTCCCATCCCATTAATAAGGCCCAGCAGTATCGCCACTATTCAGAAGAAGGGGTTGGGTTCGGATTCCTGTCCGTTTTCTTTTCTTGGCTGTCGATGTTAGATGTTCCAGCTGAACACCTTCTTGCAAAGTGGCCCAGCTCAGACTAGAGCGATTCCAGTTCAGAGCGCTCATTGTGGGCTCATTAAACAAATCCTGATTGCTTGCTGCCCCAGTCCGCACACAAACCTTTAAAAGATACACTCTAATTTCCAAATACCCACTGCTCATTAATGCTGTTTCACATCGGGATTAGTCAGGAGATTTGCTGATAGATATGTAAGTGAAATGACGTTCTAGTGGATTTAGTGCCTCAAAAACATCCGACTCATTGCCGTAAATCTGACACCATTCATCATGTGGAATATTGCAGAAAAAAACCTTCATTTGGGAATAAATATATTTAAATAAGTGACTCTTCCCCTTGCAAACACAAAACTATGTCCCTCTCGATCTACTTTCCACACTGAGTCATTTGATACTCAGTACAGAGACTCATTGGCTACTCCTAAAATGAACAGGAAAGGAGGAAACAAAACAGAGTTTATATTTTCCCTTAACTAAGCACAACATGCATATTGAAATTTTACAATGGTCTGACATAGAAATAAAGAAATGTGGAAAGACAAAAGTTGCTGAAGAATAAGGAATAGAAAAGTGATTGGAAACTGCCTGAAGCATTTCAAGCAAGTCAGTGCTTGATGGCAATTATTTTGAAATCACAATGCCACCAAGCATTTCGAATCACTGCCAAGATAATAAAAACATTATAATTTCCATTTAGACGTCAGATAAAACCAAATGGCAAAAACCTGTTATTCAGTTTTATCGTTACATACACCAAATCTTACTCCAACTCGAACTGCACGTAAATATTGCTCAAAAACATAAGTGCAATTGGAATTAATATACATGAGAAGTCCTGGGAGAGCTTTGAAAGTTGCCTAAGTGCAGTCTAATAGAAAATACTGGAGAATTAAACCTGAAAATAACAATGTTGTAGCACTGGAAATCAACCAATAATTTCACTGGACCACCCAGGAAGCTAAATGTAGTCTATAGTGATCCACTTTAAATCATGTTGACATATTTCATTTTATTGTTTGCTTGATTTTATTATTTGATTATAAAAACATTCCCATACAAATTAGAAAACGCAAAATTATTTAATGAACATTCTCTGTGGTTCACAGAAAGATATTTAAACCGGGAAGAAAACATGCATCAAACAAGATCGAGAAAATTTAGTCTAATTCTTTTCATTGTCAGAAGGTAACACCTCCACTATATCTGTTTAAAGCAACAATCTTTATGATGAAGAACGTGGTAGGTGTATCAGAGAAGAACACAAAGCAGTTTCAGGATGACAGGATGCAAAACTAATTCAATGATGCATTTGGACCTTGTTAATCTGCTTGCAAATAACTGATGAGACATCCTGATTTCACGCTTTTCCATTAAATCTTTCCTGATTGACAGAAACTTTGCAAACCCAAATAATGCTGTGCTCTTGTTTCATTGTTTGAAAAAGCATTTGGGGAGAACTTGGCTAAGAATTGAGCACAGGCTCAGGGATTGCGGAATGTGATTAATCCGCGCCCGCTCATTGTCTCACAGTCGGTACACTGAATTGGTGCTGCCTGCTGATTTTAACTATTGCTACATGTAGCTGCACTGCATGACGTCTTTATTGGCTGCACACATCAGCAGTGGGCCCAATATAGCAGCGGGTCATGGTACTTAATGGCAATCTGCATCTCTTAAAGGAAAGGTGTATTGTAGCTGCAGGAAATGGGCAAGTTGGTGTTCCCTACAAATTGCTGTGTGCCAATTCATTTCAGTGTGGTGCCTATAAATTGTTTCTGTAGTCGAGGCCACACATCAGTGTAACTAAAACAACTTGAGAGTGGTGTGCATGGTGCATTCTGGGTTTCTACACTTCTGTGCCTGTGTACGCCATGAAGCAAATATTAGTCACCATCCTCTGTGAGTTGAATCTGTGCTGTGAAAGAATGAAGAATGGATGAACATGCTAGTGTGCACCGTTATTCTCTGAAAATGAGCCCAAGGCCTTGGTGGAAGAGATGGAATGGTAATGAAGTATTTTATGTCCACAGGCCCTCCTGACAGACGCTTGGGAGGCGGTGGGAATGAGCAGCAGCAATGCCAAGAATGTTGCTTCAAGAACATGGATACAGTGCAGGAAGAACTTTAACTATCTCACAAATTATCAAAGTGACTTAATCTTCAATAGCAACGTTATCCTCTCCCAGTGCTCAGTTTACTAAATAACCATCAATCACCTACTAATCATCTCTATCAATCAGAACTCAACCCTTCTATTTATATATTTTACCATTGCCTCCAGCTTAGCATTGGTGCAAGTCTCACATCCACAGCTCACAGCTTTCACACACTAGCAGCTATTTAATCAAAACAGTCTTTTCACCCAGGCATATTGCACAACCATCTGGCTTACTCTCCAAGGTCATCTGCAGCCTCCTCAAATGAAAGCTAACAGCCCTCCTTCACCAAATACTGTAGCCACAAAGATACAGGCTGGGATTCCCCCTTTTGGGGACTAAGCCCCCACGCCGGCAGGAAAACCGGCACCAATGACTCCGGCGTCAACGGCCCCCCAAGGTGAGGAATTCTCACCTTTCTGGGGGGCTAGGTGAACGCCGGAGGGGTTGGCGCCGCCCCAGCCATTGCCAAAGGGGCAGCGCATGTGCAGAACGGGCAGTGTGATCTCGCGCTTGCGCGGAACCGCCGCAATGAGTCCGCGCATGCGCAGACCGGCCGGCGTGTTTTGCCGCATGCACGGGGGGTTCTCTTCTCCGCACCGGCCATGGCGGAGCCCTACAGGGGCCCAGCGCAGAAGGAAGAAGTGCCCCCATGGAACATGCCCGCCCGCAGATCGGTTGGCCCCAATCGTGGGCCAAGCCACCATGGGCCCCCCCCCCCCCCCCCCGGGCGTCGGATACCCCTGCGCACCTCCCCCCGAGGACAACCCAGGCATACCCACCTGCCAGGTCCCGCCGTGTGGAACCTGAGTAACCCACACCGGCGGGACTGGCCAAAAATGGATGGCCGCTCGGCCCATCAGGGCCTGGAGAATCGCCGGGGAGGGGGGGCGCTGCCAATGACCCCCGACCGGCGTGGCGGGAATCCCGACCCCACCCAAAAAACAGCACTGGAGAATACGGCAGCCAGCGGCGGGGCGGGTTTAGTGCCTTCCCCTGGGGATTCTCCGACCTGGCGGGGGGGGGTCGGAGAATCCCGCCCACAGTTCTTGCTGTGGAGGAAGTGTAGAGGTTTACCAGACTGATCCCTGGGATGGCAGGACTGATGTATGAGGAGAGATTGAATCAGTTTGGATTGTATTCACTGGAGTTCAGAAGAATGAGAGGGGATCTCATAGAAACCTATAAAATTCTAACAGGCCCAGACAGGGTAGACGCAGCAAGGATATTCCCGATGGTGGGTGTGTCCAGGACCAGGGGTCACAGTTTGAAGGTACGAGGTAGACCATTTAGGACAGATGAGGAGAAATTTCTTCACCCAGAGAGTGGTGAGCATGTGAAATTCATTACCACAGGAAGTAGTTGAGGCCAAAACATTGTGGGCGGAATTCTCCTCTGGTGGCCAAAATCGTGGAGGCCGTCGTGAACTCGGCCGAGGTTCACGATGGCCTCGGGGCCCGCTCTCCCCACCTAATTCACCCCACCCGTGGGGCTAGGAGCGGGCCTCCGTCTTTCCCGGCCGCGACCTCGTCGCGCTGGGAATGACACGCAAACGGCGCATTTGTGAGGTCATCCGCGCATGCGCGGGTTGCCGGTTCCAACCCGCGCAAGCGCGGATGACTTCATCGCGCAGACGGCGCGGCCGTCTTTCTCCTCAGCCGCCCGGCAAGACGTGGCGGCTTGATTTTGCCAGGCGGCGGAGGGGAAAGAGTGCGTCCATTTTGGACGCTGGCCCGACGATCGGTGGGCACCGATCGCGGGCCTGTCCCCTCCCGAGCACAGTCGTGGTGCTCCCGTGCCAATCGGGCCCCTAGATGCCCCAAACGGTCATCTGGCGCCCGTTTCATGAATGGAGCGACCAGGTGTGGTTGCTGCCGTGTTGAAACGGGCATGAAGGGCCGGCCGCTCGGCCCATCGGGCTCGGAGAATCGCCGTTCGCCATGAAAAACGGCGAGCGGCGATTTTTCTGAGCGGGGGGTGGGGAGAATCGCTGGGGGCGCCAGGGGGGCGTGAAAAATGTCGGGAGGCCCGCCCGCAATTCTCTCACGCCGCGTGGGGAGCGGAGAATTATGCCCTGTATGTTTTCAAGAAGCAGTGAGATGTAGCACGAAGGGCATGGGGACTCAAAGGATATGGAGAGAAAGTGGGATTACGCTACTGAGTTGGATGATCAGCCATGGTCATAACGAATGGCGGAGCAGGATTGAAGGGCCAAGTGGCCTCCTCCTGCTCTTATTTTCTATGTTTCTATGGAAGAGTCACTGAGGGAATGCCCAAAAGTTTATTTTTGCATTGCAGTATATCATGGTTTAATTTATACATTTGGATTGGAATGTGCAATTTTGGCTGCTTTTATCAATGTGTTGTTAGAAAGTGTGCACGGTTATGAACAGTGATTGGAGTAAGCTAAGGGGTTGGATGTTATGGTCCTCTGCTGATGTAGTTTGAAAATTTAATGTGTGGCTTTCCCACTGCCTGCCTGCCCACCTTGGCCTATCTGAAATTTCCAGGGCATGAATTTTATTTCAGATTTGTAACATCTGCAGTTTTTTCCTTTCATTATAAGATCATGGATTAATATCCACTTAATGATCTCATCCAGCCCCCGCAATTTTTCAAGCTAGCACAGGGACAACCAAGACCGAGCACCTCAGGCAAAAGGAGGGAATCTCCTGTGAGGGTTCCTTGTGCCCATCGGAGACCGCCACCCTCTTAAATTAGGGCGCCCACACCCCTAATCACCTTCGCTGGTGCCTGCCAGCCTGAGCCTAGCAAAATCATCCCCTCTCCCCCAACTAACTTGTTGTACAGTTCAAGTGACAATCACCGTTGTTGACTGCCAGCAGTAACCACCACTCCCACCTGTATTCCCAGCAGTGGCTCCCGCTTCCGCCTGTAGTTTCAGCAGTGACCACCATTCCGATCTGTAGTCCCAGCAGAGACCACTACTCCTGCCTGCAGTCCCAACAGTGGCCATCGTTCCTGCCTGTAGTCCGAGCAGTGATCACTGCTCCCGTCTGAAGCTGTTGGCCAGCAGCTCTTTGACGCAGGGTGTGTTGTCAGTGGAGGAGTCATAACCCCCACGATGATCATGGGGGAACCATCACTGATCTCCCTGTGGAACTCATGGAGCATGAGCTCCCCAGATAGCGGGCGGAGGTCACCTACAAGGGCTTGTTATGTGCTGATATAAAAGACGACCAAAGCAGGGCCTGGTGTGGTTAGTTCTGTAAACAAGGACTGTACTGGAAATGAGATGCTGCTTTGGGCAGAACTCGGTAAATAGTTTAATAAATTAATGTTCTGTAAAGTTCCTGGCAAGCGACCACACGGTAGCGACGACTGTTAGACAAACTCAATATGTATTTAACCAGTTCAATACAATACCTACTCCCCAAAGGGTCTCCCATGCCCAACACACACTCGGGCCGGGGTATTTATGTCCCAGGGAACCCTTGCTTCAGGGTGTAGCTCTGCCCCCTCATCTGGGGAGATCGTATTCAGGTGAGGCCACGGGGACTCTGATGTTGCAGACCCTTTGACCTGTAGGGTTAGAACATCCCTCCCCCCAAGTCTAACATGTCACCATTTCGACGGCTGGAGGGGGAAAATCATTCGCCCTCTTTGTTTGGAACTGGGCCCAGGGGTGTGAAACGGGCAAGGAGCGATGTTTTCGGGCCGAACACCTGAATGTGGCCACGGTGGGTCACCGACCTCCATGTCCATTTCAGGTACCAACAAAGCGGTATCCCGTAACTGGAGACCGAAAGGCATGTCTGCCTCACCTGGTATCAATGGCCACCCGGTGGCACTGGAGGAATGGCCACCACTGGAGCTGGGTGCTTCGGCTTTTCCTCGTGGACCTATAGGGCTCGGCTGCAGAGGTGGTCCACATGCCTATTTGATTCCTTTTCCCACACACTGACTGAATGCAAGCGGCGGCACTGTGGCACAGTGGTTAGCACTGCTGCATCACAGCATCAAGGCCTCGGGTTCAATTCCGACCTCGTGTGACTGTCTGTGTGGAGTTTGCATGTTCCTCCCGTGTCTGCGTGGGTTTCCTCCGGGTGCTTTCCCACAGTCCGAAGATGTGCAGGTTTAGTGAATTGGCAATGCTAAATTTCCCCATCGGGTGGGGTTGCTGGAATCGGATGGAGGATCGGGCCCAAGTGGTGTGGTCATTAAAAGGGTCAGTGCAGACTCAATGGGCTCGGGATCTACAATGCCAGTTCCGGACATAGACCCAGATGACAGCGGAGAATTCCCTCACGAGCCTGGGTCGACATGCTTCTGATGTTCCTGCTGGTTGTCGATCTTCTCTGCAATATCCAGGTGATGGTCAACTGCTTGCGCAGCCAACGGCCCATTAACAACTCCGAAGGTGCTACCCAGGTAGTGGCGTGCGGCGTGGTGCGGTATTAGAAGAGAAAACGGGCCAAAAGATCTCCGGGGAAACAGACGATTCCTAACTTAAAGGTTTGCACTGCCTGTTTAGCCAATCGGTTGGAAGACGGGTGGTAAGGTGCAGTCCATACATGGCGGACCCGTTCATCATCATGAAAGTGCCAAATTTCGTACTCGTGAAAGCCGTGACCTTGTCTGACCCCGTGCTCACATCTCGGGAAGCCCATGAGTGCTGAAAGTTTGTCGGTGCTTCTCAATCGTGGCCCACGATATTACCATGGATCTGCGGTGGACCTCTATCCACTTCGAATTGGCATTTACGATGAGTACACGGTTTCTTGGAAAGGTCCTACGAAATGCACGTGGAGTCGGACCCACGTTCGGCCTGGCCGCTCCCATGGGTGGAGTGGAGCTGTGGGGGAGGGGGCTTCTGGTGCTCCTGGCACCACGTACATTGTTTTGCCAATATTTCAATGGCCGTCCCACCATGCATAACCCTGGGCCAACACCTTCATCTTCAAGACTCCCGAGTTTCTGCTGTGGAGGTCTTGCAGGCTTTCCCCCTGTCCCCTCTCAGGCTCGACCACCCGGGAGTCCCACAGCAGAATGCCATCCACAACACTGAGCTCTTCCACCTTTGTGGTGAATGCAAGCAGATCATCCTGGAGAGCGTGATGTTGAGCCCCGTACAGTACTCTGTGGCCAACCCTGGCCATCGCTGAGTCCGTCTGCATCCATGATTTCACGTGGGCCGCCGTGACCAGCAAGGAGTCCATGATGTGCAACACCGCAATCACCTCATCCAAGGTGACGAGTGTGGGCATGCCAGTGCTGAATGCAGGCAGATGCCACAGGGGGAATCACCCTATCCTCCCTAAACAAACTCAGGAGAGGCTTGTGGTCCGTATCAACTGTTAAGGTATGGCCGTACACCTATTGGTGGACCGCGGAAACCACTGCCTAACCTTCTTTTCCAATTTGAGCCTAGTTCCACTCCACTGCCGCCAAGGTGGGGAAAGCAAACACAAATGGTCATTCTGTACCATCCTGTACCAGATGTGCCAAAACAACCCCGATGCCGGAAGGCGAATCGTCGCAGGTCAAGAGCTAAGGCTTGGGTGGGTCGAAATGAGTTAACAGACACGAGCATGAGAGGCTCCGTTTCACCTTGTCAAATGCCATCTGCTGCAGTGGGTCCCAAAACCACTGCTGTCCCTTTTTCAGCAACAGATGTAGTGGGGTTAGAACAGTCAGCAACTTGGGGATAAACTAATTTATCAAGCCCTGGAAAGAGTGGAGTTCCATAGGTTGCATCGAATCAGGATCCTGCCGGATTGCCCTTATCATCTAGCAAGTGTAAGCCATTTCAGTCCACTCTGTAACCCAAGTAGGTCACCTCTTTGGCGTGAAAGACACATTTTCTCCTTCGCAGCCGAACCAACGTAACACATTCTCCAGGTTCTTCATATGGTCTCGGTTGGAGGATCCTGGTGATCAATAAATCGTCCAGATAACCAGCATCCTGGGATAGTCCCTGGATAATGTTCTCCATCACCCCTTGGAAAATGGCGCAGGTGGAGGAGACTCCAAAAGACAACCTCATATACTCGTAAAGACCCCGAAGGGTATTGACAGTCACAGATTTCCGTGAAGTCGAGTCCAAGACTAACTATAAATAAGCATTGGTGATAGTACACCTGTCACTGAGCTTAGCGTACAGGTCTTCAATTCTGGGTACCGAGTAACGGCCCGAATGGGATGCCCGATTTACTCTCATTTTATAGTCTCTGCACAGACGGGTGGAGCCATCAGGCTTCCTGACCGGCACTATTGGCGCAGCCCAATCCGCAAACTGTACGGGGTGGATGATCCCCAATCGTTTCAGGCTGTCCAACTCCGCGTCCACCTTAGGCTTCAAGGTGTAGGAGGCAGAATGGGCCCAACAATATAACGGCTGGGCCTCGGGGTCCACAAAAGTCTTGGCGGAGGCCCCTCGGATGGTTCAGCACCATATCTGAGCCATCAGGATACATGCGGCACACTTGCTGCCAATCCAGTCGGAGGCGGTTTAGCCAGTCCCGCCCCAGCAAGCTGGGGCCCGAATCGCGCAATGCCACCTATGTAGTTTGGCAAGTTGCACCCCGTACTCCATAGGGACCTCCGAGGTGCCCGCGCAGAATCAACGATTCCTCCGTATATGTCACCAACCTCGCGTCCGTGTCTCTCAATGCCAAACTGCGATGCCCGAGCGGAAATGGTCGTACATGCGGCGGCTGACTACTGAGACTGCGGCCCCCGTATCAAGCTCCATCTGTATGGGGAAACCATTTATCTGGACTGTGACCTGAATAGGTGCTACCCACAGTGCAGCGATACAGTACCCTCTGATGTTAGTTTCTTTGCAGTTTGGCCTTTCTCACATTTTGTTCTCTCTGGGGACTGCACTCTTTCCCCGTGGTTTCTGTGACTATTAGCACCCCGTGTCCCTGGGTTTCTCTGGCTATGACTCTCTTTCATTCTCACTCCACAGTATAAATATTTCGCATTTTCTCTGTATTATAGCTTTGACAAAGGGTTATCTGGACTCGAAACGTTAGCTCTTTTCACTCTCTACAGATGCTGCCAGACCTGCTGAGATTTTCCAGAATTTTCCATTGGTTTCAGATTCCAGCATCCACAATAAGTTGCCTTTATCTATTATTTTATGCTTTGATATAGTAGAGGTGTTGGTTGTCATTTGCCTCATCCTCCATGAAATGGACCCACCCCAGGGATGGTGATCAGAAGTGTAGCGGCCGGCAGGCATGCATCCCTGCCGGCACCTCTCTCGTCGATCTTTCTGGGTACAGGTGCACCCATCCCGCTGGTCGGCTGTCTCTGGTGTGGGGAGCGTCAGTGCCTCTTGTCGGGAAAACGCTGACGCTGGTCTGGGCCTCTAGGGGCATGCCCCCCCCGGTGGCTGGAGTCCTGAAATGCAGCCCGGGGTAGTTGCTCCATGCCTGGCTGGGCGCCTTAGCTTAGGACTGCCATATCCAAAGCTCCTGAACCCCTCGTTCCGTGCCTTCTTGGAAAAAGGCAATGTCAACCGCCTTCTGTACATCGATATGTATATCCCCCAGCAAGTTTTCTTAGGTCGCCACATCACGTATGCCGCAGACCAGCCGATCTCAGTGAATTTCCGCAAACAGACCAAATAGTCAGCCAGTTGGTGCTGTGTGCCCGGTGAAAATGAAAACGGTAGACTATAAGCGGCAGCTTCGAATCAAAATGGTTGCTCACCAATGCGACCAATTCTGCAAAGGAACAGGTGTCGAATGAAGCCAGGTAAGTTAAACTTTTGATGATGCTATACATTTCCACCCTGCAGACCGTGAGGAGGGTCACTGTTGCCTTTTGTCACCAACAATGGCGTTAAGCTGAAAGAAATATCACATCCACTCAATATATTGGGCCCAGTCACCCGTCCCGGTGTTGAATGCCTCCAATTTCCTTATGAATAGCATACCAGGTGGGAAGCCTCTTGAGACCTTGTTGAGATGGGCCGGGTCTGGAGGAAATTATGTCTCCTGCAGCTCCACTTCACCCTCATCGCCAGTGTAAAGTTCCAGGCGCGCGACCACACGGAAGTGATGACTGTTAGAAAAGTTCAATACTTTTTTAACCTATTTGACACAACTCCTACTCCCCGAAGGGTTTCCCCTGCGCGGAGCACTCTAGGGCTGGGGTATTTAATGGAACCCTTGCTTAAAGGTGCAGCTCCGCTGCCTCGTTTGGGGTGATAATATTCAGGTGAAGCCACGGGGTCTGTGATGTTACCAACCTCGTGGCCTCCTGTCAGGTTGTAACATGTTTATTTACTCAGTGTTCCAGTTCATGAGTCGCAAAAAGTTAATATAGAGGTGCAGCAAGTAATCAAGAAGACTAATGGAATACTGTCCATTTTTACAAGAGGAATTGATCAAAATCAGTTAATGGCTGCCAATTCTATGTAATTTGCTATTTGTTATTAATATGAACTTCGTGTTGAATTGCACTTTCTCTGAAGCTGTATTGCAGTGCTGGATGACAATGTGTGAAATAGATATGTCCACTTCAGCTGTTATATTTAATAGTGAATTATAGTTTACTTGCAAACTGAACCTACAGTTTATCCCTAAGTGGAATCCTGTTGGACTGCTGCGCTTCTTGAAATGTCTCTTCTTCGCAGTTTTTTTACTGCTTTTGTCAGTGATAATGATGCATTTACTCACCACCTGTGAAACTTTCAAAATATTCCACTGAAATACATTGATTTTCTTGTCGGTTGAGAGGACTCAATTCCCCTTAAAATTGCTTCACTTTACGAAAACAAGAGCACATTTATGTTAACACTCAGATGCTGGCACTTAAGGATATTTCAGAAATTGTGAGCTAATGTCTGGTCTGTTCTAGAACAGGACGAGCTTTTAATTTTTCATATTCCATATGTTGGTGCCAAAACGTGACTAACTTCTGTTGTGATTAAAAGTCTTTTCTAACCTCAAACGGAAAGTGAAGAGGGAATACAGTTTCCTTCTAAAAATGTTGATGACGACACTAACTATTCTACAGAATTGGCAGCCCAGTTTTGGCATAATTAAGGAAATGTTTGCCCCTGTACTCAGTTTAGTCTATAAAATAAAACCTTATTTCAAACTAACAAATATTGAAGATATTCTGGTTTATATAATTTTAAACCCAAATAAAGTTGATCTGAATAAGTAGCTTAGTGACTCAACATAAAGGCCTGAAAGAACTTTTATTTTGCCTTTGACTGAAGCTTGTATTCCTTCTTCCCATCTTTAAACCCCACAAATCAGTGAGGTGTTTGACCTAGAACATTCTCATGAAATGGTTCCGCTGCAAGACTGCTCAGGTGGAGCCTTACACTACTCATCAGAGTCTCCAAATTTGTGGTGGTTTACTGCATCCCCCACAACCTTGTCATTTGCCACCTGGTCCAATAAGAAATAGGGAAGAATGTCAGTGAATGTGTTGTATTGTGTTTGGCTGAAGTGCCTGCCACAGCTGAATAGCTGGGGATATCTGGGAGTAGCTAAATGTTTTTGCGAAACTTGCAGCATTTGCAAGTCTGTGAGAGTCAGATGAACAATCTAAATGTTAGGCCCGAGTCCTGCTGGGTGTGTGAGGGAGTGTAATGCATTGAGCAGTCTGAGAGGTTGGTGGAGCAGTGGGTAGGAGATGTAATTTGAAGATGCAGTAGCTCACCTTGACCATCGGCGTGAGGTCATTGAACTTCTTCCAGCACTGCTGCCAGGTTCTCAGGTTCCCACTCTGGGGATTGGCCCAAACAGTACAACTCCCCTTTCAGAAATGCAGTCGAGCTGGAAAACATGCTAGCCACACACACTGCCGGGTTCCCTGTTGAACATTCAGCCATCAAGCAGTCAGGGTCATGGTCAACTGAATGTTAGAACCATGGAAAAGAAGAGAGTGTAGACTGATTGTGAATTGGAATTCCATGAGTGCTGGAAGTCTGTTTAACACCAAGACTGGAATCAATTCACTATATCTGCTGTTTGAATTAATTTTTCTATGGAGACTTACATTTATAATAACCATTATTGTTGTTGGCATGCAGATCTTGTTCACTTTCTCACCAAAATATAATCCATTTGTTACATATCCATTACATCTTGAACCCTAAGTCAACAATTGATAACTTGCATATCTTGGCCTATTATCCAGAGGGAGCAGCTAACTTCTCCAAACCAGTTGCCAGATATGCCAATTCCAGGTAGCAATGTACATGCCCTTGGTGTGCATGTAGCTTGGGTGGTAAATAGGTTGCTCAGTGCATTTTTCTCTGAATTTAGATTACCTCCAGGCTGACCTAAAAATAATCAATTTTAAGATTGTTGCATGATGTGGAGATGCCGGTGCTGGACTGGAGTGGGCACAGTAAGAAGCCTCACAACACCAGGTTAATGTCCAACAAGTTTATTTGAAACCACAAGCTTACGGAGCGCTGCTCCTTCATCAGGTGAAGTGGAGGCAGGTGCACAATCACAGCATATATAGGAGAGACACAATTGCAAGATAATTACAGATTGGAATGTGAAGAATGGTTAGAATGTGGGTCTTTCCAGGTAAACAAGCCTTTACAGGTACAAACAGTGAGTGGAGTGAGTGATAATCACAGGTAATCGAGGTATGAATTGTCTCAAGCCAGATCAGTTGGTACGATTCTGCAAACTCGGGCAGTATGGTGGGGGTTACATGCCATGTGACATGAACCCGAGATCCCAGTTGAGGCTGTCCTCCTGCGTGTGGAACTTGGCTACCAGTTTCTTCTCGGTGATGTTGCGTTGTCGTGTGTTTCTATGTTTCTCAATGCATCCCCTCACATCTTTAAGAGTTAAATTCCATTTGCCACTCTTCTGGTCATCTGACCAGCCATCTATATCGTCCTGTAATCTAAGGCTTTCCTCCTCGCTATTTACCAAACCGCCAATTTTCGTGTCATCTGCAAATTTACTGATCATAGTGGTACTTATCTTTATTGTCACAAGTAGGCTTACATTAACACTGCAATGAAGTTACTGTGAAAAGCCCCAAGTCGCCACATTCTGGCGCCTGTTCAGGTACATAGAGGGAGGATTCAGAATGCCCAAATTACCTAACATCACGTCTTTTGGGACTTGTGGGAGGAACCCAGAGCATTCGGAGGAAAACCACGCAGACACGGGGATAACGTGCAGACTCAACACAGACAGTGACCCAAGCCGTGAACCGAATCTGGGACCCTGGAGCTGTGAAGCAACAGTGCTACCCACTGTGCTACCGTGCTGCCCACAGCACATACCCGTTACATTCACATCTCAATCATTAATGTACACTATAACAGCAAGGAACCCAGCATCAATCCCTACGGTCCAGCCTTTGATACAGGATTCCAGTCACAAAAACAACCTTCGACCATCACCCTCACGACTGCCATTAAGCCAATTTTGGATCCAATTTGCCAAATTATCCTGGATACCATGGGCTCTTAACTTCTTCATCAGTCTCTCATGAGGGTCCTTGTCAAAAGTCTTACTGAAGTCATAGACTACATTAACTACACTGCACTCACCTGCACACCTAGTCGCCTGCTCGAAAACTTAAATGACTAAAATGTAGATTTATAGATGTAAAATACTGCAATTTAAAGTATAGATTACTAGGAGAAATACCAATTGTCATCAAGAATACCTGGACTATATATACCAATTTGCTATTGAAGAAAACATGAATAACAAAAATGCTTTAATATTGATTAATAAACTTGCTTGTGGTACATTAAAGTTGTTCCTAAAACTATCTATACTTCACCCTCATGTAATACAACACAAAATGCACTCTGCACATAAAACGGAGGTTTAAAATAATAAAATCTATAATTTTGTCTGGGTAATTTCACAGATATACGTAATTTAAATATTATAATGCAACTACTATTTTTCTTCACTGAAACTCTAAATCCTCATACAAATGCTGTAAGGTTCATCAATTACAATTGAGTCTGGTGTCCAATGATACATTTGAGGACTTATTAAAGCTCGTCAGTGTTCTGTAATGTAAAATTTCAACCATTTAAACTCATGTTGAAGTAGCTAACCCCCAACCCTTTAGAATACAACAATGTACATTTGTTTCTTTTACATTTCAATCCCAGGAGTGAGAAAGTTTGGTGGTTTTAGAAAACAGGCTGAACTGTTGTGATTTCATGCAAAAGTGACCACGACCTCAGAATGAAAATTCCTGACATTTAAAATCTCAGTGTTTTTATTTTTTTTTAAAAGAGAAAACAACTTTGAATCCAAGAAAGTTCTGAAGTTATGCTAAAAACAGTAAAGGCTTCATTCAAACAGTCCAGTCTGCAGTCAAGAAGGCAGACAAGTTACATGAATGCCCAACATTGAGCGCTAATCCCATTTAAAATCGCTTGATGCCGAATACTTACAATGGAAACTGTAACATTTCACAGAGCGTTTCTTGAAACATATAATCAACAACTCTACATAAAGGTTACAGCAATTCTCTCAATGAGCTTGTTATAAATTTGACATGCAGAACAATAGTTACAAAAAGCCTACATAATTTCAGCTGGAACTAGTACAAAAGGGAATTATCTAGACATATTTGCATAACTTACCCTGGTTCATAGTTCCTGTATATCTTCAAATATTGTGCATACATCACTAAAGATGCCTGTTGTATATTTCTTTGTGTCAATGACCATACTCAACTCCATCCTTTGCTCTTTGAGCTTGCAGCTACACATTGGCCCTGTATCTTTTCTGTAATCTTGTTCAAGATTTCTTGAACTTGGTTGTTTTAGCAGTCATTTGATTATTATATATTTTAATACAAAACAAGAGAAGAGAATCATTTTACCCACAGACCCACATGCAATTTGTTCCTTTGTGGATTATACCCAGCATACTAATGGAAAATTCAAATTTGTCACAGATTCACAGAATTGTTCTGATGCAGAAGGAGGCCATTTGTCCCATCATGTTTACACCAAATTTCCAGATAAGCATCATGGCTTAAGTGCCATTTCCCTACCATTTCCCCATGCCCTTGCACATGGTTTATATTCAAATAATCATCTAATACCTTCTTGAATGCCTTGATTGAACCTGCCTCCACCACACTTCCAGTCAGTGTATTCCAGACCCTAACCACGTGTGTGAAAAGCTTTTTCTCAAGTAATATTTGCTTCTTTTGCAAATCACTTAAAATCTGTGCCCTCTCATTCTTGATCCTTTTACAATTGGGGACAGTTTCTCCCTATCTACTCTGTCCAGCCTCTCTGAGTTATCCTCATCACAGAAAGTCTTCATCCCTGGAACCATTCTTGTAAGCCTCGACTGCACTCTTTCCAACACATTCACATCCTTCCTCTAGTGTGGCACCCAGAACTGTACACAATATTCCAGCTGAGGTCCAACTAGTGTCTTATATAAACTCAGCATAACCTCCTTGCCGTTGTACTCCATACCCTTATCATTAAAGCCCAGGATACTATCTGTTTATTAATTGCTCTCTCCATCTTTCCTGTCACCTTCAATAATCTATGCACATATACACCCAGGTGCCTCTGCTCCTGCATCCCCTCGTCTATGAAGGCCGGAACTCTCCAGCCATTGGGATTCTCCGTTCCTACCAGCAGTGAATCCCCACCCGTTGGTTTCCCGGCGGTGTGATGTGGCTTCAATGGAAAATCCCATTGACAAGCAGCGGGAGTAGAGAATCCCACTGCCAGTGAACAGCGCGCTGCCGAGAAACACAGGTCTGGGAAACCGGAAAATCCAGCCCCAAATCTCATAACCAGTTTGTTCAACTCCAAACAGTTGTTTTCCACAAAAACTTGCCCAAGGCTCACTACCTCTGAATATCTCCAACTCTCCATTCATTAGCTATCTGTTGCAGTTCTATAATTCATGGGCACATATCTGAATGCAGCTTGCTTTGATTCCTTTTCCAAGCTTATTATTCTCCTTTCATGCAATGCTATGCATGAATAATTGAATTAGTAGTCTCTAGTTTGAGTTGGGAACAAAGTGTAATAAGTTGTTAGAGTGAGGTAACCTGAACTTCAACGAGGATTATTACTCCAATGCAACGGCATATTCAATATGCACTACATTGCAGTTTAACCACCTCACGATGATACAATAACATTGAATTTTGCTGTGTTGAATTTTTTTTAACTTGCACAGTTGTAAAACTAGTATTGCTTCATAAAGACTATCTGTTGTCTTTCTTTTAATAGAAGGACTCCAATTTGAACTAGTCAATCATTTTGTTCTGTTGATATCCCTCAAGGTACACTTGGCAACTCATTCAATTGTGGTGGGTAGTCTAAATTATTTAATCAACCTGAGGCAGAGTTGTTTACATGCCCAAACAGCTCTTGTATCAAAGGTGACTCCACTGTCCCATTGCAATATCTAGTTGCTTGAGGTATTCTTCTAATCAACCCACACAGTAGGGCACATGTCCAGGAGCTTCCTGGTTTTACATCCATGGTTATGTGGTTTGTGAGTCTGATAGCTATTTCAGAGGCCTGTGAGCGAGGGCAGATCCTCCTACTGAAGGTCCTAGGCAGGATTCACTGTTTTGCATGTGCCCAGGGGTTTCCCAACGGCGTGAGGCTGCCCCACAATGGGAAATCCCATTGGCAGGCCGGCGTAATGGAGAATCACGCCGGCAGGTCATGGCATAAATGTGGCACTGCGGGGTGGAGAATCCAGCCCCTGATCTGTGAATGACAACCCCATGGGCTAAGAAGCCTTAGATGGGCAGTACATTTGTAATTAGCAGTAACCGACTACAAGACAAGACAATTTAAAGTTCTGTTCCTGGCTCACAAATAAAATCAGACTGGTCTGAGCAATGTAGTTAAAGATAAAGATTAACAACAATAGTTAGAGGGACAGTGAGTTGTTTCTTTGTTTTACAAAGGAATGAGTATAGGGAAAATATAACTGTGTAATGTTCATTCATCTGTTACATGCAAATAAACCTATTGTTGGTTCAAAGCTTGTATCTTAATTCAATTAGAGTGCTTCTGAAGTTCATCGTGCATATGAAGCACAGGACTCATCAGGTAGGTACATGCAAAAATGACAGCGATAACAATCTCTGAGTCGCACTATGGGTGAGCATAATATTGGTCATGAACAGTGCTCGGCAGATCACATGCAAAGTGGCTGATTTTGCAGAACCCAGAAAGTATCCAGCATCAAATGAAAAGCAAAACACAAAAAAGAGCAACATGAAAAGTGATAGGCAGAGAAACCAAGGGCCAGATTCAAACAGGACCACAGTGAAAAATGTGGGAACGAGACAAAGAATGTTAAAATGACAAGCCTAAATAAAAGCTTTGTGCCTTAATGCGTGGAGCATTCGCAACAAAGTGGATGAATTGATCGCGCAAATAGACATAAACGGGTATGATATAGTCAGCATTAAGGAGACACAGCTGCAGGGTGACCAGGGATTGGGACTGAACATCCAGGGGATTTTGTCCCACTCAAGGGGGACGCCCACAATAAACCATACAGGAGGGCGCCAGACAGGGTTTGCAGAGCGCACCGCTGGCATGGGTGGCACCAGCAACAGGTGCCCCTGCCAGAATGGATGGGCATCGATGGGTTCAGGGGTGCGGTGCGGAGGGCAGTGTGCTCGGGGGAACGACCGGGGTGGATGTGGGAGAGGTGGGAGGGGAGGGGGACATGCAATTGGGCTGCAACGCAGGCGGAGGCTACCATCTAGCCCGTTGGACCTCATTTAGCATGAGGGTATGCACCATGCTAACATGTCTGCATTTCACCCCCTGCAGACAATGGAATTCGGAATCCAACCAGGAATGGTGGCCTATATCCTTGCTGCTGCAGTCCTTTGGGCTACACTGAAGCTGTACGAGCTGCTCGAGGAGGGCCTTTCAGCAGTGGACCGTGCCCCACAGGAACACGAGCAAGCCGGTGAGGATGAAGAGCCGGCCACTCAACAGGACGTGGAGGACATAGGAAGGAGTCGCCGCATTAGGCCTCATGTGTACCGGCAGCGGCAGTCGTTCATGAACCTGCCGGACCGGGCAGGCCGTTGAAGACTCCGGATAAGCAGAGGGACTGTGCAACATATCTGCAGGATCATGGTGCACCTGGGGCAGCGGGGGTATGGGGGAGGACACCTGCTCTCAGTGGCCATCAGAGTGACCGTCGCCTTGAACCTTTACACCTCCCGGGGTCCTTCGTGGCGTCAAGTGGGACCTGTCTGGGATCTCGCAGACTTAGGTGCACAGGTGCATCCATGCTGTCACGGAGGCCCTGTATGCCCAGTGAGCACAATGTATCAAATTCAACGTGGACCAAGCCCACCAGGGTGCCCAGACAGCGGGGTCCGCCACCACCACCATATGCTCCAGGTCCAGGGGGTGATCGACAGGATGCATGTCCCCCTATGAACACCAGCCCATGACAGGCAAATCTTCACAAACCAAAAGGGGTTCCACTCATAGATGAGTCATAGATGTTTACAGCATGGTAACAGGCCCTTTGGCCCAGCTTGTCCATGCCGCCCAGTTTCTAACACTAAGCTAGTCCCACTTGCCCGCATTTGGCCCATATCACTCCATACCCACACTGCCCATATAACTGTTTAACTGTTTTTTAAAGGAAAAAATTGTACCCACCTTTACCACTCTGGCAGCTCATTCCAGATGCTCACCACCCTCTGTGTGAAGAAATTTCCCCTCTGGTCTTTTTTGTATCTCTCTCCTCTCACCTTAAACCTATGCCCTCTAGTTCTAGACTCCTCTACCTTTGGGAAAAGATGTTGACTACCGACCTTATCTATGTTCCTCATTATTTTATTAACCTCCATAAGATCACCCCTAAGCCTCTTATGCTCCATGGAAAAAAGGTCACAGCCGATCCAGCCTCTGCTTATAACTCAGACCATCAAGTCCTGGTAGCATCCTTGTAAATCTCTTCTGCACTCTTTCTACTTTAACAATATCCTTCCTATAATAGGGTGACCAGAACTGAACACAGTATTCCATGTGTGGTCTTACTAATGTCTTGTACAACTTCAACAACATGTCCCAACTCCTGTATTCAATATTCTGACCAATAAAACCTAACAGGCTGAATGCCTTCTTCACCACCCTGTCCACCTGCGACTCCAACTTTAAGCAGCTATGAACCTGTACCCATAGATCTCTTTGTTCTCTAACTCTCCCCAACTCCCTACCATTAACTGAGTAGGTCCTGCCCTGATTTTATCTACCAAAATACATCACCTCACATTTATCCAAATTAAACTCCACCTGCCATTCATCGGCCAAATGGCCCAATTGGTCAAGCTTCTGTTGCAAACTTATATAACCTGATGCACTATTCGCTATGCCACCAACCTTGGTGTCATCTGCAAACTTACTAACCATGCCTCCTACATTCTCATCCAAATCATCAATATATGTAACAAATAACAGTGGACCCAGCACCAATCCCTGAGGCACACCACTGGTCACAGGCCTCCAGTTTGAAAAACAACCCTCCACAACCACCCTTTGGCTTTGGTCACCAAGCCAATTTTGTATCCAATTGGCTACCTCACACTGGATTCTGTGAGATTAAACCTTTTGCAACAACCAACCCTGCGGTGCCTTGTCAAAGGCCCTGCAAAAGTCCATGTAGACAACATCGACTGCACTGCCCTCATCTACCTTCTTGGTTACCCCTTCAAAAAAACCCAATCAAATTCGTGAGCCATGACTTTCCCAAGACAAAGCCATGCTGACTTTCCATAATTAGCCCTTACCTGTCTAAAGGGGCTGGTTTAGCTCACAAGGCTAAATCACTGGCTTTTAAAGCAGAACAAGCAGGCCAGCAGCACGGTTCGATTCCTGTACCAGCCTCCCCGAACAGGCGCCGGAATGTGGCGACTAGGGGCTTTTCACAGTAACTTCATTGAAGCCTACTCGTGACAATAAGCGATTTTCATTTCATTTCATTTCATTAAATTAAATTAAATGCCTGTAGATCCTGTCCCTCAGAATACCTTCTAACAATTTACCTACTACAGAAGTTTGGCTCACAGGTTTGTAGTTCCCAGGCTTATCTCTACAGCCCTTCTTAAACAAGGGCACAACATTTGCTACCCTCCACTCTTCAGGCACCTCTCCTGTCGTTGTCGATGACTTAAATATATCAGCTAGGGGGCCGGCAATTTCCTCCCTAGCCTCCCAGTGTCCTGGGATACATTTCATCAAGTCCCGGGGATTTATCTTTCTTGATGGGCTTCAATACCTCCAGCACCTCCTTCTCTGTAATATGTACACTCCTCATGACATTATTTTTTATTTCCCCAATTTCCCTAACATTTGTGCCTTTCTCAACAGTAAATACTGATGAGAAGTATTCATTTAGGACCTATCCCATCCCTTGTGGATCTGCACATAGATGACCTTGCTTATCCTGAAGAGGCCCTACCCTTTCCTTAGTCACCCTTTTACCCTTTATATATCTGTAAAAGCTCTTTGGATTTTCTTTTGCCTTATCTGACAAGACAATCTCATGTCCCCTTTTTGCCCTCCTGATTTCTCTCTTAACTCTTCTCCAACAAGCCCTATACTCTTCAAGGGATCCATTTGATCCCAGCGATGAACGTGTCGCTGGTGTGTGACCATGAGCTGCACATCATGCATGCCTGCGCCCGATGCCCAGGCAGTGTGCATGACATCTTCATCCTGGCACACTCAACGATTCCTGACACCTTCGAGGAGCATCCCCAGGTGAGGGGGTTGTCTCCAGAGTGAAAGGGGTTACCCGCTGCTGGTTGTGGCTGATGATGCCAATCCGGAGGTCACAGACCGACGCAGAGACCCGCTACAACAACGCCCATAACGCGACCAGGGCCGTGATCGACCGGTGCTTCGGCATTCTGAAGATGCGGTTCAGGTGCCTGGACCGGTCTGGAGGGGCCCTCCAGCATAGTGGCAGGAGGGTCTCTCACATCACAGTGGCATGTTACATCCTCCATAAAACTGCGTAAGAGAGGGGCGATGTGCTGGAGGAGAGGGATGAATGCCTGGCTTCGTCCAACAAGGAGGATGCGGAGGATGGCCTGGATGGCCAGGGCATGGGACCCGGGGATGCTCAGGAGGTGACACAATGTGTGCGCCAGGGCCGGTGCGCACGGGACTCTCAAATCGCAAGAACTCCCCTGGTGGGAGTAGGGGAGATAGAAAGCGTGCAGTGTTGGGCAGTGGGGCATGTGCAGCACAGGGGGTAGGCAGCTGGTGGCCTTTGTGAACAGGGCACTGGCCATGGCAGGTGGTATGGGTGCTGGCAATTGGAGCTTGGTGGGATGCACACTCACTGCTGGCGAGTGGGGTTCGGTCACCTTTTGGAAGCGGGGGGGGGGTTACGGGTGGGTGGGACGGGGGTTAGTGCCTAGGGCATGTTGCTGACAACTCACCCAGGCCACCCTGAGATCATGCAGCTTCTTCCTGCACTGCTCTCCGGTCCCAGCGGTGGGGCCCATGGCGCTCACGGACTCTGCCACCTACACCCAAGCCCGGTGTACGGTGATGGATGGCAGCCGCCTACCCACCCCGGGGAAGAGGGTGACCCACCCCCTCCACCACAGCATTCTGCAGGGTTTTGAGCTCTGCACCCGTGAACTGGGGTGCCACTCTCCGTGCTGCCATGTTGTTGGATGGAATGAATGTGTGTGGGGAGTGGAGTGCTAATGTGGCTGCAGCTTTTCAGCCTCTTGAGTGCCAATCCCGACCCCGTTGAATCGGGGAACGTTTGTCATTGGAATCGCTCAAGTTCCACGTGGCACCGTGCTCATTAACGGATCATGATTTGCTCCGGGACTGGTGTCAAGTTAGTTGTCGTAGAAATCCACCGATTCAGTCCCGGCATCAACCCTTATGGCACAATTTAACTAAATGGGAACAACTTCCATAGCAAGCGCATTTAGCCGCGTGTTTCCTGACGGTGGCAGCGCCAAACAAACTCCGCTATTTAGCAGTTCCCGGTTAGTTAGGAGGCCTCAGCGGAGAATCTGCGGCCGAGGCAGCAAATAGCCCCGTTTTCTGCACTGAGGAGCTCTGTTCGCCAGAACACCTCAGTGAAATGTTCTGAAGGGCCAGCACGGTAGCATAGTGGGTAGTGAATAGTTGCTTCACAGCTCCAGAATCCCAGGTTCGATTCCCGGCCTGGGTCACTGTGCGGCGTCTGCACGTTCTCCCCGTGTCTGTGGGGGTTCCTTCCAGGTGCTCCGGTTTCTTCCCACAAGTCCCAAAAGATGTGCTGTTAGGTGAATTGGACATTCTGAATTCTCCCTCTGTGTACCCGAACAGGCTCCAGAATATGTCAACTCGGGGCTCTTTACAGTAACTTCATTGCAAAGTTAATGTAAGCCTACTTGTGACAATAAAGATTATTATAAGTGAGAGTTCAGGATGCCATTTTTAAATGGGTCCCAGTCTCTGGAGCCCTCAATGCGACAGACTGGCATACAGATGGCACTGGCAGCTTGCCAGGCTGGCACAGCCAGGGTACTACCCTCCCCAAAGGGGATGCACCTTGGGGCGTCTGATTCCCTGGGAGACCTCCACAAGTGCCATTCTGTCTGATCCCCATTTGTGGAGACTAGTACTGAACAGCGCTCACCCAAGGTCACCAAGGCAAAGGAGATAGATCCCACACCTCGGGTAGCTTGGGAAACTGCCTATTACAGTGAGACTAGTTGTCTCGGTGTAATATGCAGATTCGCCTAAATGTGATCCACCCACAATGGGCGGGATTTACGTCTCAACGTTTCACGAGATCTATCTCGATCTCGTGTGGCGTTGCGAGACGGTTAGATCCAGGGTTTGGGGAGTGGGGTCTCCCGGCTTCTATCAGCCACGCTGCGCTGTTGCGCACTGATATGCGGGTGCAGCGTGGCCGTAAAGTCACACCCTTAGTCTCTGAAATAGAGATTCCTGCCATGTATGTTTTCAAGAAGCAGTTAATGGAGCAATTTGATCCTCTTTGCCCCAAGTGCTACATCCAACTGCTTCTTGAAAACATACAGGGCAGGAATCTCTGTTTCAGAGACTAAGGGTTTGATTAGGAGGAAGGCGGGATCAGGCTATTGAGTTGGATGATCAGCCGTGATCATAATGAATGGCGGAGCATGCTCGAAGGGCCGAATGGCCTCCTCCTGCTTCTCATTTGGATGTTTCTAACATGACAAACTGCAGCCCCAGCTTTAGGGTCAATTTTGGGGGGCCTCCAAAAAACTGGAGACTTTAACTGAAGTGTCATATTTATTTTCAACTATTATTTCCAAACAAGAAATTAATTAAAAAGAATTATGAGAATGCTTTGGAGAGTAAATTCAGTGCAATTATATCCAAAGTTTCATCATTCATTTGCAATTCTCTTGCCATAAATCAACTGCTAATGAAAACTGGGGAACTTTGTAAATGTGATCATGTACAACTTCAACTTTCATTGGTCACAACTGAACAATTGGTCAAAGCTAAACTTAAACACTGAAATGAAGTTCTAAGTGGTTCATAAGTTTGTTGGGACAGCTTTACATTGTAGGTCAGAATAGCATTGTTGCCCAGTGAGAAAAACCTACAAGAGCTGGGGGTTTTATCCACATAGACATAGACGAACATACAGTGCAGAAAGAGGCCATCTCTCACCTTTAGTCATTTGGTGCACAGTTGGTGGAATTGGGCGGAGGTGGGAGGTGACTCGGTCATAAGAACCCCGAATTGATCTGCTCCAAAGGTTGGCAAGAGTTGCCCCCCCCCCCCCCTTTTGCTCCGGCATTGCATAAAATCGATGGTGGGGCTTAACTTTCTGGCTGCCTGTCCCTCTTCTGAAAGCTCATACATGTCCACGTGAGCCTGGAGCTAGATGACATGATTTACAGCAGTACAGCAGTTTGCTTCTGGCTTTTTTATAACCAGTGGACAATGTTGGACGTTCTCTCAAAACAGAATATTATTCTAAACTCACATTCATTATCAGTTCTTGTGAACCAATTGTCTTACTGCTTGCCTCATTGTAAATTGTCAGAAATTATGATTAGTTATTGGCAAAAGCCGCTTATTTGTTCAAATAAAATATAACGGTGGAAGGGGAGTAGCGTACGTCAGTGCCATATGCTCATGCCACAGAGAGCAAATACCAATGTCAATTCAGTGCCAGCAGTATAACTGGAGCATTACCATTGCAGCTGTGAAACAGGACAACTGCCAAGTTACTTACATAATTGCAAACAAAAATCTTAAATAGCACTCCAGAGCAGTTTTACACTCATTTCAAGGTAATTATGTTTGTGGAGAATTTAGGTTTTAAATTCCCACATTGTATTTACAGCATTCTGATTAAATTTACTGATCCCTAATCTTTTTGCCAAATTACTTCCTTAAGGCATAGGGCGGAATTTTACCATCATTTGTCATGGTGTCAGGCTCTGGCTGAAAACCGGCGTGTAATTTTTCTGATTCACAGCCCAGGGGCGGAATTCTCTAATAATGGGGCTATGTCCCCATGCCCGCGATAAACGGGTGCAAATCACTCTGGATCTTCTTCTGGAAAGTCCAGAGTGATTCTCCGTTTTGAAGGGGGCGAGCGGGGCTCTGGAGTGGTCCATGCAGCTCCGGCTGCCGATATGGGGCCCTGCACCTCCGGCCGTGGGTCCGCGCAACACAGGAGATCCACACAGCGGGCCAGCCCTCACAATATAGTCGTCCCCCTGCAGATCGCGTGCGCCTGCCGATCGGTGGCCTCCCGATCGTGAGCCTGGCCATCCTGGAGGTCCCCCCACCTCCCCCCCCCGCAGACCCTGTCCGCAGCCGCCCCTCCGAGTGCCCACCGGGTGGAACCACGAGTGAACCACGCTGGCGGGAACCCGGCCAGTTGCCGTCGAAGAATCACCGCGGGAGCCTCTTTCAATGGCCCCCGCCGGCGCTGCATTGACCGTGTGATTTTACGGTCTGCAGGAATCGCGGATCGGGTCTGACGCCCCATTCTCCGCCCCCGCGCCGAGCCCGATTTCAGTGCGGAGGCTCGGAGAATCCCGCCCCAGATTTCAGATCTGACCTTGAGTCACTTTGACAAAAGGAGATCTGGAGGTATGGTTTATGCCGTCGGTCTGGCCGGGTGAAGCCTGATTGAGCCGGTAAGACAAGCTGCACAGAGATTGGGCTGCCATCTTTAAAGAGTGACCTGATCAGCATAGAGTTAAAACTTCCCCCAGCTCCCAAGCACAAAATTATAGGGGCTCTCCTCTCCCACTACAACCACCGTGGCAGTGCCGCCGGCGATCCAGCCCTCACTGCCAGGTTCACCCCACCCCTTTCACTGCCAGGCCCCTGCTTCAATGCCAGCTTCCCCCCTCGCTGCCTGCTTGCTTATCACTAGCAAGTAGTCCCTTTCAAAGACCAAGGTGCTGTTTCCCCCCACCACCACCACCACACATAACAGAAAATCCCCTCAATTGGGCTCCTCTGGCACTGCACCCTGGTACAGGTTGGAATGGCCAGGTTGGCACTACCATGTTGACACATGCCATCCTATGCCAGGGCAATGCCCAGACATGCCCCTCTCTCCTCAGGAGCTATACTCACGTTGGAGTACCCAGTGGGATCTTTTCAACTGCTTCACATTCTCAAATAACTGTTGTGAATCTCGCCAACTATGAATATTTAGTGGGGGGGGGGGGGGGGGGGGGGGGGGGGGGGGACATATCTGAGGAAGACCTTTCAGCAAATTGAAATTTTGTAAAATTTATTCAAATGAGGTTCCCCCTCACGAGGTGGGAACCTCATTATGCCACCATCAAGGGGTGGGGAAAATGGGGAAATGAGATCTCGCCGGCGAGTCTCTTATTTCCCGACTCTTGCAGTATTTTGCACCTGCGTTCTCACTGACGGCGAATGCGGGTGCAAAATCACACCCTATGTCCTCATTCATGTGATAGTGCTAGGAATGTTGCATCAAAACAAAATGCTCACTACAATGAATAAATGTTGGGCAGAGGCTCAACATTGGGCAACTGCATGTCAGCCTTCAGTTTGTCTTCTGTTCTTTCGTGTTTTCATTAAAGAATCTACTAATTGAAGTGCGTAGGTTATTTTAAGCCATTTAAAGGAGTGAAAGTCATTTAATCTAAGATTCTCCCATGTTTTTATGATAAACTACTAAAGGATGTTACAGACGAGATGACTGAAATGAAATGCAAGGACATGGCAGGTACACTGATGGTGGACATGATGGCGTAACGGTAATGCCACTCAACTTGTAATCAAGAGGACCAGAGGCGCTGGAACATGGGTTTAAATCTCACCAAGGCATCTGGTGGAATTGAAACTCAATTGATAGTTCTGGAATTAAAAGCTAATCCCATGACTGTGAAACTATGATTGATTGTTGTAAAGACCCACCTGGTTTCGGGAAGGAAATCTTACCTGGTCTGGCCTACTCCAGTCCCACAGAAATGTGGTTGACTCTTAAATAGCCTCCAAATTGGTCTAGCACATCTAGTAGTTCAAGGACAATTAGGGATGGGCGACAAATGCTGACCTTGCCACCAATGCCCACATCCCATGAAATGACAAAGAGAGATCTCCAATTATATGTCAAGTTATAAATCCTAATAATGAGATGTTAGAACTGTTCAATCTGGCACCACACAGTCAACAACCTTTCCATCATCTACTAAATGCTGTCCATCATAAAGTTTTTACATTATTTAGTATCAACCACTTTTGACAAAAAAAAATTCAGAGCTTTTAACTGACTGGAAATTTTGCAATTTGAATGGGGGCTGAGCAAACCACTTGAAATCCAAGGCTACATTCCAAGGTCAAGGCGAGAAACAATCGAAATACCCGCAGGAGAGTCTGAGGAGAGACATTTTCTATAATTCAGACGCTCATCAAAACCCGAAACTGTCTAAGGAAGAGATATGAAAAATTCTAAATACTGGATATTGAAACAATGGCCGCCATGGACAGACACACCCAAAAACCCCTAGAAATACACAATGGGTGAAGTATTTCAAGGCAAGTCTGTCCAGCCACTCGACAGAGATTGTGAGACAGCAGAGGAAACAGGGTGAAGGTTACTCTCTCTCCCTCTTTTGGAATAAGATTGTTGCACAGTTCAAGAAACCAAATCCACCAGAAACCGAGCAAACCGAGATCTCATAATAACTACAGCACCTTCTACATCTCATCGCGTCAGAAGAAAGCTAACCTAAATTGACTATGTTGTTTAAAATCTATGCCTCAAGAACAATCAAAGGACAGTTAACTGTGTGTCTGTTCTTGTGTGTGTGTATGTGTGCGTGAATGTATCTGTGCCTGTGTGGGTCCAAAGGCATGTGTGTGTATATATGTGTGTGTGTGGGGGAGAGGGGAGGTGGGGGGGGGGGGGGGGGGGGGGGGGGAGGCTATTGACTGCTCGATGCTTGATGCTGCATTTTTATTATTTTTCTCAGGTTCAGTGGCAAATAAATCTGCTCATACTATGATTCAAGAAAACGTTGTTTGATTGACTCCTTACTGCCACAGTTTGAATAGTAAATACATTCTGATTTGAGGGAAGTCACTTTGTCCCCACTCACCTGGTCACAACATAAGATTGTAACAATCACTGTCAATTGTAGTTCTCAATTAACCACTTTGTAAATTTAACTTTGTTTCTTCTCACACATTTAAAAAAAATACATTTCAATTCATTTGGATTCATATTCCCCGCAATTACAAATATCAACAGTACTCTTACAATGAATCATTGTCCTTCCCTGGAAATTGCTCTCAACTAACTATTAAATGTTATGCTGGGAGTGGATGAGAAAACCAATTTGAACGATTATGGAGAAAATATATGAAGAGGTACTCCTGGACTCTGTATTAAATAATATACTAAGGAGAAATGGGAAATTCAAGTGAACTATCATATCTCATGGAAATAAAGGTAAAACGACATGAAGACTGCCGTGACTGTTTCTTTCATTTTAACATGTTGGCTTGGCTCAGTTGGTCACACTCTCAGGCTCCAATCAGTAGCTTCATTTACAAGCTCCACAGATAATCTAGCCTGATAGTTCAACAGTATGAATGTGCCACATTGCTGGAAGTATTATCCTTCTGGTTAAATATTAGTTGTAATGGATTACTGCAGAAAATACAGTGAGCATTTAGTTAAATCATCGGCTTTCTGTCGGTCCTGACAATTTAAATGAACGTTTTAAAAAGGGATTGGATCCATATCAGTTCAGAAGTGGAACTGAGGTGACAAAGATATTTAAAGACACCAATTGATTTCTCACCACCAGTCTTCTACAGTAGGGTTTGGCAGGTGGTGTAGAAGAGAGGTCCATGTCAAAGTAATCACATGTGGATGTGGAGAGTAGGTCAAAGAACAAAGAACAAAGAAAAGTACAGCACAGGAACAGGCCCTTCGGCCCTCCAAGCCCGTGCCGACCATGCTGCCCGTCTAAACTAAAATCTTCTACACTTCCTGGGTCCGTATCCCGCTATTCCCATCCTATTCATGTATTTGTCAAGATGCCCCTTAAATGACACTATCGTCCCTGCTTCCACCACCTCCTCTGGCAGCGAGTTCCAGGCACTCACTACCCTCTGTGTAAAAAACTTGCCTCGTACATCTCCTCTACACCTTGCCCCTCGCACCTTAAACCTAAACTATTTTCTTGTCATTGTGGATTTTTGTACTCTGAAACTTTGTACATTCTATTTTCGATACATTGATACGATTTGAAGAAAAGGAGGCGAGTCTAATGGTTTTGTCATTGATTAGCAGCTAACAAATCAGAGGCCTGGATTTGTCCAGAGATGTGAGTTCAAATCCTGCCGCAACATTGATGGAATTTAAATTCAATTAGTTGAATAATTCTGGAATAATAAACAAAAATAATTCTACATTAACAATGGTGAACGTGAAACTATTGGATTGTCTTAAAAATAAATCTGTTCCAATAAAACCCACCCTTCTGAGAAATAAATCTGCTGCCATTGCTCAGTCTGGTGTACATCACTCCACAACCACTGCTTTTGAAATGAAAGCCACTCAACTGTTTCAAAAGCAGTGACTCACCACCAACTTCTCAATTGCAATCTGGGATGGACAGTAAATGTTGGCCTTGCCAGTGACTTCCACATCCAATGAATGAATATTTTTTTTCAAAATCCTCCTTCAATCAACAACTCCAAGCCATGTGAACTTCATTCACCATATTGGTGTTTCTAAAATATTGCTATGCACAATATGGGTGATGTGTTTATCTACATAACAATTGATGCAGCAATTCATTGTGTGATGTACTTTCAGATGTTTCAGAGGAAATGTTCATGAATACAATTATTCATGCTTGTGGTCCTTATAAACACTGCAAGTGAAAATCTTTGCAAGATGAGACTTGTTGCTGTATTTCTTTCATGCAAAATCTGAAAGATATTATTCCCCTGTCTGTTTTCTTATCTAAAGTTGCATTCTATAATTTAATAATGAAAATCAGATAGAAATTTTGGTATGAGACAAGCAATTTACTTTTGGGGTTTTTAAGTAAGAATCTTCAATGCTAGAAAGTGTTCCCCTTCTAAGACACTGATGACATTTAACTGTCCACCTCCAGCCCTGTTTCTTGTCAAAAACTGTATAGTGAGCCATTGAATCTTGAGGTGACCCTTGGAAATCCCACTGATAATGTTAAGTGAATGGAACAGAACCAACGGGCGGCTGCTTAGGTCTGCAAAAACAAAGTCTTACCGCAATTGTAGGACCCCAAATGCAGATTGTCAGGTACAACTAAGGACATCTTGAGCCCGCTCACAAAACTATTCTGGAAACTTGAGGTTTTTTTGGTGGACTAAAGGGGAGGCCCAAAGGAAACTTCTGACCAATTTAAGAATAGGGCTGGATATCATGTTTTGCAGCAGCTGATCACGCGTCACTCAGTATCCATCCAACACAGGCACTGCTTTGGAAGACTGTTTTCTCAACTTGTGCCTTTACTATTAAAGGTACATTGTCACTTTGCAGGTTTTCTGTGTAGCCTCTTCTGTGCGATATTGCTGTCATCGGAATGAGTGAAACATTTTGGAGATTTACTGGGAACTTCCTAAACTGTGCCATTTATTGCAGAATAATTGAACTTTACAGCATGGAAGGCAAATCATTCAGTCATTTGTGCTGGGCCACTTAGCGAACGAGCTATCAATTTAGTTCCACTCTTCTGAACTCTGAAATTCTTTGAGTTAAATGTTTATCTAGTGACTATTTAAATGCACTCCCCAAATCTGTTTTGAGTGCCGTTTAAAGTAGGCTATCCAAACTCAGCACATGGGCCAAATCCAGCTTGTGCTCTGTAGCAAAATGACGCACCCAGGCAGCTCAATCCTGTTGCTGCTTATATTCCTGGTTTGCTAGTTTGCCAAGTTTGAATTCTGAGAGCTTGTAGATTGGATGGTTTAGCCGACAGAATTCTCCAATCCGCCAGCGAGTTACCTGGTGTCGTGAGGTGGCTACAATGGAAAATCCCATTGGTCAGCGGCAGGAACGGAGAATCCCGCTGCCAGCGACAGCACACTGCTGAGAAACACGCAGCTGGGGAGGTGGAGAATTCACCCTTTAAGGTCCATGAAGACAATGTGAATACTGCTGGACCAAAGAAACACTGCTGCACGAGAAATTCAGCTTACATTCTAATATGGAGCTCTGAATCAAAGATGCCTTCTAGTGGCATTCAAATACCTTAAATAAACAATTGATAACAAAATAAATGTAAACAATGGACACAGAGATCGCTATGGAGCAGGGTTTTTCAAAGTGCAGGTCGCGACCCACGGGTGGGTGTCACAAGGGGCGCAGAAATAAGGGTCGTGGTCTGCACTTTTGTTAACGCAGGAAGCTTGGGGGATTCAGGGTCATGGACACAGTCCTATCCCTCAAACAATCTAGAGAGAGTGAATGAGAGACAGAACTGTGTCAGAAGAGATGGAGAAAATAACAAAGCAAACAGTAGTCACTGAGCTCACTCACATAACTGTGTGCAATGAATATCTTGCACTGGCTGTGCGCCATCTCGCTCGCTGCCCTTAAACCCACACCTGACTTGTTACAACTGCTCAGTTTTGGGGGTCAGTTGTTGTCACCAGAATTCATTCACCTGATGATTTAATTCGACCCACACTGAAGTACTGACCTCTCAGCACTTTGAACAATACCAAAAGTGGAACCCAGAAGTACTCCTTAGTGACATAGCACCCCAAACCTGTGGCTTCCGCCTCACAGAATGATAATGGCGGCAAGTGCATGGTAACTTGAAGGTTGCCCACTAAATCTCACGTTTCTGCCTAATTCTATTTTTGGAATGGTGGCAGGAAGGATAATGTTTTGAGCACTGAAATAGGAAGGTAAGAGATTCTATGTTTTTTAAAATTATTAATTTGTAAATATTTCATAACCTTTAATGAGTTTTCTGATATCTGAGAGTGCAGTCTTTCAACCTTCACAAAATAAATCTTCCTTTGGCTTCTCACAATTGCTAGGCATGTGGAAATGCACACATCTCCTCAGATTTTGCTTGATCGCCATTGGAAGTCATGGGGAAACTTTGCAGAATTTTCCCTATGAAAATTAACTTTCAGTAGCATCCAACATAGGGTAGTGTTTCTGCATCTTCCTTCATAGTAGTTTTTGCACTGGTAATAACATAAGGCTAATACACCAGGAGCGACTGAATAGTGATTATGACCAGGTAAACTAGATGATTTTGTATCTGCCCCTTGCCTGGGACAAGAAAACCTTAATGTCCCAAACGTTGCCTTGACTCAGGATAGACTGGGTAAGCAAACGTTGCATGGTTCCCGAAGATCAGCCAGTTGGCAAAAGTGGGTCCCGGGAAAAAAGTAGAACACAAAAGCTGAAGCTCCAGACGCTACGTTATGGGTAACAGGTTGATATTCAAAACTGTTCATGGAACATGCTATCCATGACAATCTAGCTCAGGGGTGGGCAAACTACGGCCCGCGGGCCGCATGCGGCCCGACAAAGGTTTTTATGCGGCCCGCCAATGAGGTGCCCGGAATCATAACCGGCATTTTTGAAAAGCCGCTGGGGAAAAGCCGCTGAAGTAAATGCGCTTATTCAATAAGCGCATTTACTTCAGCGGCTTTTCCCCGGCGTTTTTTCAAAAATGCCGGTTATGATTCCGGGCACCTCATTGGCGGGCCGCATAAAAATGCGCGTAGTGGCGTGGATGAGTGGGGCTGTCTCATTGGTCGGTTTAGTTGGGTGTTCGATCAATAGGAGTTCAGGTTACAAACAATAAGCCTTATTATTGTTTGTAACCTGGACTCCTATTGGTCGCACACCCAACTAAACCGACTAATAAGGCAGCCCCCCTCATCCACCCCACTACGCGCGTTTTTATCGTTGACTCGGCCAGGCTGTGCTTCTGTCAGTGTTAAGGATCAGCACAAGCAACTTGACATCTGATTTCAACAAACTGGTAAATGACTGCAGTCAGATGCATCATTCTCATTGACATTGTTCTGTTACTTACTGAGTTACTTTGTTTTTCAAATAAATGTGCTTTTTTTTCTTTAAAGACCTTTTATTTTGGCTAATTAAAATATTAATTATTTTACTTAATATACTATGCGGCCCTTTAAAATTGTGAATTTCTGAATGTGGCCCTTGCACGGAAAAGTTTGCCCACCCCTGATCTAGCTCCTTCCAAAAGGGAAGGAAGTCAGCAAAGAAGTGATTTGCCTCACCCACATTCATATATCACCAAGTAGTCAGTGACGCAGAGACATCAGCAGTAGCCTATCTCGAACCAGGTGACCTGGCTAAGTTCTCAGTCTGGGATAAATACTGTTGGTGACCAGCAGCAAAGGAGAAAAAATTCTTTGAAAGAAATTGGGAAATGATAGTTGCTTATGAACGATAACAAAGCAGTAATGCACCAAGAACTCAGACAATTTTGTTGGTTCCACGCTAGTTCGAATGATCAGGGTAATATGGTGCATTTAACCCTTGATATTTTGTAACGTAACTTAACTAAGTAGGTCTTAATTATCACAGAGGAAAACCATGGCGAGGAAAATAGGAGAGGAGTGTAGTCACCCACAGAACCCACTACATTGTCATTCCATTGACTTAAACGGAAGGAAATCTCAGGTGAGTTCTCTTCCCAGAATATCAACAAGCCTTTTAGTTTTTTTGTCTGTTTCATGCCAGCCTGTTAACAACAGAATTTTACAGTTCATTCTCTCCTTCCTTTTTATTGCTCTTCCCAAAGGGTTCAGATCTTGATGCAGGTTTGAAAATGACCTGTCAATGCATGGGCAGAATAACATCAAAATGCTGAACTTATGTTTATTCAGTCATTGTGCTATCAGAGGCTACACGGTGAACTCCTCCCCACAACACACAGAGCCTGCAACGAGGTGCTGAAAACTTCCCATTTTCCATTCTGACATTGCTCTCTCAAACTCCATAAAGAGTTACTGTAAGGATCCTTCCTGTTGATTCCCTTATTTCCCCTTTCTTTATTTATTTCCTGTTGTCAATTTGATCCATGGATGTTTAATGGATATATATCTTTAAGTCAAGCAGCAGAGAGTAGGAGGAATTTAAGAAGTTGCAACATAGTATATGGTGTTAGTTTTCGAGCAGCAGAACTCAGACTCTGTGGCACCCGAGAGATGGGGTGGGACTCAGTTTGATTATTTGGCTGGTGGCCAAAAGGCTGTATTCTGCCTGGTAACAAGTGTTGATTGGCTCTTACCTGAGTAGGATGATTTCCAGAGACCCAAGGGAAACAGAGTTGGAGTCTTGGATGCTGAGATGTAGGACCTGCTCCCTCTCTCCCTCAAGTTTTCTCCAGAAAAGCTGGGTAACTGCTGTATTTGGAAGTGGTTTAGCTCAGTGGGCTAGACAGCTGGTTTGTGATGCAGAACAAGGCCAGCAGCGCGGGTTCAATTCCCGTACCAGCTGAGAATTCTGAATTCTCCCTCCATGTACCCGAACAGGTGCCGGAGTGTGGCGACTAGGGGCTTTTCACAGTAACTTCATTGCAGTGTTAATGTAAGCCGACTTGTGACAATAAAAAGATTATTATTATTTCTAAAACTGCAGAGACCTAAATGAATCGAAAGTGAAAACGATTACAGACTGGAAAGCAGAAATCTTGAACTGAAAGCCTAAAGTGAAGGAATGTGTGCCGGAAGCAAAGATCTGAAACAGAGACTCTTATTCTTTATTTATTATTTTACCTCCTCTTCTCCCCTCTGTGTTTGTCTGTCTTGTGTTTGTACAGGGTGGGATGAGGGGTTAGGAATTGGATAACAGTTAACCTGTTGCATTTGCTGCATATTTAACAATAGTTCTTATTATTAATCGACTTAATTGTGTTTAAATTTACAAACCTGGTGACTATAGTTATTGGGCAGCTAAGGGACAAATACTTTGGTTGTTTTTCTAAGAAATATTTATGAAGTTCAATTGTGTTGTGATTCCAGGTCAAGCGGGGCTGGAATTGACCGCCACTAGCTGAGGGGTCGTAACATTCCAACTTGTTCAATCAAGGGTAACTGGGTTATTAACAGTCATCCAAGTAAATACTATTCTGTTTTTTAACTCATTTTATAGATTTTTTTTCAATTCTTTCATGGGGCGTGGGAAGCTTGATTCCCCTTGGGAAGGTGGCAGTGAACCATCTTCCTGATCCACTGCCGTCCGTGTGGTGTAGAAACAGCCATTGGGCTTCCAGGAAGGGAGTTCCACACTTTTGACCCCGGGGCAGTGAAGGAATGACGGTATAGTCTCAAGACAGAATGCCATGTGGCTTGGAAGGGAACGTGCAGCTGGGGGAATTGCCATACATCTGTTGCCCATTGACTCCTATTTTGCTGGGGCTATGTGATACCACACTTGGTCGAATGCTGCTTTAATGTCAAGGACAGTCGCTCGCAGTTTTCCTCTTTCTCCATATTTGGACCAAGGCTGTAATGAGATCAAGAGTCAATTGGGCCTGGTAGACCCCAAAATGAACATCACTAAGCAAGTTATTCTGTGTAAATGCTTCCTGATAATCCATCAGTTATATTTGGTGGTATGCTGGCACAGTGGTTAGCACTGCTGGTTCGGAGCACCAGGCACCCGGGTGCGATTCCAACCTTGGGTGACTGTGTGGAGTTTACACGTTCTCCCTATTTCTGTGTGTGTTTCCTCTGGATGCTCCGGTTTCTTCTCACAGTCCAAAGATGTGCAGGTTAGGTGGCTTTTCAGTACTAAAGCGCCCCGTAATGTCCAGGGATGTGCAGGGTGGTTATGGGATAACGGGGACAGGGCTGGGTGGACGGGGCAGTTTAATTGGGTTGAATGCTCAGTCAAAGGGTTGGTGCAAACTCGATGTGCCGAATAGCCTCCTTCTGCACAGTAGGGATTCTATGATCTTCCATCACTTTGTTGATGATCAAGAGTGGACTGATAGGGCAGTAATTGACCAGATTGGATTTGCCCTGCTTTTTGTGGATACAACATACTTGGGCAAGTTGCCACATTTCTAGGGTAGATGCCAGTGTTGAAGCTGTACTGGAATAGCTTGGCTAGGGGCACAACTAGTTCGTAATGTCAAGAAAACAAAGAAATTGGATTATTATTATGTTGGTAATATCAATGTCCTATTTCTTATGTACTGAAAGACAGGCTGTTGGGTTGTAAGTATGGTAATTGAAATAAGAGTCAGTGTGATTGAATGAATTGAAACCAACAGTAAGAATAATTTTGATACATTACTGAACCAAGAGGAACTTCAATCAGATTCTTGCCTAAAGTAATAACAAGAGTAGTTCTGAAAGGAGGTGGTTTAATTTAAAGGGGGATATATACAGGTTGTGAAAAGTGTGAATAAGCAAAGTAAAGAGAGGGTAAGTTTACTGTTTTGAAAGCCTAAGAGCTAAAGTGAAGAAATACATTTATTCAATTCTGTAAAGAAAGCATTCCTGAAGAGACTGATTGAAACAATAGCGAGATGGACTACTAGGGGCGCGATTCTCCGAGCCCCGCGCTGGGCCGGAGAATCGCCAAAACCGCGCCACGCCGGCGTGCGATTCTCCGAGGTGCAGAGACTCGGCGCCATTTGCACCGGCGCACTTGGCGTGGCGCCAGTCGTGGGCCTCTGTCCGCCGATTCTCCGGCTCGGATGGGCCAAGCAGCCTTGCAGAAATGGCAGAGTCCCGCCGGCGCCGGTCACCCCTGGTCACTGCCAGCGGGAACTCTGTGCGAAGGGTCGGGGGGGCGGCCTGTGGGGGGGAGGGGGGCTCCATCCCCGGGGGGACCTCCGATGGGGTCTGGCCCGCAATCGGGGCCCACCAATCATCGGGCTGGCCTCTTCCTCTCCCCCCGGGCCTACTTTTTACGCAGCCGGCCCCTAAACCCCCACGCATGTTGCGTAGGGGCCGACGCACTGTAGAAGTCCCCCGCGCCTGCGCGGGTTAGCGTGGCCCAACTGCACATGCGCGGGTTGGCACGGCGCACATTTGGCACCAGGAAGGGTGACTAGAGCGGCGTCAACCGCTCCAGCGCTGTGCTGGCCCCCACTTGGGGCCAGAAGCGGTTGCCCCGCGCCCGTTTCGCGCTGTTGTGAAACACAACGGCATTCACGACGGCGCAAACACTTAGTCTCCATTTTAGAGAATCGCGCCCTAGATCTTTTTATTTGAAATTTTTTAAAAGGCTTTTTTATGATATTTCAGCTTCTAACTTCACCCCATGTATGTCGCCCAATTCTTATGCTACTGTATGTAAACTTTTTAAAAATAATTTGATTGGACTTCCAGTGACGGGTATGTGCTGAGTAGTTGCACATCAGGTGGCTCTCCTCCAGAACACAGTAAAATAGGCACTTTTGACTGAATTTAGCTTGCAAATTCAGACTTATTCAACTCCCAAACAAAAAGGCAGAGAAGAGCAATATGGCAGCAAGCAGTAGCTCGAGAGGATGCAGGGGGGCTTCATACCCAGGGGGACCTCCGATGGGGTCTGGCCCGCGATCGGGGCACACCAATTGGCGGGCTGCAGGGAAGCCAGAAGAAGTGGAAAAGGGTAGGAGCAGCGAGCAAGCGAGTTGACGGGCCAACGAGGCGAAGGAGACCGACAACCCGGATAATGGGCTCCCCCCAACCTGGAGAGGTTTGGAATACATTCCTAACCAAGGAGTTGACTGCAATGAAGGAAGGGATTCCCAAGTGGGGATCCAGGTGGTGGTCAGGGTGGCAGTGGCGCTAGTCACTGTGCAGACGGCACTCAATGGGATGGGGAAGAAGCTGGAGGCTCAGGGAAGAACAATCCAAGAGCTCGATAAGGCATCAACCGACCAGAGCAACAGGATCGTCGCCCTGGAAGCAGAGATAAAAAGGTTGATGGTGACCCAAGGGAGCCTGAAGTGGAAGGTCGAGGGCCAGGAGAACCAGTCTAGGCGACAGAATATTTGAATGTAGGGCCTGCCAGAGGGGACTGTGTTAAGTAATGGGTGAAGAGACATTCCAATTAGTTGTCTCATTTATGTTAAGTATCGAATAATTGACACTGATATGTAAAGTGGCTTCAGGTGGCCTTTGTGTCAGGTGATGTGATGTTAGAGTTTTATGCAGAGTCTGTTGAAGTAAATTAATGGTGTTTGTGGAAAAGGAGCAGAAGTTTTGACTCTTTATACAACAGCGGCTAAACGTGTAACAGACTGAAGACAGAGACCCGACTGACTATGTGGCCCAGATGCTCGGCAACTTGGTTGGAAGGGACAGCTTCCCCAAGCCGCTAGAGATCGACAGGGCCCACAGGTCACTCTGACCAAAACCTAACGCCAGGGAGGAGCCGAGGACGATAATCGGCAAGCTATTCCAGAATAAAGAGCATCATTTCACCAGAGAATGGCCTGGACAAAAGGCAGACAAAGCAGCGGTGAGGAAGCCACAGGGAGAGAAAGAAAAAGTTACGGACATGGACAATATTTGCGCGGGACGGCACTGCCTCGCTTTGAGTAGGAGCACTAGCTCATAGGAAGGAAGGGGTGAGGCAGCGGGGTGCAGGAGTGGGTGAGGAGGAGACTGAGAGGACAGCAACGGATCAGGCATAGAAGGGGGAAAGATAGCCCCAGGAGGGGGAGGCCACCACACTAGTGAGGAAAGCTAGAGCCAGGAAGGATGAAAGAGAGGAAGGCTGCGGTGCATCTCCCAGCAGGGAAGGAGAGCCTGGCCGGAGGGCAGGAGAGGGGGAGACAGGGATGGAGGGGGTAAGGTGAGGGGTGAATAGGGAGGGGGACACAGGGGGTTGGAGGGTAGAAAGGAGGAATAGAGGGGGGAATCAGGACAGTGCCGGGAACACAATAGTAAGGAAGTGAAGGGCACTAGACTGGCTTCAGGTCAGGT
This sequence comes from Scyliorhinus canicula, assembly GCF_902713615.1. Lineage (NCBI taxonomy): Eukaryota > Metazoa > Chordata > Chondrichthyes > Carcharhiniformes > Scyliorhinidae > Scyliorhinus > Scyliorhinus canicula. The sequence goes on from NC_052147.1 coordinate 127,003,512, forward strand.
TCAGGTTGGTGGCACAAGATGGCAAGCAAGCAGCCACTTTGGAGCGTGCCTAAACAAAGGGAAACCCCGGAGTGCAGGGTCTCACCAGATGATGTACGCACAATTGGCAGCCATGTTAGGTGCCCTGGACAAAGGGAACCCCCAGAGCGCAGGGACTAGGCGTGAGAATGGTGACCGTGGCCATTTTGGATGGGCCCCCTAACGAAGGAAAACCCCGGAGTGCAGGGGTGCAGCCACCAGTTAAATATGTTTGATCTCAGAGGAAGCAAGGGACAGATCACCCCATCAGGATCGTCACCTGGAACGTCAGGGGACTTAACAGCCCAGTGAAAAGATCCAGAGTTTCTGTCCATCTGAGAAGTTTGAAAGTTGACATATCTTCCTCCAAGAGACGCACCTTGGGGAGAAGGACCGACTGGGGGTAAGAAAGGGCTGGTGGGTCACATTTACCACTCTGCTACGGGACAAGAGCTGGGGGGGTAACCATACTGATAACTAAGAAGACGGAGTTCACAGCGAAAAAGACGGTTACGGACCCAGGGGGATGGTACGTCATGGTCAGCGGCATCCTGGATGGGGTCCCAGTAGTCCTGATAAATGTGTATGCTCCCAACTGGGACGACACAAAGTTTATTAAAAAGATCATGGCGGAAATCCCCGACAGAGGTACACACCGACTGATCATGGGGAAGGGCTTTAACTGTGTACAGGACCCACTGATGGACAGATCAAACCCCAGAAGGGTGAAAACAACAGGCATGGCTCGGGAACTGGGAACGTTCGTACAGCCAATGGGGGCAGTGGACCCATGACGGTTCCTGCACCGAGGTGGGAAGGAATTCTCGTTCTTCTCACCAGTACACAACCCGCATCGACTTCTTTGTAATGAGGAAATAGTCAAGGTGGAATACTCTGCAAATGTAATCTCCGATCATGCTCCACATTACGTGGATGTGAGATTGGAGAGGGGCTGTGCCCAATGCCCCACATGGAAGTTAGACATGACCCTTTTGGCCAACAAGATCTTCTGCCAGAAAACATCACAGGCCATAGGCGAGTACGTTACTGACAACCGGAACAGGGAAGTCTCACCTTCCACGTTCTGGGAGGCACTGAAGGCGGTGATCAGGGGAGAAATTATAGCCTATAGGCTCGTAGAGATAGGGAACAGAGGGTGGCTAGGCAGCAACTGATCGAGTCCATCCTGGAGGTCGACAGAAAGTACTCCAAGGCCACGACCATAGAGCTTCTGGCGGAGAGGAAAAAAATACAAATGAACTTCAACCTGCTATCCACCAGGAAGGCTGTGCACTAACTCCGCCAGACACAGGGGACCTTTTGTGAACATGGAGAAAAGGCTGGCTGCCTGCGGTGTTTACGACGGTGTCAACACTTAGCCTCAGGATCAGAGAATCCCGCCTTTAGTGTCCAGCATTAGATGTGATTCCATTACTGGACACCACTTACTGAACACTCCCAAATCTGCTGAGAATTACACTAACAGCCAATTTAAGATTATCAGTCAAGCTTTCAATGTAACTCAATCCTGCTAGTTAGAAGCTATGAACACAATTTAACAGCCTTGTCACGCCGGGTCGAGGTCGATACATCCCGTGAGATTCATATGAACCCTGCGAGACATCGTGATCTGGATCTCGCCCTCGCTGGACAAGATCCAGATATGCATATTTAAATGATCCAATTTGACTCATTTTAATATACATGCACCAGATTCTCCAGGTGCCCGGGCCTTGCATGGGAGGCCTCACCAAGGCACCGTTTAGTATTGGTCTACACAAACGTGAACCTGGCGTAATAGCACCTGGGGATCTCCCAGGCCATTGGAGACCTCTGGATAGTCTGGGACAAGCCTGAGTGGCACCCTGGCACTCCCCCTGGCACCTGGGAAACTTGGCCTGTCACCCTTGCATTACCAGGGTCCCTGGGTGTCACTGCTAGACTACAAGGGTCACTTCCACGATGCCAGGGCCAGAGTGCCCAGCTGCCAGGGGGGCACTGCCAAGGGTCAGGACCTGAGGCAGCCAATACCCCTGAAAGGGGGGCTGAGGGGGTTTGAAGGGTGGGGGTGTGAAGGTTAGGGGGGGTGGGGGTGGTGAAGGATTGGGGTCCTGAAAGGAGGGAGGCCGAAAGCGGGGTGGGAAGGCCTGAAAGGAGGGCCCTCAATGACCCCATAGTGGGGTGTCCCCACTTGGGGGTGGTGGTGATGCCCATGTCTGAGGGGGGTGACACTGTCCATGGGTAAGAGGCGTGGGGGATCCTCAAGCTCACTTAGAGATCAGGGCACCCTTTCAAAATGGCCACCCAATCTCTAAACCACGGGTGGGCAAACTTTTCCGTGCAAGGGCCACATTCAGAAATTCACAATTCACAAAGGGCCGCATAGTATATTAAGTAAAATAATTACTTCACCCGGTTATGATTCTGGGTGCCTCATATAGAACATAGAACAGTACAGCACAGAACAGGCCCTTCGGCCCTCGACGTTGTGCCGAGCAATGATCACCCTACTCAAGTCAACGTATCCACCCTATACCAGTAAGTAACCCAACAGCCCCCCCCCCCATTAACCTTAAAAAAAATTTTTTTTAAAAAAAATTAAAAAAAAAAAAAAAAATTTTCTTTTTTTTTTAAATGACTTGGTGGGCCGCAGAAATACCTTTGGCGGGCCGCATGCGGCCCGCGGGCCGTAGTTTGCCCACCCCTGCTCTAAACAGTCAGTCTCGTCGACAAGTTCAGCTCCCCACTGTTGGAAACATTTCTGGACTAGACCGGTGAGAAACTCCCCAAGGCCCAATTAATTGTGGATGAATACCAGTGTGGATCTCACCCAAAAAGCCGAGAGGGAAATAACCGCCAAACTCGCCCAAAATGACACTTAGACGTTTTTCCGTTGAATATATGTATTCATATACAGGACCTGGTCCTCTGCAACCTGGAGGAACATGTCCAGGCATTGCATCTTCTTCAATTAATCAAAGCATGGGGAACAACTATTCTTTGGTGTGTTATCCATGGCAACACTTTGACCAATCAGAGTCTACTTCTCAAACAGCATGTTTTCTCATGCATTATAAATTGTTGTTCCCTTTGAAATTTGTCATTCTTACATCTGTGCTGATGAGTGTTTCATCTTGTGTTTGAGGTCTAGGTGGGATTTCTTTAGGGTTTTACCAATACCCTAAGAATACAACCACAGACTGTTTATCATGGAAATCACTCTTCTTTATTTACAAATCTGTATGCATTCCAATACTCCAAATGAGGTTATACTTCTGATTCTCACCAGGGTTCAATCTCTCTGTCATGTTACACAGCATCATAGCTACATCAGACGTTACACCTGCATCAATTCCTGATGTTAACCCTTTACTCTCAACCCCCAAGTCTTCATCTCAGTTATGTCCATACATGTGCACTTCTCCCTAAAGTCTTCACAGGGTTAGTCTATGTGGTGCTTTGCCCAATCTCCCTGATCTGGTCCTGATTTAATTTTGAGGTTGACCAGAATTTCTTCCATGTGGGTGGCTGTAGTGTTTCTACTTGCTTCTGGTTAGTCGTCTCCATCCGGATCTAAATAGTGTGTCCAACATTCCACTGGTTTCCTCCCCAATGATATTGAGGTTCTTCAGTTCCTTCTGATATTTCCCAATTCTCTAAGATCTTAGTTGTGGAACTCTTTCTATTACAATGCCTTCACTCTGTTGCTCTCGTATCCACGCTCTCCCTGAGCTGGAGCACTTTTAAGTCTTGTCCTCCGTGATTGAAGTTGAAATTTGGAGCTTGACAGTCTCTTTGTTGCTCCTCAGACTTCCGAACTTTCTCATGAACATCTGAGGTAATATTAAGTTGTAGTGTTTATTGTGGAGCTGGAAGTTGAGTTCGAAGACAGTTTCCCATCAATAGTTCTGTTGGCGACAACCCTTTTTTTTAGCAGTGAGGTTCTGTTGTTAAGAAAGGCAAAGTTAAATATCTTTGCTCTTTTTCATCAATTGATTGTTTGAACTCCTCTTCTGTCTTTTCCATTTGCCTGAAGGTATTTAGGTGAACTAGTCACATCTATGAAACCATATTCCTGCACATATGGAACAGTTCATTAGCAAATTGAAGACCGTTGCTTGACACCGCAACATCCGGAATGCCATGTATCACAAAACTTCTTCTTAGTGATGTAATGATTGTCTCCACTCTCTTGCTATCTCTCTGCTCATTTCAAACCAACTGGAGGAGTAATCAATGATGGTGATGAAAACTTTGCCTTTAAATTCAAATAAATCCATTGCTAGGCACTACAAGGTCTCAAGGGAAAAGTGGAGAATACCAGTGGTCACTTTCATGTTGGCTATTCACTGCACATGCAAGGCAATTTGAGATTAACTCTTCAATGGAGTGGCTGATGCCTGACCACCAGGCTGACTGCTAGGCTATTGCTCAGCATTTCACCATTTCCACGTGACCTTGATGGATTTTCTGAAGAATGTCAAGTTGAAATGCTTTCAGGAGACTGACCTGTTAACAACTAAGAAATCATTGATGATTGTGAGATGTTTTCTCTGTTTCAAGTATTGGTGTAGAACTGGGTTTTGGGCGCATACCCCAGCCATCCATTTGAGCAATATTCTTTTATTTGGGTACATTCATTGTCCCGCTGTTATGGTTGTTTAATTTCTTGTAATCTCTTCTCAGTGGCTGGTAAGTGTTTGATCATGTGCAAAGTTTATGTTTCCATTACATCAATAAAATGTAAATCTTCCAGTTTGGCTCCTTCTCCAGGCATTCTTGATAACGTATCCGCTGTTGTCTTGAACATACTCAATAACCAAATCGTCTCTCATGAGTGAATTTTCTTTTGGTTAAGGAGAGTAACCAATGGTTTATCCGTGATTTCAGATTTAAACCTCAATCCCATCACATAATCAGAGAACTTCTCACAGGCCGAATTAGCTGCTAATGCTTCCTTCTCAGCGGTTGCTTACCTCATTTCGTATCAGTGAGAGATCTTGAGGTGTAACAAACAGGTCTTATTCGTCCATCTTTTTGAACTTGCAGCAGCACAGCTCCTAAGCCTAAGATCTGTCCATTGCTACAATTGTTGTCAACTCTGGATCATTCTGCACTAGAATGTCTGGAGAAATTGAGATTTTTGAAATTGACAAAAGCATTTTCCACATTCCAGCACCACTGTTGACCTTATCCCAAGGAATTCTTGTAATTTTGTGATGGTTTTCAGCTTTGGGAACTGTCTAATGACCTTGGTTCTCTGTGAGTAGGCATTAACTCCGGAAGCTTACATATAGGCCTTACAAATTCACATTTGTCGTTTAATGTCAAACCTGCATCTTGTAGGACTGTTCTCGCTCCACAGTCATGTTCTTCCCTCGATGAGCAGTGCATGAGAATGTTGTCCATTTTGCATATTACTCCTTCCATACCTTCCAGAGACATTATTCTTTAAAATATCTCAATTGCTGAAGCAATTCCTAATGTAACCTGTTAAAACAATAATGATCAAATAGGATGATAAAAATAGTTAACAATCTGGATTCTTTGACAAGAGGCAACTGCCAAAAGCCGTTGTTAGCATCTAATGTTGTGAAGAGTTTGCTTTTTTGCTAATTTGTCAACACTTTCAACCACTGATGCCATCAGGTCAATCTCACGCTTTGCTGACTTGTTTCATGGAGTCACGTCCAGACAGATTTGAATTAAATCATTAGATTTTGGTACTGTGACCAGTCCAGAGCATCACTTTGTCGCTGTGGTTACTGAAGAGATGGCTCCCTGTTCCAATGTGTATTCAATTCTGCTCTTGACTTTGCCTAAGAGCAGGTGAAAGACATTCCTCACTCTGAAGAGCCATATAGGGCAGAATTTTCGAGCCATTCCCTCTGCTGGGATCTGCCAGTCCTGCCGATGGTGGCCCCCACGCTGCGGGTTCCCGACCTGCGGTGGGTGCAAGCAACGGGAAATCCCGTTGACAATGGAGGGACCAGGAGATCCCACCAGGAGCCACCTCCGTCACTGCAAAACATGCTGATGGGGGTATACAGGCTTAGTATCTGCTCTGAGGGTTACATAATATTCTGATTTCAGTTTTCCTAAACCTTAAAGTAAGGATAGAAATCCATTCCTGAATACCTCAATAGACTGTCCATCAGCAATTTCATCAACCTTGTAAATGGACCTCAGCTACAAACATGCTTCTCTGTTCAGTAAGTGATTCCTGGTTCTGTTTTCCAGGGGTTCCACCGTATCTTTATCTCTGTGTGTTACTCTTACCAAGTGTTTCCCCATCACTTCAGTGTAGTCTCTCCTACACCTTGCAAATGGGTGGACGATGGCTGTAATGTGATCATTTTAAGCTATTTTACTTCATCAGATTACACTGAAAGACCTGGGCCAGTAACTAGATTAAATTCTGTGGGGTGATTATCAACTTCCAATTTAGTGCTCCGGTAATTATTTTCTGTTTAATTAACATCTCCTGAGAAGCTTATTTTTTTTCTGTGGCTCTTCCACTTTTTGGATTTTGCTTAGTTCTGTTGTTATCTCCCTCTTCTTATGTGCGATAGAAATGTTGGAATTGCAGACTATTGTAAAATGTCCTAATGTCTAAGAATTGTGGCACTCAGCACCCCTGTTGGGCATTCTTCCCATTTGTCTAATGTTTTCATGTTTGCCTAGTGTTTTTCCATTTGTGGACTGTTTTCCAGTTTGTGTGGCGTTTTCCCATTTGTGGTATGTTTTCCCGTTTGTGTCGTGTTTTCCTGTTACGTAGTGTTTTCCCCGTTTCTGTGATGTTTTCCTGTTTGTGTTGCGCTTTCCCGCTTATGTTGTGTTTTCCCATTTCTGTTGTGTTTTCCCGTTCATGTGTGTTTTCCCTTCCTCTAGTGTTTTCCCATTCCTGTAGTGTTTACCCACTTGTGGCATTTTTTTCCCGTCAGTGTAGTGTTTTCCTGTTTGAGTAATGTTTTCCTGTTTCTGTAGTATTTTCCTGTTTGTGTGGTGTTTTCCTGTTTGTGCAGTGTTTTCCTATTTGTTTGTGTTTTCCTGTTTATAGTGTTTATAGTCTGCATCATGTTTTCCGGTTTGTGTTGTGTTTTTCCGTTTGTATAATGTTTTCCAGTTTTTGTAGTGTTTTCCTGTTTATAGTGTTTTCCCGTCTGTGTCGTGTTTTCCAGTTTGTGAGTGTTTCCCCATTTGTGTAGTATTTTCCTGTTTGTGTAGTTTTCCTGTTTGTGTTGTGTTTTACTAAAATCAGTCTGCCAAACTATTTGTGCAGCCTTTGTGAGAGTTCAATCTTCCCTTGATTTCAAAAGATCTGCAAGATATCATTTAAGATATCAAATACTATA